>NC_042615.1:362288527-362630154 GCF_901001135.1 Rhinatrema bivittatum | reverse complement strand
GAACAGCAGAAATGCATTAAGATAATTTAATACAGTGGAGTGGACATGTCATTTTGCTATCTGCTAATAAGGCTGGAAGGCCTTTGGAGAGAAGGCAGGAACAAGGCAAGATCGGGTGATGTAATCCAACACTGTTTCACTGATTATTTTGTATCTATATCGTATTTATTCATTCTGAGGCCAGTAATCAAAGGGGTTTGTCTGGGTAACTTTTGAGTTACCCTGGCAAACATTGATGCTTGTTGTATAATATCTGCCCCTTTAATCGGCTAAATTTAATCCTAGTAAGGCATTACATGGATAACATTTACCTGGATTAATTGAGGATGTTCCAGGGGCATTTTAGGGCAGGGAAAGTATAACTGGATAACTTACCAAGATAACGCCTATATTCAAAGTTATCTGGATAAGTCTTGTCATGCCTCACCAGTATTCATACACGGATAAATTTAACTCTACCTGGCTATATTCAGAATATAGCTGGATAACTTAAAAAAAAACAAACCAAGCCCTTGTAGGCCAAAAGACCTGTTCTTCCAGCCCCCTCACTCACAAAATATTTTAAAGTTTGCCTAGGCTTAGTGCCTGATGTCCCCCTCAACTTTCTAAAATAAAAAAATTAAAGGACATGGGCTATAGAGGCCTAGGATCCACCCTGGAAGTGGCCAGAAGCTTAGTATGACCATACTAGCTCCCGGCTCAGGTTTAGAGGTTTGGAAGGGTTAGGGTTGGTTGCAAGGCTGAGGGTAAAGGTTGCAGGTGGGTAGAGGAGGTAGGATAGGAGCTGATGATGATTTATTTAAATATTATATCAGGGGTGAGGGCAGGGCAGACCTCAGGCCACAATGTTCCATGTCTTTATTTTATATTTTAGGGAGTTGATGGGAGTGGGATTGGGTGCTGTACCCAGATATATTTTAAAATATTTTGTGAGATGGAGCTAGGAAATCAGACCTGCTGGCCTGCAAGGGTTGTGTTTTTTAGTTGCCTGTGTTCAGAATATATCCGCTTAGGTTTAAAGTTATCCAGGCAGCATTACCCAGTAAACCGATACGATGTGCAAACGGCTATCGGTATAGAAGAGACTCTAAATAAATAAATAAATAATAAATAAATAATAAATAACTTTGCACAAGTATACTCAGCAGGAGACTCATCCCAGTAAATATGCAGGACAAGGTATCCAGCTTGTGGGGGAGTAGACAAGTGGTTAGAACAGTGGACTGTGCCCCAGGGAGAAGAGCGTTCAAATCCCACTGCTGCTCCTTGTGACCTTAGGCAAGTCACTTTACTCTCAGGTTAAAACTTACTCCGATGCATCAAGCCATGATGTTTTCTCATAGGAGAGGTCCAACCATCTCAGGGAGGGGGTTATCGTCACAGTAGTGGGGCCTCCCCTGAAAAAAACATCATGACTATATGGCATTATTTTTGTGCCAAACACTGCAGCACAAAAGAATGCGGTGAGCGGGCCCTTTAATGTGATGGTGGTCCCTAACTTCGGGGATGTGTGTGGGGGGAATTTGAATAAGGTACTTTGTGGGGGGGGGGGTATTAGTACCAGCACCACATGTTATTGTGTGCTTTGGGGAGGGGGAGGGAGAGGGGGAAGGGGGACTGGGACCACCTCCCCATGGTTCTTTTTTTTTAACACCTGCTCAACCTCCCTGTTTGGCTGCGACTTTTTAAAAAAAAAATTCTGTCACTTTAAATGTGCGGCGGGAGCCTCTGGACCTTGTTATGGTCCCAGGCCTCCCGCTGCACATCTAACACATTTCAAATAGGTGTAGATATTTTATCATTGCTGACCACCTTCTCGGTCGGCCGCAATAAAATATTTACATAAAATTGACTATTAATGACCTTTGCATGCATTTGCATTATTCATGTATGCAAACCGCATGCATAGAAAGTCATTGTAATAGGGGAGGGTATCTGGGGAGATGCAAAATATTGCATATATTGTGCGATTTTATACGTGATTATAGTGCATGTTAGACCCCTAACAACCCGGTATGGGTTTTTTTTTTAAAGTTGTTTCCCAAAGTCAATGCATTGCAGAATTAACAGCATCAACCAAAGTTTATCTGCTCTTCAAAGAAGTGAAATCTGAAAGATCAAAAGATGTATCCTCTAATCTGTCTGTATCGTAAGACAAAACTCTAACTAACCATGTGTGTATTATATCGTATAATGTTATTTATTTATTTGATCTGTTTAACATTTTGTGGCCCTGAAGGCATGTACTTAAATTTAGAGAGTGGGATAACGAGGGAATGGTGAATCTGTGGAATAGACTTCCAGACACAGCAATAAGAATCAATACTGGTGCACAGGCAAACTGGTATGAGATGGGTAGATGTGAATCGGTTATTTACTCTTTCGGATAATAGAAAGACTAGGGGGCACTCCATGAAGTTAGCATGGGGCACATTTAAAACTAATCGGAGAAAGTTCTTTTTTACTCAACGCACAATTAAACTCTGGAATTTGTTGCTAGAGGATGTGGTTAGTGCAATTAGTATAGCTGTGTTTAAAAAAGGATTGGATAAGTTCTTGGAGGAGAAGTCCATTAATGGCTATTAATCAAGTTTACTTAGGGAATAGCCACTGCTATTACTAGCAACAGTAACATGGAATAGACTTAGTTTTTGGGTACTTGCCAGGTTCTTATGGCCTGGATTGGCCACTGTTGGAAACAGGATGCTGGGCTTGATGGACCATTGGTCTGACCCAGTATGGCATGTTCTTATGTGAGACTAGCTCCTTCAGAGGAAGATTATAAATTCCCCCAGATTTGTTGCATAGGCTTCTTTTCTTTTCATAGCATCTCAATTGGAGTTTGGCAGCTAATCTCACGAACTGAATGCTTCAAAAAACAGGTCAATGACTATTCGAAAGATTGTGCAAAGCTTCAACAGTCAGCAGAAGCAAAACGCTTTTAGTTGGTGGGGGTGGCGGTCATCTTTTTCCTTTGAGGAAGCTGATGACAAAATGTGCATGATGGTGGACTGTTGTTTTTCTATATGGCCCATGTGAAAAGTAATAAGAACATTTTGGCACTATTGCACTTTATAGTGGGCCAGATATGCCTTTCCCTCACAGGTGTGCCAGTTTTACAGCAAAGAGATATACAGATTATTCAAAGCTTGATGGCCACAAACACAGGAAATCACCTGCACCTTCCCTCTCATGATCACTAAGCCTGCTGACATAGGCAGACAGTGGCTTGAAGACAGCAGGATTTGAATATTCTCTCCATGGGAATATTCAGCTTTCTGTTATTCAGTATATTAAGGCAGAGTCACCATCGCATTTCTCCTCTATACAGTTTCTGGGAAGACAGCAGACTCCAATAAAATGCTGGAGACTTGTACTCTGTGTGCAGGTTGATTTCTGACATACCTTAAATTGATAACTTGAGATCTAATATATTGCTTTCCAAATTCTGAATTCTGGTACGTTGTTGCAAGCTGTTAACAGAATGAAAAGAACAGTTACCTCAAAGGTAAAACACACTGCACAGTCAGCCTTGTAAATACATATTGCACTTTCACTTCAAAGCATTTGATGGACTCTGAACGCTGCCTCATTTTGGACCCCAACACTATTAAAGAGCAAGTGTAGAAGTCTTTCATAAAGCAAGTTGGTTTACAATGAAAATCCCTACGCATCTGAGAAAGGGCCAATAAGCACTGTAACTTATCTATATAATAAAGTTATAGGAGCTGGGAGAAGAGAGATAGACTGCTGGTAAGGCATGGGATAAAAACTGGAAGTGACTTCTGTTCCTACTGGTATCACCATAATGAGCTCTGCTGTGCCAGTTCTGCTTCCTGAATCCTGCTATTACCATTTATTTATTTAAAAATATACGTGGCCCCGCCTTCTACAGAAAGGAGTGCAGAGTATATAATGTGCAGAGAGTGCATTCTGGATAATGTGATTTCTCCCTATGGGAAATACTAGAGAGGACAAAAGAGAAGGGAAGGTTCCAGCTGACAAAAGGTTATCGGCTGGTCAAGGGGTGGTCCTGAATTTCTTGTCAGGCAGACTGGTTCAGCCCCTAGGGCTGGGATTTGGAAAGGGAATATCATCCTGCTTAGAGCAAGGGCAGGGGCTTCCCCAGAGACACCAAGCAAAGAGAAGGCAACAGCTATCACCCTCTCCGGTGGTTTCAAGGGAATAGAGGTCAGAGTTGGCAGAGATACGACAATAATGTCTCAGGGAGCTTGTGTGAAGTGATTGGAATTTGGATCTAAGACTAAAAAGTACATGAGGAAAAAGGAACTGTGACAGGACCAGTTGGGACCAGAAAAGAGAAACATGTGCCCGACTGGATCTTGGAAACAGGGTTGAAAGCCTCCTGTTTTCCTCCTGCAACAAGAGGAAGTCAATAGCTTGAAGCCATCTGAGAAAGACAGCGAGTACTTTGAGACCTGTTGTGTTTAAGAAGGGAATGTGGACAGCGTGGCCTAGTACAGGTTGAAGAATAGTGTGTATAGACTGTAATATGAGTTGTCAGAGGCTTTCTGGAAGGCTGAGAGAAATGTCTCCCTGGATTTGCTGTGAAGTTGAAAGTAGAAATGTGAATCGAAACCGGAATCGGTTCACATCGTGAAATTTTTTTCGTGCGCTATTTCATCTTCCAGCACAGATACTTTCAAACATAAACACACCAGTGATGTGCATTTGGAAGAAAAATAAAAGTTAAAGCAAAGCAGGATTTATTGCAGTGAAAATTGGGCCAGAATGTCCTGTTTACTTGCACTTTCAACTAGCACCTCTTTAAATTCCTATAATTCTGGATGGACTTATGAAAGTGGTGGTCAGATTTCATGGGTTCTGTCATGGTAGACTAATTGGTAAAACTGGTTATTTCATTCCTGCGCACATTGTAAAATCCCCCAACTTATGCATGTAAAAGCCGACTTAAGGGGGGTGGGAGTGGGGCAGGTAAATGCATCTAAATAACACAAGTAAAATCTATTCATGTATCTCTTTAAAATCCAAAGTCCAAATATGCAGAAATATCATTTGCGCACACTTATCTGGCTAAATTCTGACTTATCCACCTAAGTAGCGCCTTTGCTACTATTGGATAGACAAATTTGAAATTATCTGGATAAATAGCACTTATTTTGGCTTTATCCAGCTAACTTACAAACCCAGTTAAGTCCGTAAAGTGCTACTTAGATAGATAAGTGGTGCTTTTCAAACTTATCCAGCTAAGTGCCGCTACTGACAGGCATAAACAGGAACTTATCTGAATAAGTGCAACTACTTTTCCAGATAAGTCTGAACTTGCACAACTTATGATTTTTACTTATGTATGTTTGCATGCATATGTGCTCGTATTAACCTGCACATATCTTGAGCGCACAAGTTATAAAATACAGTAGTAAATTTGTGTGCACCCATGAACACGTGCATATGGGCACTTGCAAGCAGTTTTGAAAGTTATCCTCATTGTGTTCTAGTTTAAGGTTAGCATTTGATTGTAAGTTTTTAACTGTGAATTTGCCCCTAGTGATAGAGCAAAGGCTGGGCAGTGCCATTTTGAAAAATGACCACCACCCGGGCCTGGGATATTTGGGGCATTCTGGGCTCCCGCTGCACCACTGATGACCTTTTCATCAAGTAAGGGGAGTCTGGAGGGGGATCTGGGGCCACTAGACCACCAGGGAGGCTTTTCTATAAGCTGGGAGGGGAGATCTGGAAGGGGTGGGAGTTTGGGCGGTCCACTGGATCACCAGGGCCTTGTGTTCTCTACAACGAGTGGGCTAGGGTGGGGAAGGGGTCCTGGCTCCTTACTTTGGGGGCCACATTTTTCTGTGAAGGGGTGGAGTTGGGGTTGTGGGAGCAGGGCTTCTGTCTTTCCTCAAGTACAGATGACCTGCTAAGGCAGCAGCAGAGGAACAGGAGGTCTAAGCAGACCCCCAGGGGTTTTTCCATCTTGCAGAGGGGAAGGCCATGTGGCCCCTTTAAGGCTAGGCTGTGGATGCCTTGGGACATGCATTAATGTCCTGAGGCGCCTGTGGAAAATTAGCTACAAATCCTGAGTTGTAGCTAATTTTGACTCAGTTCAATCCTTACGAATGCAGATAGCTGGGTGGCTGGTGTGCATGAGGACTGCTTGATAACCTGCCTGCCCCGTGAGTTATTCCACATAGTACATTCTCTTTCCTCAGTTATTTCTGCATGTGTGAGCCTTGCCAGCTTACCTTTTCACCTCAGATGAATTTGCAAATTCCTTTCATACTCAGATTAATAGGATTACTGCTCAGTTAATTGCAAGGCCTGACACTGTTGACACTGGCATACCTGACTATCCCTCCACTTGGGAGGTGTTTTTCCTTTCACTCCTTCTGAAATCTCGCAAATCATTGGCTCATTAAAACACAACTACTGTCCCTTGAGTTCATGCTCCAATATTGTGATGAAGGTGTGATGCTTGCTGACATCCGTAAATTAATTAATTCATTAATTTACAGTAACTTATTAGAAAGGGAATGGTGAATAAAACAGAAAATGTCATAATGCCTCTGTATCGCTCCACGGTGAGATCGCACCTTGAATACTGTGTACAATTCTGGTCGCTGCATCTCAAAAAAGATATATTGCGATGGAGAAGGTACAGAGAAGGGGCAACCAAATGTTAAGGGGAATGGAACAGCTCCCCTATGAGGAAAGACTAAAGAGGTTAGGACGTTTCAGCTTGGAGAAGAGACGGCTGAGGGAGGATATGATAGAGGTGTTTAAAATCATGAGAGGTCTAGAACGGGTAAATGTGAATTGGTTATTTACTCTTTCAGATAATAGAAAGACTAGGGGGCACTCCATGAAGTTAGCATGTGCAGATTTAAAACTAATCAGAGAAAGTTCTTTTTCACTCAACGCACAATTAAACTCTGGAATTTGTTGCGAGAGGATGTGGTTAGTGCAGTTAGTATAGCTGTATTTAAAAAAGGATTGGATAAGTTCTTGGAGGAGAAGTCCATTACCTGCTATTAATTAAGTTCACTTAGAGAATAGCCACTGCCATTTAGCAATGGTACATGGAATAGACTTAGTTTTTGGGTACTTGCCAGGTTTCTTATGGCCTGGATTGGCCACTGTTGGAAACAGGATGCTGGGCTTGATGGACCCCTTGGTCTGACCCAGTATGGCATGTTCTTATGTTCTTATGTATGTTCTTAACCTGTTAAGTTCATCTCATGCCATGAACACCTTGTTGGTAGAAGGGCACTACCTTGCCTCAATTAAGGAAGCCTAAGTCTGTCCTATTTTAAAAAGCTCAATATGGATGCCACTATCCTTGACAACTACCATCCTATTTCGTCTCTACTGTTCCTATCTAAATGTATGGAGAAATTCATCTTCAAGCAACTGCAACACTTTGTTCATAACAACAACCTTCTAGCAGGCCAATGCAATAATCTGTGCATTTAGAAACTGTGCGTTGGATTTCAGTGCACAGTTTTAACTCCCGACGCAGCTAGCTAATGCTTTGCTAATGCTAATGCACATTTTGACTAAGGGGGGAGGAAGGGGTGTGCAGAGCTGTCAGTCAGTGCAAAACAAAGGGCTGCTGAGATTGTTGAGTGAAAGTGACCCCTTTGGGTACGTTTTTGCGCCTCATTCTGGCTCTTGGACCTTGAATGCTGGTCTCAGCTAGGGGGAAGGAGTGGCTGTGCGGGATGTGGCTTTTTTTTTTTGTCTCTTTGTCCTGCTCTCCCCATCCCGCTGCGAATGAGGAAACTCGCTGCTCTCCACCTGGCACCAAGCAATGCAGAGAGGGAAATGAGTGCCGCTGCTGCAGTGTTCCTGGTGCCCAACAGGGGAATTCCCTGGCGAGCCAAGGTGCAATCAAGGAAGGGAAAGGAGACTGGAGAGAACACATAAGCTGGGTGGGTTAAAAATGATTATTTTCAGCCACAGACTAGCTGAGACAGCAGCACTGAAAAGCTAACTCCATCTCTGACAAGGAGTTAATGGGTAGATTTTAAATTGGCCGCGTGCATGGCCGGGCCTTGTGTGCGCCGAGCCAATTTTCCAAAAGGCCCGGCTACACGCGTAAAGGCCAATAAACTCACAAGTGCCGGCCTCCCTGCAAGGGAGCAGACTGGGAGGGAACTGGGGAAGGCCGGGATGTGTCGCCGCTTGAAAATTGCGGAAGTCTACCCCTCCTTGCACACGCCGGCCCGCAGCGTGGATTACAAAATCTGGCATGCATGTGTGCACAGCCCGCCGATTTATAACATGTGTGCATAAATAGGGGAGTGCGGAAGTATCTATGGGGCTCCCACAGAGCCAGATTGCCACTTGCTACCCTAATGAAACCTAGGACACAGGGTGGTTGGGCATGCCCTAACTGGAGAGAATATAATTTAACTTGTATTTTAAGGCATATATACGACTGGGTAAACAATACTAGTGTATGTTCTCCGTCTCGTTACCTTAGGAATGGCTCAGGCCGTATTGTCCAAATTCCAAAATCACAGCTGCCAAGGTCATTTGCTACCAGCCTACTCATAACCTCGGGGAGAGAGGCGTGGAGATATTTATGCTTGACAAGTTGGGGATGACAAGTACTCTTACTCCTCTGCTGACATTCGTTGGCAACCCACATTTCCCAAGTGGATATCCTCTCCTATATTTAAATATTGGGCAGCGCATGGGCTAGACACTATTCAGCAGTTTCTAGAGCCGGGTACCAACACGATTAAAAGCTTTTAAGGGATTATGGAACAATATGATATAGGGGCCAAGGACTTCTATGGATACTTACAGGCCCGACACTATGTACAGTCGGCAGTGGTGGGAAAATTGGAAATGCAGAAGGTAGAGAAATTACTTGACTTCTTCCTGCTGATGGGTCGGAGGCTAACTCTTGTGCATCCTTTTCGAAAGTATTAAATAATCTACCAGACTCGATGGTTATAATAGCTGTCCGAGAAAAATGGGTTAAACAGGCAAATATACTTTTAACTGATGAGGAGGTTATCAGGGCTCTGAAAGGTTGTCATCAAGTTTCGGAAAATATTACCATGAGAGAAGTAGGATACAAAATTTTGCACTGTATGTGCAAAACTATGTGATTCTGATGTATGTTTAAAATGTCAGGTAGAAAAGGGAACTTTCTTCCCTATCATATGGGAATGTGAAGTCATACAGGAATTCTGGATGGCAATACTACAAGAACTGGGGCAGATAATTACCCGATGTATTCCCAAGGACCCAAAGGTATGTCTTCTTTCGACTATTCCACGAGAAGTTGGCTTCCACGCCGGACACAACAACAACAGTTTCCTGGGCAAGGCGTTGCTGACCGGTATACAGACCATAATGGCCGGGAGGATTTCGGCTGATAAGCGCAAGTTGCACATTGGAAGAACCGATTGACTATGTTACTTCAATTTGAATTTATGACGGCAGCTGGCAAATCGGAACAGGCACAAAATTACTGTAAGATGCTTTGGCAGCAATATTGGCAGCAGCTACCCCCTGCCACCAGAGACTCCTCAAGAGACTAGTGGAGACCAAGTACATTCACGCATCCCGACCACTATGATATGGAACCAGACATCATGACATAAACAGCTTCCGCTTGAACTGGGGGGGGGGGGGGGGGGGGGGAAGGGTAGGTTGGTTGGGTTTGGGCAGGTTATATTTACGCTATTGGCCAAAGGAAAGTTTTGGTCTACCTGTCATAACAATGT
The DNA here is from genome assembly GCF_901001135.1 of Rhinatrema bivittatum. Taxonomy (NCBI): domain Eukaryota; kingdom Metazoa; phylum Chordata; class Amphibia; order Gymnophiona; family Rhinatrematidae; genus Rhinatrema; species Rhinatrema bivittatum. Next base: position 362,620,432 of record NC_042615.1, on the reverse strand, counting down.
TCCAATTTCTGTTTTAATTGTGTTTTGAAAACTCTAAAATTTAATAAATAAATAAATAAATAAATAAATAACATGTGTGCACCGGTGCACACATATTATAAAATCAGCGCGTCCATGTGCGCTCGCTGGGAAGCACATGCACATGCTTCTTTTAAAATCTACCCCTAAGTTTCCAGTGATAAGAAAATCCAAGTTAAGCCAGCACACCTCTCTGCAGTGGGAATGAATGATTATGCTTAAAGCCCACATCTGCATGGAAATTTCCTTGCAAAGTCACTAAGCTGTCCGCACATTTTCTAACGCACATTTTTCTGTGCACAAAATTCCTTGCTGCATTGGCAGTCAGTCTTGTGTGCAGAAGATGCCCATTCAAGGGCAGGTAAAGCTGAGCGTTGGACTGAACACACTTTATTGCAATTGGCCTATGGATGATTACCAATTTGGTTTTCGAGCTGGTTCATAACATTGAATTTTTGTTACTGCTTAGTCTCAGTGTTTTCTGCTGTGGTGTAGAATCTGGCACTCTAATTTTTTAGGTCCTTTTTGACATATTCATTGCGTTCCATATCCTAAACCATGAAATTCTAATCCAGGCGCTTCTGCTCAATGGACGACACATCTTCCATCCTTAAATGGTTTTATTTGTTTCTACAGAATAAACCACAGAAGAATCTCATCCAAATGGAGTTAGTTCCTTTTCTTTTCCCTTACCAACCAGTGTGCTTCAAGGCTCAGTGCTTTTGGCCACTTTATTCAATATTTATATCTTCCCTTTATGTCAGATTTTAGCAGACCTCGGTATTGGATATTACGTTTCTGCTGATGAGATTCAGTTTTATTTTCCCATCTATCTATCAGTGAACGATGTCTTGTCCAAGATTTCGACATGTTTAACTGTTGTTAAATCCTAGCTTTCGGCCAATAAATTTGTTTTAGACCCCTCTTTTGAGTAGGTGCCTGGAATGCAAGGGTAAACTATGTCCCAGGTCCACAAACTCCCTCTCTCTCTGTCCACAAGCCCTGGGGTACTTGGGTCCTTTTCTTCAGGAGGGAGAGGATAAACTTCCAAGACCCTAAGCCTGTGTGTATGGGGGAGGGGAGGGGGTGGCTGGGAAACAGTCTCTCGATCTCCCTCTCTCACTGGTGGATGACCTGGATTTAGGATCATCTTCTGCACTCAATAAAACAGTGGTGGGCTGTCTCAATACAAAATTTAAAGTAACCAAATATCTCCAAAAACAATCAGCAGATGGTCTACAATTGATTTTCACAAAATTCCAAGTCTCCTTTTAGGTTTTAGGCCTGCTCTTCTGAATAAGTGTCCGTTATATGGCAACCACCAGGGAAAAAACCTTTCCTTTCAGGGAGTGGAAGATAAGCCCTTAGTGATTGCTATGTAGGTTCTCCTGTCCTCCTTTGTTGTTCCCAGGCACCTCTCTGGTAGAGAGTCCCAAAAAATCCCAGAAAAAAAATGTCCTTCTTTACCTCACTTCCTGGCAGGAATGTTGGCACAAATTCCTCCCAATCAAAAACAGGCGCAAAATCTTCTAAAAATCCCTCCCCCCCCCACCAAAACAAATCCTGTCCTGGGGCAAGAACTGCTGTCCCTCCACTTCCTTAGGGCAGGAACCTCCAGATCTCTTTTCCCTATCCTCATCCAGGCAGGGAGTAAAGTTCTCCTGAAGACAGAGACAGAGTATCTCCACCACACAGAAAAGAAGAAAATCCTCACAGATTGCTCCTCCACCAAGACAAAGCCTGCCAGATTGGGTTGGTGCTGGGCCAGGAATCTGCCTTTGTGCCTTGTCATCTCTGGTATCAGGCTGTGAGGCCTGAAATGGAAAGCCACTCCAAACACACTCTTTCCACTCCAAAAGCTCTAACAAAATGGCCACACCTCTTTCCCTGCATAAACGCAGGCAGGCTGGCCAAGCCAAACAGCCTCACTGGAGCTGCTTGGCAGATGTAAACCACCTGGCCTAGAACTTTCCTTTACTTCCGCTGTCTCGTGTATGGTTGATGACTAAGGCTTCAGAGTTTCCAATTATTGTTTACAGGAATCCCAGATGGCATCTTCCAGGTAAGGATTTATATCAGTTAAATATGAAAGAAATAGACACTTCTCTGACAAAAAGAATTTGATTTGATTTAAAAGAAAATTCAAGCTGGCAAAAGAAGTGAGATTATTGTATTCAAGCAGAAATAATGTTCAGTTCGTTTAACCTCATGAGATGTAATAACCATTACTCCAGCATTTTTCAACAACTTGCTATAATTTTCAAATAAGACAAACACTAGAATATCTGTAATCTATTACTTAAATAGCTCTCGTTTGTTTCCCTTTAGAATTAATTAATTAATAATGACACTAGTTTCACTATAGGCAACACCCATAGTGTTAGATAACTATTTCTATATATTTCAAATTTCTTTATTAACTTTATTATTCCTGTTTGTTTGTTTGTTTGTTTTTAAAGCTTGGTTATGGACCTCCTGACCTGATTCCATTCCCCCCCCCCCCCACCAGAAATTCTTAACATCCCTGCTGGCCAAACCCCACCCTTAAACACCTCTCTGAAGGAAAAAAAATAAAGAGATTCTTGGCACTGGATTCCTCCCGTCCCAGTAAATAGAATAAAACATAAGGCCTACCCCCCCCACACACTTTCCATGCAACCGTAACCCTCCCACCCACCCAATCTGATCTCTTAGCAGTGGCTGGACTGGGCAGATACGCAGACAGCTTACGCTTCCAGTGCTGCTGCCAAAGCAATGCTGGAAGCACCTGGGCTCTCAGCATACTGCGATCCCGGAACTGATAATAAGGGACCAGTCAGCTACGGGGAGGGGGGTTGGCGGCAGGACAACGTTGTCACTATTCTTATTCAGTTACTGGGAAGGGGGAAGTGGAGGATGACCTGTGCTGAGAATCTCTTGGAGGGCTTGGGCCAGCGAGGATAGTAAAAATGTATGGTAGGAGGTAGGTGGGAATCAGGTTAGGAGGTCCACAATCAAAATGTTCTTGAAAAAACAAAAGAGAGGCACTTAACTGACAACATATTTCCTCTACAATCTTATGTGTGAATGTATAAACAGAGAGACATCAGATTGCCGAGGAAATCATATCTATACATTCTAACTTCCTTATGTTTATTAGGATATCACATTTTGAGCTGCAAATTGTCTTGTGAAATGTACCAGAAACAGGCTATCCATCCATATGCCTTAGCTTATCTTCTAAATACAAGCCTGCTTTCCATATAAACGCCTATTAGTTTCATTTTACACATAGAAGCCAATCAAGAATATAATACGGAAAAAACCTTCCTTACCAGTGACTCAATCTGGTAGGCCAGCTTTCTAAAGTCAATGCTGTTTGGCTTGTTGTAGTTTTCTTTGTAGGTCATGTTGCTGATTTTGAAGGCACCATTGTAGTAGTGAATATTATAGTTGTCCCCCTTATTGACTATAAGAACAGAAAGAGAAAAGAAAGAGTCAGAGTTATTCCACCTTAATATACCCCAGCAGATGTTAGAGGGCACTTTCATAAAATCTGAATGTGCAAATCGTAATCTAAGCCATGTTGTTTTTCTTCTCACATATGTCCATCTTGGCAGTTTGTAAAATGTTGCAACTCTTGTTAACATAGGCATGAAATATGTTGGCTCACTTTCTCCTCAAAAAACAGTTCCTCATAAATGCTGGCAAATGACAGTTTCTTCCACTTTCAGTGACTAAAGTTGTCACATAGTCAGTTTCTCTCATAACAAATACCCTGTGAACTACTAATAACGGAAACACTCTCTCTTTCACCTGCTTTGTTAGGCTCTCTTTTGATGACATGGAAAATCTATATCCTTGCTTTGCTTTCCTCTGCCTACTAAGTCCCCTCCAGAATGTCAGTGATGTCACAAAATGTGGACTATGCCCTCTTTTCTTGGAGGTAGTAGGCTATCAGAATAACTCAATACCACAATGAGAATAAGAAAACAATCAATTTTGTTTCATGCTGTATGGCCGGTAGGGCAAGAGCAACTGAGGATTGATCCTGCCCCTTTCTACCTCAGAGACCCCCAACAGAAGGGGTAAGGGTGGTACGGAGGTGGTGGGGAGGCTTCTGGGAAGGTGGCAGCTGCAATATCCTGCTGATTGTCATTCTGATGCTGAGAAAAGCTGTACCCATAAACCAGGGGTGGCCAATTCTGGTGCTCAAGAACCACAAATAGGCCTGGTTTTCAGGATATCCACAATGAATATGCATGAGATAGATTTGCATGCAGTGCTTCCATTGTATACAAATATAACTCATGCATATTCATGAATATTAACCGTTATGATGGCTCTACCGAATGACGGTATAAAAAACTAAATAAATAAATAAATAAAACCAGGCCTGCTTATGGCTCTTGAGGTCTGGAGTGGGCCACCCCTGCCCTAAACAAAAAGGGGCAGGGGAGGAGAACATAGAACAAAGCCCATTATCTATAGAAAGAAATGTAGGTTGAAATGATTCTTACCAAAGACCACTAAAACAAGTATAACAATGATTGCTGCTATCACGAGGACTATAGCCAAAACAGCGATGATGATGATGACGGTTACCCATGGCTTGAGATGAGCCATTTGTGCAGAAGTATGACCCAGCCTGTGGAGAGAAATAAACATTATATATCATAAGCAAATGCATGAGAATTTCTTTAAGAACACTCTAGATGAGGCAGGGGGCTTATAGTATATATTTGTAAATCAACGCAGAATTATTCTTTGGGAATGTTGAATGAAAATAATAATAGTAACAAACTGTTTAGTGTGCCAGTATTACCTTTCATCCTAAAGATTTGATTCACCCATTTTGAAGTCATAAAGGAAGTTCAGGCAAATAGTTATCTGGGCAGGCCAACAAAAAAACATATTTGCTATTCAGATTTGGATCAGAGTGTGAAGAATAGTGAATAAGATAAAAGCAGGTCTTTAAGTCATCATTTGCCAATGCCATATCTCTGACTCAGTGTGTGGTAGAGAAGAGATTGATGCGTGCAGTTGGCGTGTTTATTTTTTATCAGGAACCAGATGGTCATTGGGAATCTGCTATTGTCCATCTGGGTTGATGACCCAAGATGGTTCATTGATTACTGAGGCCTCATAAGTGTCTCTAGACTCTAGAAAGCTATGTAAACCAGATGAACCTATCTCCCCGATGCATCACTTTTGCAATGACCAATTTTTGAACCGATTTATTTCTATCAGCTGAATTTCTAGAAGCCGTGATCTTTGGATCTTTCTGACAGTTGTTGTACGAAAAACTGTCCGTGTCGAGGGCTGTGTAACCCATAGCAAATTTGAAATATCCTGTGATGCATCTGTAAGAAGTTAAAGACAGATTGAATATTAAGATCAACGGGGATTTTTGCTCTACCTTTTTGATTATTTGTGATTTGGGCTTTCACCATACTTTATTTGCTTTTGAGAGAGAAATTTCGCTACAGCACTAGCCATATTCACCCAACAAAAGTTGAGCAAATCATATCTGCATCATGTTGTCCCTCCATCCATTTCTGATGTGTAACCCCACCCACTAAACAAACCCAACCATAATAACTTCCAACCAAGAAGAACAACCGCAAACACAAATGCAGCCATAAAATAGTGAGGAGCTGCTTCTAACCCCACAGGGCTGCCTTTCGCTCACCACTGGAACTGTTATTGTCTTTGTTTTTGAGGGACAAAATTGTACAGGAAGTTATCTTCTTCATTCCCTCTTCATACTTGTTGCTAAGCCTAGACATGATTCTCTTTATTGAATTTAGGTTATCCTTCAGAATCTTCTATTTCCCCTTTTCATTTTCTGTAATAAGAACAATAGCTCCAACTTGGATCTTTCAGATTGAGGCTGTGTGCTCTCGGGGGCAGATTTTAAAAGATTTACACGCGTAGGGGGGGTTACGCACATAGGGCCTATTTTCAAAAGGCCCGGCGGCGCGTGTAACGCCCCGGGGCTTGAAAAAATGGGCGGGGTGGCCCGGGGTGGGGTGGGGGCGTGGCCAGAGGCCTCTGCAGGGCTGCTGGGCCGGGGGATCGTGCGTCAGCAGTTGGCCGGCATAACTTCTACAACAAAAGTATGGGGGAGGGGGGGTTCTTTAGGGCTGGAGGGCGGGACAGGTAGGGGAAGGGAGGGGAAGGTGGGGGGGGGGGGGAAATGAAAGTTCTCTTCGAGGCTGTTCCAATTTCGGTGCAGCCTCAGAGGGAACAGGGAAAGCCAGCTGGTCTCCCCGAGGGCTCGGTGCGCGCAAGTTGCACTAGTGTGCACCCCCTTGCGCGCACCGACCCCTGATTTTATAACATGTGCACGGCTGCACACACATGTTATAAAATTGGGTGTACATTTGTGCGCGCCAGGTAGCACGCACAAATGTAGGCCGCGCACGTAGGTTTTAAAATCTGCCCCTCGGTATAAATATATTTTTTCTATTTTCTTTTTCAATCTTGAATTATATTTTTGTTTTTGCTTCAATACATATGCATCTCAAGAGCTGTTTCTTGATGATAATTTAAATGCATGCAAACATAAAATAAAAATTAAATTATATAGCACATTAGTTTTTATAACCCTGAGAAGGAAATGGATATTTATATATATATATATATATATATATTATACTTTTTTGGCACTTTAAAGTGGATTACACTCAAGTACTATGGATATTTCGCTGTCCCCAGAGGGCTCACAAGCTAACTGCCTGATTCACTAATGCTTTTCTCCCATTCTGTGTCTATGGGAAAGTACCTTGATGAATCAGGCCGTAAGTTTGTACCTGAGGCAATTGAGGGTAGAGTGATTTCCCAAGATCACAAGAAGTGGCAATAGGACATGAACCCTGATTTGTAGCCGGCTGCTCTAACCAAAGGCTACTCCTCCACTCCATTGCATAGTACTGTTCAGAATAAACCAGTGAAAACAGATTGGAAAACAATCTTAGAGCATTATTCAAATAAGACCTTTTCCCATTCTGTGCTTATTGAAAAAATCTCTAGTGAACTGGCCTCTTTATCACTTACTTCTTTTTTGAAGGTTTTAAATATTTTTAATTTTTTAAAACATAAATGTTATTTCTTAAAAAATATTGCAAAAATATGCAATTATTGTAAAAATTGTTAATATAGTTGTTGTGTCTGTGGACCCTTGGGCCAAGGCAAGATTGACTCTACCTGCAGGGAGGAGCCCTGCAGGTTCTCACCGTCGACAGGTGAACCCAGGTGAAGCAGAGACCGGTCAGGACTTTTACCTATACCAGACCACGTTCCCCTCAGGATGAGTCTTTGGGTACCGGGGGCCTGCAGGACTTAGGTGGGGTCTCTGCTGAAGACAGAAGAGAATATCCATTGTCAGCTAGGGTAATAGGTAGACAGCGGTCAGGCGTATCCATGGTCCAGGCTGAGGTCAGAGGCAGGCAGCAGTCAGGTGTATCCAAAGTCCAGGCAGGGGTCAAACCAGGTAGCCATCCGAAGGAAAGGAAGAGGGATAGACAACAGCTGGAACAAGCAGGCAACAAAGGCTGAAATAAGCTAAAGCGAAGACTGGAAACAAGCTGGAAAAAAGACTGGAACATAGTAACATAGTAATGACAGCAGAAAAAGACCAAAATGGTCCATCCAGTCTGCCCAGCAAGCTTCCCAAGGCAGCAACTGCCCCTCCATGCAGGCCACCCCCACATTTCTGTTAAAGGTAGCAACTGCCGCTCTGTGCCTGTTAAGTTTTTTTTATTTATTCCCATCTTCTAGCCTTTAGGGATCCACAGTGTTTATCCCATACCCCTTTGAAATCCTTCACAGTTTTAGTCTTCCCCACTTCCTCCAGAAGGGCATTCCAGGCATCCACCGCCCTCTCAGTGAAGAAATATTTCCTGACATTGGTTCTAAGTCTTCCTCCCTGGAGTTTCAAATCATGACCTCTAGTTCTACTAAATTGTTTCCAATGGAAAAGGTTTGTTGACGACCATGGATCATTACAACCTTGAAAGTATCTGAAGGTCTGTATCATATCACCCCTGTTCCTCCTCTCTTTCAGGATATACATGTTCAGATTCTTCAATCTCTCCTCATAAGTCATTCAATGGAGACCACCCACCATTTTGGTCGCCCTTCTCTGGACCGCCTTCATCCTGTCTCTGTCTCCTTTGAGATACGGTCTCCAGAACTGAACACAGTACTCCAGGTGAGGCACTACTAGACAGTAGATGGACTTGTTGCTGAGGCAAGTAGTGTCTGGGATGCTACCATTTTATAGGGCCATGGCACTGACATCATCAGTAGGGGACACAGAGGGTTCTCGCCATGGTCCCTTTAAATGTGGGGAGATCAGTTGCATGTGCACCTAAGAAGAGGTGCGGTGCGTGTTAGCCTGCGGCGCCCTGCTGCACGGTTTCAGGAGCTGAGCTAGCAGTGTTTTCGCCATGCTGAAGGAGCAGCATGACCAGCCTGGTATCCGAGGTAAGGACGGCAGTTCACGAGGGTGACCCGTGGATGGCCGAGAGTAACAGTTGTGTTCTATTCTTATTAAATTTTGTCTTTCATTAATTGCCAGTCTCCCAGACATGAAGTGATGAATTATTAAAATATACAGTGCAATCTATACAATAAGTATAAAAGTATGAAAATAGTACAATAAATAGCAAACAGCATAATATAAAACTATAAAAAAAATTGTCTGTTAAAAAAAAAAATCCTACATAAATATGTAAATTCCAATCCATTAAACAACTTTTAGTTAATCAGAAACTTCAAACAGCCTGCTTGCAAAAGTCTGAGGGTTAAAAGTACCAGCAAACTTTACACCAATGCGAGAAGTTAGAAAATTGCCCCATAAGCTTAAATTTTAAACTTTAAATTAGTATTCTAATTCTGGTGTCACCTCAGTAACAGTAACACAACTTCGCTCCACTGCCAGACAGATTAGAAAGTAATATATAATGCTGCAAAAAAAGCCCCAAACACTCAGATCCTTTTGCAAACCTGCCATTCCATAACATTACTGACAAATTCCAAAGAGTAACAATTCTACCAATGAAAAGGCAGCACTGCAACTATTACACCAGGATCTAGAACAACACTATACCTTCTCCTGGGAAAACAGAACAAAATGGACTGCTACAGATCTCGATATTCATTGCTCAAGATCACTTACAAAATTGCAGAAAAGAACTGGTCCAAAGCCTGATCCCTGCTGTACATCACTAGTATTGTCCCTTTTCTCGGAGTGAGCTCCATTTACCTCCTCAACTAGTGTCCAACCCAGTCAGTCACTTTATACCCCTACCAAGGGTGCTCAATTTATTTATAAATCACCTATATGGAACTGTGTCAAAGGCCTTACTGAAATTCAAGTACACTACATGTAACACTTTTCCCTGATCCAACTCTCTGCTCACCAAATCAAAGAAATTGATCAGAATTGTTTGACAGCACCTAACTTTGGTAAAACCGTGCTGCCTCAGATCTTATTGTATTCCAGAAACTGAAGTATTCTTTGTTTTAGCAGCAATTCCATTAATTTTCTCACCAGAGAGGTCAGATTAACCAGTCCACGGTTCCTAGCCTTCTCCTCACTTCCACTTTGGTGAATAGGAATCATATCTATTTGTCTCCAGTCCTCCAGAACTAATCCTGACTAATAAAGTATTGAAAAGGTCAGCCAGTAGAGCTGCCAGAACTTCTCTAAGGTTTTTTAATCCTCAGAAGTATCACTGTTATCTCTTATAGTTTATGAACTCTAACCTTTTTTTCCTTACTTTTTCAGCTGCTTCTATAGAAAATCATAGTGCTTTTTTCTCTTACTTTACCTTTCTAACAAAAATGTTAGTTGCTTTTACAATATCTGCTTTTAGTTTACTCATTGCTCTTCTGCTTGCCCTAGATTTTACCATCCAGCTAATGACTCTTTGAGGTACTCCCCCATTTTACCAAAGTTAGTTTTCCTGAAGTCTAGGACCCTTGCCTTGGACTAAACCATCATGGCTTGTGCTATAATCCTGAACAACACCATTCGGTAATCACTAGATCCCAGATGATCATCCACTATGACATCAGAAATGCTGTCCCTATGGGTAAGTACCAGGTGCAGTATCGACCTTTCCCAGGTGGGTTCTGTTACCAGTTGATGGAACAGTTCTCCCTGCAGAGACTCCAGGGTCTCCCTGCTTCTAGAAGACATGGCAGTGAGAGTGTCCCAAATAACATCTGGCAGATTGAAAGCACGCAGCAATAGCACCTCCCCTTTCATAATAATTTTGTGAACATCCTCCATTAAATCTCTATCCATTTCTTCTGACTATGAAGGAGATCTGTATATCTGGGACTGGGAGAGAACTGGGGAAGGCCCGATCTCGTCACCATGCGCTTTGAAATAAAATCCCCCCCTTGCACGCATGCTAATATAAAATCGGGCACGCATGTGCAAGTGGGTATCAGATTTTATAACATGCTCACGGTGATGTGCGCATGTTATAAAATCAGTGCATCCCTTTTAAAATTTACCTTAAAGTGAATACATAATAATAAAAGCTCTCCTTGAACTTGTATTGTTTTTACAAATGACTAGCAATTAATCCAAACTATGTACTTTTGTTTCTCAGTCAACCAATGTTAAGTTATTATGTGTAATCCAACTCCTTAATTAGTGGGTTAGTCTATATAGTAAGAATAAGAAAGTGGGGTGAATGGGAGGGAAGGTGTTGAGAAGGGGGTGTTTTCGTGTGCCCTTGGGCCTCAGCCTGACCCCAGATGGTTCCAGGACCGAACCGAGGGTTGGCGACGTGTCCCAGGATGGCAGAGACACGGTCTTACCCTCTGCCGAGCCTGCAAGCTCCCAGTGCCAACAACATGATGATGTTGGTAGGAGAATGGTCCTCTGACCGTTCCGAGCCCTTTCGGACCTGCCGACCTGAGGATGAGGGCAGACGGAGGCCTTAACATGAAGACATGACACCAAGGCTGATGCGACGGCATCACAGACGAGGGTTGAAGCGAAGACATGACTCCAGGGCTGTTGAAGACATAACACCAGGGCTGTTGAAGACATGACACCAAGGCTGATGCGACGGCATCAGAAACGAGACGAGGAACTTGACAACATCCAGACGAGATGTGAACCTGGGCAGGTAGACATTGGCACTGTTTCTCAGGGCGCCCTACTCAGCCCACCTTCACGGGTGGACCCAATGGGCTGGTCGTGGACCACCCTGTCCCACTGCGCGCCCTACATAGCCCGAGGAGGCTGGTCACGGACCACGTGAAGAGCGGGACAAGCGCAGGAAGAATCCAGCCGAGGCAGAACTTCGACGACGGAGCCAGATGTCATCCGGAGCTCCACAAAGGCTGGCAGGACAAGACGGCTCAGAAGCACAGGACACCAGTTCACTGCCGGCATCTCCCATGATGGACACCCGTCACCCGGAGATCCACGGCCGGCAGAACAGAAGGCTCCAGAGCAAGAACGAACACCAAGGAGGGCTAGAACACCAGGATCGAGACATTAGGAGATGAGACACCAGGACACCTGGACGGGGACCTCAGGCAATCAAGACATGTCATGACGAGATGACAAGACGAGACGAGGAGCTCCACGAAGAAGACAGAAGAACTGACGGAGCTCTGGCAGGCAGGAGCCTCCAGGACTGAAGACACTCCGATGCAAGGCAAAGAACAATGGCAAGACCAGCCCTTTTATAGGGCTAACACAGGAAATGATCACAAAGGTGGGGCCCAGGGCATATCCGGCTGTGGACCCTTTAAATATAGCAGAGAGGCGCGGCCGCGCACCTAGAGGGAAGCAGGAAGGACGCTTTGCAGGACCGTGGACAGCGGTCCTGCACCGACGTCAGCGTCAGAAGCAGCAGGGCTGGGCCTGGACGCAGGCCCCGATGACGGCAGCAGCTCCAGCCGCTGCAGGAGGCCCCGGGGGCAGCTCCAGCCACCAATCCAGGCTGGGGCTTGCGGCCTCCAGCCGCGAAGAGGACGGTGGTCGGCGGCGGCTCTGTGCCGCGATGGACGGTGGAGAAGTCCGCGGCACTGGCCGCGGTGAAGCAAGACAAGGTGGGCGGCCTTCGGGTCACAAAGGGAATTAAGTCCGCGGCTCCAGCCGCACGGGAAGGCCCGACTTTGGCAGCATCCGGCCGCGTCGGGAGCAGCATGGGGGAAAGGTGAGTGCCTGCTCACGGGGATTAGCTCCGCAGGCAGTGTTCATAACAGGAAGGAACCTAAGGCAGAGAAAAAACAAACATAATCTCCCAGCAAAGCAGCCATTTTTCTCTGCAAACTGAGAGTCTTATTTTAAAATGCATTTGCATGCTTAAAATTGGGTTTTATACATGCAATTGCACTTTAGCCATGTGAGTAGGCTTTTGAAATGTGCTACAATATATGCCATTGAATTGTCCATAGGATATTCATGTGTAAATGCACTTTACACGCATAAATGGATTTTAAAAATTGCTACAATTGTATGCTACATTTATATGTGTAACTCCTTTTAAAATTACCTCCTGAGTGTAATACTAACCCAGCAAACAGAAAAGCAATGCAAAAAAATCCCCTTTTCAAAAGAGCAACTGGAAAGTAATCACAAAATATCCCTTTTTAAAAATTAAACCATAGCACTTGATAAATAGCCAGAACAAATACCTCTGTTTGTAAATCAGCCCCTGCGAGAATGGCCGGTCATTGCTTGACTGATCACTGTAATGGCAGCAGCTAACTCAGAGAGATTCCAGGAATGAAGAGGTAAAGCTTCCAACCTACCTGCAGTTGTTTCTTCAGGGTGAATACTGGGCTATTTGAGAGGTGTCCTAGTAAGGCTTCCTCCTTGCCCCAGAAAATATATTTTCTGTAACATAGGCTTAAGTCTTAGACATTTCTAAAAGTGGGAGTTCAGCACATAGCAGTCTATATTACAAAAAAAAAAAAAAATCCATTGAGTGGGTAAGATAACAGAGTAACTTTATCCAATTATCTTTATCTGGAAATTTGGTGGCACTTAAACAGTTAAAAGCGCCACTGACTATCTGCCCTAAAGTTAGCCAAAGGTGTATGTCTAACTGTAGGCCTGCTATCTGACCAACCTGCATTACCAAGCTAACTTTGGCTGGCCAGTGCTGAATATCAGTGCTGACTGGATGAAGTTAAACTTCGACCTGGGAACACCCCTAGTACTGCCTCTTTCTATTCAACTAAATTTAGTGCTGGCAATGATTTGACCAGACAGAATTTATCTAGTCAGCAGGGGTTAATTTTAGCCATGAAATCTGTTGTGGGTAATTCCCAAAGTTAGCCAGATAAATATTTTGAATATGCCCCTTTCGGTTGATGAGTGTTATAAACGTAGCATTATATTTTTAGGTTGCGTGGCAAGTATATATAAGTTGGCAGATATGTATTCTCTATGTTTGTGTTTTAAAGATAGACAAAATAGCAGACATCCTGCTCCTTATACAGGGCATCCTCTTGAAGGATTTTTTGGGAAGAGGATCACCCCAATACGAGAGTACCTCAGTACCTAGGTGAGAATCCAGTTCTATACTTTGCCCTGGAGGCACAGTAAGTATATGTTTCCATGCTATTTAAGAAACTTGCAAAGCTCTGCATGTTTGTGTGACAGCAGTAATAATTACATATCAAGTCTGTTAAGTACACATTCCTGCAGTGTCATGGCTGCTGAGTCTATGTTGTACACTGGAGTCCAGCCAACATTTGTCTTGTTAGCATTGATTATCTGCCTTTTAGTCATCCGTGCTACAAAGCTATTGTATCTGCTTTCCTTCCTTCTCTATAGGTGTGGTGATTAGGATATCTTATATTGTTTTTCAAGTAGGATTTAACAAAGGAGTTAAGTACCTGACATCTCATGGTTTTTTTTCCTTCTTTTGCGGTCTCACCACAACATTCCGGCCCTCTAGCTCAAGGAGAAACAACAGTGCCCCCACAGTCCTTCTTGTTTCTCAGCCACAAAAAAACACCCCCAAAAAGCAGAAAAACAAGGAGTAGATGGGATATTATGGGTTTAGGCAAGATAAGGTTTGTGCCTCAGACGCATGTTCCCTAAATGATAATGCTACAGAATGCCTTCTCGATGCTGGCGATAAATCGAAGTTCCACTGAGGCATCTTATGTGAAAACAGAGCAGGCCCTTCCATTAAAGTGACTTAGGCGATTGTCTAGAGCACAAGCAATTGTGGGGGCAGAACCAGGGGCTTCCCCGTGCATGCGCAGACAAGGCACTTCTCTGATGACTACTGAACACTATTCCAAATCTCAAGAAGCAAAGAACAGCCCTCTGCTTCCTGTTTCAGCCTCTGCCCTACTAGGCAGTGTATGGGGATAGAGAGGAAGAGTGAATCTGGAGCCGACAGAGCCCAGAACAGAACTGAAGGGATCCTGTTAGTTCCCTACTAGAGTTAGGTAAAAGAATATACCAGTTGGTGTGGGGAGAGACCTAAGGATAATATTGTGGGTATATAGCTCCCACATGTGGAAGCTGATAAATGCTATGTCCCTGTAGCACTTAGACCTAAGGCTGCATTTTGCCTTGTGGATTCCCCTTTTGATTTTTTTTAAGAGGCAGCATGCCCTGTGCTCTTCTCCAATTTTTCTCTTGATTAACTTCTGCCTCCATGGAGCATATTATTTGGATGGGAGGGGGTTTTTTTCCCCACTCTCCCATTCCACCTTTTACTCTTTAAATTAATTTAAGTTTGAAGTGTCCAGTGAATTGGGGCTCAATTTTGCTAATCTAAATTGTACTGTACTATAAACTGGTAGAGGCTAACTTCATGCAAGATGGACCTGAGATCACCATGATCCAAGGAGAGGTTGACTTCCAATCATCCTAAGGAGAGGAAGAAGGAGAGTGGGGGGGAAAGGAGTTGGAGTAGACTCCAACCGGGCCCATGAACATCTACACAAGATGAGGAAAAGAAGAGCTACAAGCATATTCATGATACTGGATCAGGAGGAGAAAAAGGAGGACTTGTGCCTTTCTGGTACAGTGGGAAAACTGAGGAGTTTGAAGGAGAAAACTACAAGAAGGAGGTGATAGGATCTAAAATGACTTTTTAATATAAATTCCATCAAAGGATACATCACCTACATTGGGAGGGACATCATTAACTTGCCCTATATCCAATGGAAGGGAAGATGTAAATCAACTTCATAAGTAAACTAAATTGCATTAGCATCTGAATTTGAGAAGGACAGAAAGAAGTCACAAACTGACTAAAAACATGCATAACAACTTGAAAAGGAAATATACAGTTGTAAAGACTTTATTTCAGAAATTTCACCTTATCAGTAGAAGAGAAATGTTGGAAACCATCAAACAACTCTTGTGTGGGTTATCGAGTAGTGACTTCATTATTCTCTATGCTGAGATTATCATTGCAATATACAATATATTGACTTGGGACTTGAACTATGCAATGCAAAGAGCCTTGAAAGCTATCTTTCCCCTTGCACACGAAACCCTGGAAAATTATATATTATGACATAAACCACAGTGTTCTACCTTTAATAGAAATGTGAAATTTGGCCTTTGGAACTATTATCTAGGTTCAACCATCACAGGGGTTACAGAATAAAGAGTCACTCTGCTTACAAAATCCAGGTCTTCCCCTCCTGTTTCCCCCCTCCCTTTCAGGGAACAGGAGGGAAAGAAGTGAACAGAGCAAAGCAAAGAAGTGTCACTATCCTCCTTAATCTAGCCTCTTCTGCAGAGAAATAGGAAATAAGGCTGGAGTAGATAGTTCAGTTTGGGGCAGATTTTAAAAGTTACGCGCGTGCACAAATGTACGCCCAATTTTATAACATGCGCGTGCAGCATGTTTTAAAATCAGGGGTCGGCACATGCAAGGGGGTGCACACTAGTGCACCTTGTGCGCGCCGAGCTCTCGGGGAGACCAGCTGGCTTTCCCTGTTCCTTCCGAGGCCGCTCCGAAATTGGAGCGGCCTTGGAGGGAGCTTCCCTTGCTCCGCCCCACCTTCCCCTCCCTTCCCCTACCTGTCCCGCCCCTAGCCCGAAAAAAAAATCCCCCCAGTACCTTTGTTGTGGAAGTTAAGCCTGCCAGAGGCATACAAAGCAATTAAAAGCCTGAATAAAAAGTCATGTTTTAACAAGCTTCCTAAATTTCAAATAATTATTTTTTAGTCTAACTTCTTATGGTACAGTGTTCCTCAGTAAGGGTGCTTGATACTTAAGAGATCAGTCTAGGAATTTCAAGTCTTATTTCACAGGGAGATAGGACTAGACAGCAGTTTCTCTGTTGCTGCTGCTGTCTTTATCCCCATACTGATATTGTACTTTTTTAAGCCCCTAGACATGTTCTCCTTTGCTAGTATATATCACTTTAAATTACACCTTTATGTGACAAGGGATATTTGTCGTCTTTGTGAGGACAGTTAAAGTTCAGCCTTGCCTCCCTCTGGTAATCATTCAACAGGTTTATTCCATGAAGTATGTGATGATGGACAGGTCATCCCCCCGCCCCGCCCCGCCTCCTGGACTGCCCCTGGCCAGCCCTGCCATACCCCGGACCATCTGCACCGCCCCCGTCCCACCCATTCAGAAAAGCCCCATGACATATGCGTGTCCCGGGGCTTTACGCGTACCGCCGGGCCTTTTGAAAATAGGCCCGGCGCGCATAACGCCCCTACGCGAGTAAATCCTCCTGGATTTACATGCGTATGGCTTTGAAAATCTGCCCCTTTTTGTCTTTATATTTTTATTTATAATTTATGGTCTTTTATTCTATTTATGGTTTGGGTTTTTCTGTGTTCACTGTGTGTGACCAACATGAGCAATTCTGCTAATGTCTAGTTTCTGTGTCCACAGCTTGTTCTATTTTTGTTTTCATACTTTATTTTCAAGTTTTGAAATTATTCCAAGAAATAAATCTTGTACAGAAAATTTGATGTCTTAAAGGAAGAAAGAAAATTTTAACAAGGTATATAGATTACTTCATATTCCAAATGATATACATATTCCAGACATCTAGATTATAAGAAAATTGGGAGGCGGAAATAAGAGCATCTATAATACTAAGAAAAAACACACAAATGAAAATGATAGACTCACCGGATAGTGCTACAACTAATTCCTTATACTGAGCCTGTAATGGTTGCTTCTAGGGAGCATGCCACTAAGAATGCTCTAAGGTGAGCGGGTCTACTCGGCTCTCCAGGGCTAAGCGTAATGTCGTAGGTCAAGGGGGACGGCATGCGCTCCACCGCCATTCCCCCAGTGACCAAACTTTCCAGCGATGAGGTCACAGCCCCTTGAAGAACCCCTCGATTTGAGGTTGTCGGGGATTGACCAAGGGTGAGTCAACATTCATTCCCCTTAGTCTACCCTTTCTCTTAGTATGGGGCATTTTGGAAAAAAAAAATATAGAAGTAAAGAGCCTCTCCTCCAGTGTTCTCAAACAGGTCTATTCGGCGGCCATCTTGCCTCCATATCTATTTTTGCTTCATCTTTTTCCAATAGGAGATGTTTTGCTGATAATAAATTTAGGTTTTTAACCTGCCTTTCCAAATAATGCTCAAGGCAGCTTACAGCATTTTTAGAATTCAAATACAATATGTTCCTGCCCCATAGAGCATACAATCTAAATAGGTACCTGATGCAACAAGAGATAAAGCAACTTGATTAAGATCACAAGGAGTGTCAGCAGGGGGAGTGGTTTCCCTAGTTCTTAACCCATTGCTCTAATCACTAGGCCACTGCTTTTCCAAGCTGAGATCAGTTGTACTGTTCTAAAGTCTGATGTAAATTTGCAGACCTGCCAAGTTTCCTGCATTGGATGGGAGTCTCCTGTTTCGGGAGCCCATCTTCTGCTATCATGCAAAAGAGTGGGAAACTCCTGCCTAATAAAAGAGGCTTGGAAGTCAGATTTCTAGGACCCAGCGATAGGAATCACGGAAGTTCATCATCCTGCAGCTGCTATGTTGACTGTCCTGTAGTATCTGTGGCAGCAGCACCAGCAACTGTGAGCAGGTTCAAACTCGTATGGGTTGGCACTTCCTTACCTGCTATTCTTTCGATTCATGATATCAGCAAATAAGAAATGCCGGTGTATGAGCTTTGAACCTGCTTGCAATTGTTGTGATATGGCACAGAACCTACAAGGCGATCAAGTTGGTAGCTTGGGATAATGAGCTCTCACTGCCATAGCGATGCTGCATAAGTCTTATTTATTTCACCTCATTAGGTCGCTGTCTTGTTGTTTGTTCTCGGGTACAGCAATACAGCAAGGAGAGAGCTCAGTGTTAGTGTCAAATCTGAGTTGTTCGCTAGGGCAGATATTGGGAATGAGGCTGGAAAGAAGAGGTAGTGGACAAATGTTAGCAAAGGGGAAAGAGGCAGGTGTACAAATATGGGGGGGAGGAGAGGCCGGGGAAAGAAATACAGGGAAAGGAAGGGAAGGGGAGGCAGGAAGACAAATACAAGGTAAGAGGCAGGGAACAAATGCTGGAAAGGTTGGAATGAATACTGGGGAAAGGGGAAAAGGCAAGGAGAAAGATGCCATACTTTTAGTCTCTGAAGTCCATGATGCTATGGACCTGGGCAAGGTAGATCTTGCTGCAGCAGTTTGGAGTAGGGAGGAAAAGGCAAGACAGCAATAATAATAGGATGGAGAGAGAAGGGAGGTAAGAAGTGGAGGAGGAGAAAAATGAGGGAGGAGTGGGGAAAAAAAGAAGAGAGATGAGGGAGTGATTGAAAGCTGAGGGAATGATGAGCAAATGAAAGAGAGATGAAGGTGGGAAGGGTGAAATAGGGGAGAGAGAAGTGAGGGATTGAGATCCAAGAGAAATTAAGTGGGCAGAAAGAGACTACATTTCTAAACAAATTAGGTCAGCAGATAATCATTTAAGGAAACTTTTCAAATTGTCTTTGCAACTTTCCTCTAAGCCTATAAACTCAGCATTATATAGTCACAGGCTTACAGGTGAAGGCTTCATTAAGTGTTTTGAGGTTAAGATTACCCCGATATTTCAATGTTGCCATCTTGGATCCATCACAACTGTCATTAGGACAGCCTGAGAAAAGAAGCGATAGTAACTTTACCCAGAAGGAGTTAGAAGGTATCTGCACCTCATCTAGCATGACCTCCTCTGTGGACACAGTTAGGGACATAACTAGCGACTTTACTCAGAAGGGGTTAGGTAGTAAACTTTCCTCTTTTAATCTGGTTCCTGCAATTGATATTGAATGACTGATGTATACCATGGAGTCTTGCACTTTTGTTTTAGATGCAATGCTAACAATGTTGAACCTTTCACAATGGATAATATAAATGGTAAACACTGGATAGAGATCCCCAAGTCTCCAGTTGATCTCTAGTTTACTTCCTAGCCTAGGCTTTTTGTAGTTTGCAGAGCACCCCTGCAGGCACCTCCACAGAAGCTTATCTGGACTGGTCAGCAGTGCACTATAGAAGTAGGATGCGCACAAGTTGCAGTGTGGATTTTTTGCTGAAGTTGTGGAAAGGAAGGAGAGCGCTGAAGTGTTGCCTATTTCTAGGCCCGCAGCCTGCTTCCAGGGGAACTGGCATTTTTTGTTTGAGTTGCTGTTTTGAATCTGCTGGAGTGCTTCCCATTTTTGGCCCCTCAGCCTGGTACAGGGAAAGAATATTTTGAAGTTTTGCCTGGAGGAATGGTATAGTGACTGACCCCTATTTTAGGCTTCCCAGCCTGATCCAAGGGGAGAGACTGTGCCTAGCCAGCACCTCGCGGCTGGAAGGGATTGTCTTGGAGGAGTGGAAGAGGAGTTTGGAGAAGAGCTGCTTGTTTTGTACAGCTTTGTATTTGGAGCCTGCTCCTAAGGAGGACTGACCTCCCCTGCCTTGGGAGGTCAGGATAAGGTGCTGTGACTCCTTCCACCCTAGCTAAGGAGGGACAGCAGTGACCTGATGGAGAAGGGGAAAAAAAGTGGTTTTTGTAGAGACTTTTGTTCCTGTTGTTTTGGGGGGAATTTATTTTCTGCCACCAATTCCTGCTCACTGAGGAGAAGTAGAGATTTTGGACCTTTGAACAGCCTTTGGGACTTCCTGCCACCAGAAGTCAAAGTTTTTGTCACCAGAGGAAAGTATAGGAGATCCCAGTCCCCAGGTTAGTTGGGACTCTGAATTATCTTAACCAAAGCCTTTTCTATGCAGAGTACCACAGGGCTTGATTCATGCACCCCCTTCATTTTAATTTATACCTGGCACCACTTGCAAATGTTATTTAGGACTGTGGCTACAAATGCTCTATCTATGCTGATGACTTCCAAGTCATTGCTTACATTGATCTCAATCATATTCAAGACATTCAGTCTTTCAAGCTGTGCCTTGATTGAGACATGCAATGGCCAAATTCGCAAAAGCTAGATGAAAATCATGACAAGACTGAAGCTCTATTGGCGAGCATACCTAACTCCATCCGAGTAGTTGCTCCTTGCATGCTTGGCCCAGAAATTCCCTTGAAGGAAGTGCTTTCTACTTTGGGAATGAAATTGGGTTCATAACTTAAAGGTCGATTTTAAAAGCCTTACGTGCGCTAAAGCTGGGATTTACTTGCACAAACCAAAAGGTTTAAAAAAAGGGCTGGGTGTGGGCATTCCGGGTCTGTAACCTGAAGCGCGTGCCAGGGACCCCTACTGCACAACTTTACTTCTGCTAATGATGGCGTGTAAGTTTTACAATAAAAAATACTAGGCAAGTCAGCAGGGTTTTAAGGGTTGGGGTTAGAATGGTAAAGGGGAGGCTACATAACAGGGGGGGGGGTAGGAAGTCCAATCTATTAACTGGGTGAATTGGGAACGAACTGGGAGAAAGGTCTATTGCGTCGGCGTGTGTTGTTTTAAAAACCCCCCTGCTTATGTGGTAGAGCCGGCATTTGCATGCACATAAGTTCATCCATATAAAATCGTGCGCAATGTACATGCGTACAGCAGACTTTATAACATACTCGCATAAATGCGCGTATGTTATAAAATGGCCATGTCCATTTGCGCGAGCTAGCATACGTGGGTACATGTATACCCACGTGGCTGTTTAAAAGTTACTGTCTTAATATGCAGCATCAAATGTCATCACGTGTAAAAAATATTTCTTTTACTTTTGACTAATCTGACGTCTTCAACCCTTCTTTGATAGCCAGGACTTACGTACCTTTGGGCATGACATGATTTTATCACAAGTCGACTACTTTAACAGTCTTTACCAAGGTTTGCCTCTCACATAGACCAAATGCATCCAACTTATGCAAAATTCCATAGCTAAACTTGTATTGAAAATTTTTCCCAGTTATCCTAGTCCTTCAGAGACTTCATTGGCTACCTGTTTTAGCCAGATACAGATTTAAAGCATTGTGTCTGGTTTACCTTGCCCTGCATTGTGGACATCTGAGTTTTCTTTCTGGCCTATGATGCCTTAGGGCCTGATTTTTAAAAACATTTACATGCTTAAAATTGAGTTTTACATTTACTCAAGTAAATGGCTTTTAAAAATTGCCATGATAGTATGTTACATATATGTGCGTAACTCCTCTGAAAAATACCTCCTCTTGACTAATACACACAAACATTACGCTTGTCCCAACAAGAACTGTTGGTGATTCTCTCTATGTCTGTGTTAAGACTGGAATTGTTTTTGTCATATTTCTTATAGCCTTCAAGCCCCATACTCTGTGGAATGCATTACCACTTGATGTTCAATCTGAGCTGGTTTTCTTAAATTCAGAAAAAAGGTGGAGGCATAGCTGTTTAGCAAATCCGTCAATTGTTAAGTCTGTTATCACTGCCCTGTTTCATTTTAAATTTGTCCTCCATTTTAGACTGGTCAACAGAAGAATCTCTTCCTTTAGGATTTATTTATTGGA
This sequence comes from Rhinatrema bivittatum, assembly GCF_901001135.1. Lineage (NCBI taxonomy): Eukaryota > Metazoa > Chordata > Amphibia > Gymnophiona > Rhinatrematidae > Rhinatrema > Rhinatrema bivittatum. The sequence goes on along the minus strand of NC_042615.1, from coordinate 362,598,532 downwards.
GTATGTCCGAGATGAAGGGAATATTATGCCCTGAAGCAGCATGGTAGAAAGTTTCTTAGTCAAGCATAAAACGTGATATTTTTTGACGTTCCTGAAAGGTTATCTAACCTGATTTCCTCCACAGTTGTATAATAACTACGCCCTACCTGAACATAGCTAGTTAGTTAACATTTATTTTTAATGTAACTCTTTTAGTCTTTTCCATAAAATCAAAGTGATGTACAGCATAAATAATGAGTAATAACATTTTCCGATTGCCACAAAACCTTACACCATAAAGACATATTATACATGACAAACATAAAAAAACCCAATAACAATCACATGATCCTAAAATCAATAAATAAGCAATATCTAGAAAACATAAACGCCTAATCAAAATCATCTGCATAAAAAGCAATTAAAAGCCTGTATAAAAAGTCATATTTTAACAAGCTTCCTAAATTTCAAATAATTATTTCTTAGTCTAACTTCTTATGGTACAGTGTTCCACAGTAAGGGTGCTTGATACTTAAGAGATCAGTCTAAGAATTTCAAGTCTTATTTCACAGGCAGATAGAAGGACTAGACAGCAGTTTCTCTGTTGCTGCTGCTGTCTTTATCCCCATACTGATATTGTACTTTTTTAAGCCCCTAGACATGTTCTCCTTTGCTAGTATATATCACTTTAAATTACACCTTTATGTGACAAGGGATATTTGTCTTCTTTGTGAGGACAGTTAAAGTTCAGCCTTGCCTCCCTCTGGTAATCATTCAACAGATTTATTCCATGAAGTATGTGATGATGGATAGGTGATATTATACCTGTGCCAAATTACTTTAAATCACTCAGAACAGTTTTTTGGTACATTTTTCACAAAAAAACCATAAATCTTGATGAATTGCTACAAAAGATTAAGTAACCTCACCAAGACTGAATCTTTTCGTTCTGAATTTTTCTGAAATTATAAATAAAAAGAGGCCTGAAAAATTGCAATCAGCAATCACAATCTGAGACTCTGCTCCAGAATGTGGGTACTTCCTGGTTGGCATGGTATATCATGTCACAACTGCTGATCACAAAACAAATTCATTGACCCTAAGAAACAAAAAGGCTATTTTTTTCTCTGATTTTCTTTTTGGTTTTTTTGACTGTGAGCTGGTAACACCAAGTCTAGATTTAGACATAGGCAACTGACTAGGGCACCAGATTTCCAAGGTACCAAATACTCAGTCCAAAGAGGAACCAAATTCTGCTTGTTTTAGGTCATGTGCCAGCATGGCTTCAAAGGGGCACCACTCTGCCTATGGGTCCCAAATTCTTAAATCTGGCCCTGGATAACCCTGCCACTTGGTAACACCCTGATTAGATTGATGGCAATATTTAATAAAAAGTGATTTGCTAATCACTAAATGAAACGAATACATTGCTTTCGACTACACCGTAAAGGCGCAGGGAAGTAAAAGGGCTTCCTTGTGGAAGGCTAAATTCTTGAATGTACATCCAGGCCATGCTATAATCACTGGACCAGTCCTCCTTCCAGTAACTGTGGATGACAACTGATTTTTTTAGCCCATCTCTGATTAAAAATGAACAGCAGTAAAGCAAATGTTATGGGTCAAGTGTACTAAACATAGAAGATATCCCTTACCACATTTGTTTTTGGGCCCACTTTGGACACATCAGTGATTCTTTTTATTAACCTTGTATCAGGGCCTTAGAAACCAGAAAGCTTTAACAGGACCATCGCTAGGAACCATGCTTCTTACCTCAACCCGGGACAGCACTTAACCTCCCTGGTTGGCTGCATGGCTCTAATGGCTGCCCCCATGTTGGGGGATCCTGGGCTGCTATTATCCAGTCTGGGGAGCATTTGTGCATACTCAGGGGTGGGGGATATATGGAGGAGAGAGCTGGTGTTACAGGATGCCCGAAGATGAGATAGACAGTGCTAGCTAGGCACCCACACATACTATGATACAAGGTACAAGATATACAGTAATAGGGATGTGAATCATTTTGACGATTTAAAAAAATTGTCCGATATTTTTTAAATCGTCAAATCGGTACAGTGCATGATACAATTTTCACGATTTATCATGAAAAATCGTTATTTGGGGGAGGGTGGGAAAACCGGCACACCAAAACAACCCCTAAACCCACCCCCCAAACCCCCCCTAAAACATTTTACGAGTACCTGGTGGTCCAGTGGGGGCGCGGGACCGATCTCCCGCTGTCGGGCCATCGGCGCCACTGACTGCCACTCAAAAATGGTGCCGATGGCCCGATTAAAAAAAACAAAAAACAAACAAAAAAAAAACCCCACCCAACCCTTTAAAGATGACCCCTTAGCTTCTCCCACCCTCCCGATCCCCCCCAAAACATTTTTTAATTACCTGGTGGTCTAGCTGGCCAGCCAGTGCTCCTACCATGTGACAGGGACCAGCCAATGGCACGGATAACCTGTCACATGGTAAGGGCCATCGGCGCCATCTTTATGAGTGGCAGCCAACTGCCCGAGAGCGGGAGATCGGTCCCGTGCCCCCACTGGACCACCAGGTACTCGTAAAGTTTTGGGGGGGGTTTGGGGTGGGGGGTGAGGGAAGGTAAGGGGTCAATTTTAAAGGGTAGGGCCTCACTAAAAAAAAAAAAAAAAAAAAATTAACGATGTGAATCTGAACAGATTCCAATTCACATCTCCAGCGATCAGATTTTTTTCTCCCTCCAGCCGAACCCTATCATTAAGACGATCGAGCACACGATTCACATCTCTATACAGTAACAAAAATACAGCTTTATTTACAGCACACATACTTCATTTCCCGTGTCTACTATACTTACCAAATCAGCACCCTGCCACTCATCAGGTCGGGGAACCCCGGTGCGACCGAAAAACAGGAGCACACAGCTTCAACGGGAAAGATCCTGCGCCACTCGTCAGTGCACAGGTGAGGCTCCGGGCTCGCACTGGAGAACCCCGAACTTTTATAGGGCTTTGTAAACAAGTGTACATGCAGACACGTGAGGATGAGAACTTCCCGTTTCAGGAGAGGACTGCTGGCCATGCATCCCTCTTCCTGCTAGGACAGACACAAACCAGCTACTCCCTTGCACAGCAGCTTGCTTTAGCCCTGCTGACACAGCTTTTTACTCGAAAACCAAGTTTCCCAAGTTCCAAAAGTGACAGGACAGCATAATGTTTGTTCTGAGAGCACTTTTTAACCCATCGTATTACAGCTGGATGTTACCACTCCCCCCTAGTTTGGAAGTTCAGGAGGATGCCCATCTTGCCTTCCCATAACAATGACCATAAGCATTAATCAGCTAATCCAAATGCCTGATTTAGGATTCTCAGGTGCCTAAAATCTGCATGATGACACATCTGATATTTTGGAGTGCTGTAGCCATTCAGTTGCTAGATCCAGTGGGTATTATCCATAGAGTTTCACTGGAACTCACTGTTCAAGTGACAGTTAAAAAAAAAAAATTGAAAATGTGATTTACATTTTTTAAAATTCATTTTAACTAAGTTATAATCACTTTGGCAGTGGATTTAACTAAGAAAATTCCCTTTAAATTCACAGCAGATGCAGTCATCTGTGGCTTCAAAATCTGTGGTAATTATATTTCAGTACAGTCTGCTTCTACTTAGACTATCACTTTTATGTTATCAAAATTATAACATATGTACTATGTACTAATAGAAGAAATGTATTGCTTTGGATATTTAATACTATGCATTTCTATTTTAAGAGCATACTTGGAAACAAATCCAATAATCAGTATAGTCAAGCAACAGGATCACCTTTCATAGGAAGGAGCATGTTACTGCTTTGTAAAGACATTCTTATGAACAGAAAATTCTTGTAACAAAAGTTCTATAAATGAAATGATGAATCCATTTGTAACCTATTAGTTAAAACACTTTTGACTAAATATATCACTTTCAGGCAAAAATCCCACAGTACTTGATGCAGAAGGTTACACTTATGCAATATTTTTTCTAGAAATTACAGGAATTTAAATTCTTGGCCAATACAAGTGCTATTTGAAACTGTACAGGCAGACCAACTTGGGAGCTTGTTGTGCTTTATATTTTCTGTCTGGATTTATACAAAAATTTAAATCTGGCATAGTCTTTGATTTATAAAATTACAGAATCTATTTTACAATTTCTGTGATTTAAAAAATAATATAAAATTTGATTCAGATTATTTCTCCTCTTTTAAATCCCAGTAATTTTTCTTTAGACATCATGAAACAGACGGAAGGCATATTTTTTTTTATTTTACAATGTGCCCCTTCATAGGTCCTCACATGAAGCCGTATCATCTTTCTGGCTTGTTTGCTTAGATGAAACTAGGAAAAGGACATTCTATGTGTCTGGCCATACACTCTGGAACAGCATTCTCATTGACATATGTGCAAGCCATTGTAATTCCACCTTTAGGAAGCAGATTCAGGTGTTTTACTTTAAACAGGCATTTCCTAATGGCTTACCACAGAACTCATGATGATAACTTGACCTTTAGATGCATAATTACTGACTAGCAAAGTGTTTTTATGCCCTGAGTTTGAAGCTTTAATTCTTTCCTTGTTTTATTCATTTTCCAATGTATTTTGATGTTAATTTATTTTATTGTGATTTAACCTACATTGCCACTGTATATATTTTGTTCCAGTGTACTTCATTGTGACTATTGTGCATGTCTATTGTAATCCACCAAGTACCCAATTAAATAAATAAATAAATATCTTGGAAATGGCTACTATTTCTTGCTTGTTGACTGGGATGTTAGCTTTGATTTGGAATCCGCCGCTACAGAAGTTAATTGGGTACTAGTTTGTAATTTTTAACTTATTGATATTTATACTGTATTTTACATGCTGTCATACTGTATGCTTATTGTAATTACATATTGATTGTTTGAATTATATTTGTATCTGATTGATTTGTAAGCCAATTTGAGCAGTACTACTTGGAAAGGGGAGGTATAAGTTGAAATTGAAAAGAGAAATAGATGAGAGGAAACAATTAATAAAAATCAGGATCACAACAAAGTACTGCTACAAATTCTAAACCTAAAGTGCTTTCTAAGGAGATCATTGTAGTCTTCAGGACAGCATCTATGAAGTGCTGCAATGTTGGTAAACACTTTTATAAAGCTAGACTCCATCACAGGTACACCTACCGTCCAGTCTGAAATCTCTGCCATTGTTTTATATACTTTAACTTATTGATAACTGCAAATCTTACAAAATCAAAAAGGTTAAATTAACTTACCTTTGTGGGAGAAGTCTACTGACTATAAGATTGTATACTCAGTCTGCACACAACCTGTTCAATGTAGATGCATATATATAGCAAGGGATTTCGAGGGACGAGATTTAAAACAAACAAAACCAAAAGAAAAAGCATGTAACATTTTCTGCTCAACCTGTCTAGCAAGTCTTGATATAACAGTGACAGGACCTTTGATTGATCTTGGGCTTTCATGCCAAAGCTGATTTTGAAGTTTGATCATTGCTTTGCAAGTAAAAAAATAGAAAATTACTTCCTCCTAATAACAGATAAAAAGTAAACCCAAGAGACCAAGCAAAATGAAAACATATACAGTATGTGTAGCTCTCTGTGTGCACCTGTCTTCAGGACACATCATACAATGGGGCTGATATATTTAGGGCAGGCCCTAAGGAGGTGCGGAGCTGGAGTAAGAGTATCTATGTGGAGCTTCATATGGGGAAGATCTGAAAAGGGCTGGGGCAGAGTATGAGCTGCAGGCTGCCATATATGCATCTATGTACATCAGGAATGATCAGAAGTAGGAGCGGGTTCAAGGGCAGTTGCCCGACTTGCCAGTTCCTAAGGCCATCCCTGAATGTACTATGAGGCAATAAGTAATTTAACCTATGGTAACAGAATTTAATGCAGGTTAAATAACCTACCTTCGCCAAAGGTGTTACTGCGGATCATGATATCCTTCTGGACTGCAGTAGATGTAGTAAGGAACTGGTTCAAAGTGAAAGATGTCTTCAGGTTGACTCCCTCAGGAAACTGGTGGTAGAACTGCAGGAGGTCGTTCCGGACCCCCGCTGGACTTTTGGCAAGTCTTGTGGGGGTCAGGAGGCCCCCCCAAGCTGGCCAAAAGTCCGCGGGGGTCCGGGAGCGATCTCCTGCCGCGAATAGTTTTTCCGTATGGAAAAACCAAAGGTAGCGCCGGCGCCATTTCTACAAGCACCGGAGGTCCGAGAGTAAAAGATCACACCGGGACCCTTCCTCTGGACCCCAGGTAATTTAAGGCATTTTGGGGGGGTTAGGGAGGGTGGGGGATTTATTTTAAAGGGTCGGGGTGGGTTTTAGGGTTGTTTTAGTGTGCCAGTTTTCCCGCCCTCCCCCTTCCCCTCCCCCCGATTTACGATTTTTTGACGATAAATCTGGGGAATTGTTATTGTATCGCGACTCTAACGATTTTTGACGATTTAAAATATATCTGACGATATTTTAAATCATCAAAAAACGATTCACATCCCTAGTGCATGCACCAAGAGAGTAAACATCAGATCTTATGGGAGAATGACAATAAAAACTACCTTTACACACTACAGCACAAAGACAGAGAAGGAGGCACAGAGATAAAGAGGGAGAGCATAAAGGATAGAGAAAGTTAACAGTACAGAAAAAAGACAACACAAAAAGATAAAGAAGGAAACATCTTGGGGTCAATATTCAGATTCTATCCATTTATCCAAGTTAGCCTTTTACTGTACAGCTTTTATACTGCTTGTTTCACAGAAACTTTCAAAGTTCCCTCATCCAAAGCAGCTAACGTTCCTCTCAATCAGTCTTCAAAACAAAGATCTTAATGTTTGAAATCATTTATTGTAAAGATAATTTCTGATTACTTACAAATGTTGTTTCCAAACATCTATGCCTCTGGCAGAGATCCTTGTGGCTGTAGGAAGGCAGGGGAAGGTAGGTGAAGTTTCTTAGGACGCAGGGAAGGACAACGAGGGGTTGAAGCTGATTAGTCTTTCTAATTAAAGCAGTAAGAGGAACGTAAAAAGCTGTTCATGTAACCGAGGTTACAGGCATGTGAGTCTTCTACTGGCTTAGCTGGGACAGACCCTCCGTCTTGGAAAGTGAACATAGGAGAAAATCTCCTCAGGTTGAGGTAAGGGGCGAGAACCAATCACAGCGAGCCCAGGACCTAAGGGACTCAGGAGGGAACATGAAGAGCAGTCCCTTCAGCCAATAAGGCACCTGAAAGGACCCAGGTTATATTAAGAAGGCATACAGATCCTTTTCCCAATGGGAGGAACAGAAGGGAGGGGGCTTCTGTTAAAGGCAAACTCCCTTTAAAGGCAGGGCTCTCAGACTTTTGTTCTGGGTTACATAAAGTGTCACAAGTATTAGGAAGGAGGGGCTGTGGAAAACATAAGAGGGCTGCACTTTATACAGACACAAATATGTACCCTTTACTGGGGACAGAACACTCCCCGTCTGGTATCACAAGATACCACAACATCAATTCTTATATCAACATGCAACAGTGTAAAGTTCATTATAACTGGATCTTGCGACGTTCAGGGAAGTTCGCAGTCGTCTCGGTCATCCAGTCATCTAGGCGGTGGATGGTGTCTTCCTCAAGAAGTTTCACCAAGCTGAAACGAAAGACAGACAACACAAAGAGAGAGAGAGTCTTTGGTGTGGACAACGGTCCACGAAGTTCAGGTTTCTTCACGTGGCATAAGGAGTACCACTTCACTGATGGGCCTGTAGAAGACCTTGGCTGTCCCTTGGTTCATAGTCTTTACTTCGATCTTACGAACACGTCCGTCGTTTCCGGGGTGAGTTTTGATGACAAGCCCCAGGGGCCAGCTGTTGCGTTGGGTTTGACCATTTCTGAGAAGAACAAGGTCCCCTTCTCGGATGTTGGGTTTGTTGGATTGCCATTTGCTTCGAAACTGGAGAGTCGGTAAGTACTCTTTCTTCCAACGACTCCAAAAGGAATTGGCAAGCTGTTGAACTTGTTTCCATTGGCGTTTGTGAATTCCTTTGCCATCAAAGTCCCCTTGCGGCATAGGAATGTTATTAGTCTTTTGTGTTAAAAACATGGCTGGGGTCAAGATCAGTGGTGACTCAGGGTCGGAGGATACTGGGACTAGTGGTCTCGCGTTGAGGGTAGCCACCACTTCTGCTAGGAGAGTGGTTAGGACTTTATGGGTGAGTCGAGTCGGACTAGTTTCTATCAGCATGGCATCGAGGATTCGGCGGGCCATCCCAATCATTCGCTCCCATGATCCTCCCATGTGCGTGGGGCGGATTGAACTTCCACGTGCATTTCTGATTGCCAAGGTATCTTTCAACGGTAGGATAGTCAATCTTAACAGAGGCAATGTTCAGTTCTTTGCAAGTTCCTACAAAGTTAGTTCCACAGTCGGAGTGGATTTGGGTGGCTGGACCTCTGATCACAAAGAATCTGCGCAATGCATTTATGAAACTCGAGGTATCCAAAGACTGACGACTTCAATGTGTACAGCTCTAATACTCATGCAGGTGAATATCACTGCCCAGCGTTTGTTGTTCGCGCATCCCCCTCGGGTGTGCCTGGACGTGATCAGCCAGGGCCCAAAGACGTCTAGCCCCACATAAGTAAACGGAGGCGATCTGCTGGCAAGTCCATTTGTTGTTGTTGGAAGGCACCATGTAATTTGCGACACTTGATGCATTTGTAAATTATGGAGGTGATGCATCGTTTCGCTCCCACAATCCACAGCCCTGCTGCTCTGACAGCTCCTTCAGTGAAGTGTCGACCTTGATGCCGAACCTGTTCATGGTAGTGTCGTTTAAGCAGGATAGCTATATGATGCGAACCAGGAACAACGACGGGGTTCTTCTCTCCTGTGTCCAGTTCCGCCTGGGTGAGACAACCACCAATTCGCAGCAGGCCGTTTTTGTCAATGAAGGGATTCAACTTTCGGAGGGGGCTGTCTTTGGGCAAGCCCGCACCTCTGCTGATGCGTCTCCATTCTTCTGCGTACACTTCCTGCTGTACATAGCGTAAGATGGTGTTCTCCGCTCAGGTGAGCTCGTTCACCGAGAGGGATTCTGTGCAGAGGTGCCATTGACGACAGGTTTTCCACTTATCGTCAGCTGGTAGGTGTCTTGACAGCACTATATGGATGAGAAGCGCCATCGCTCTTCTCAGTGTCGTCCAGCTTGAGAAACGCAGGAAACGGTGAGCTCCCAGACCGCTCCTGGGAACAATACCGGTGAGGAGAGTAGTTGTGACTGGGCGAATCTCCAAATCGGCGTCAGGGTCTATGAGATCGAATAAGCATTCGGGAGACCTGTGTTCTGGTTTCCGGAGAAATTCTGGTCCCGTCAGCCACATTGTTTCCATTAAATGGGATGCTGGCACATTTCTTGTCACGTGATCTGCTGGATTCTGATCGGTGGGCACATAATGCCATTGTTCTGGGTGCGTTGACTTGCGTATACGTTCAACTCTGTTGCTAACATACACGTGGAACCTTCTTGTCTGGTTGTAAATGTAACCTAGTACTACTTTGCTATCCGTGTAGAGGTGAATAGAGTCAATTTGCGTGTCTCTCGGCTGTTATCAGCTCCATTATTTCCACTGCTAGCACCGCTCCACACAATTCTAGGCGTGGTATGGTGTGGTCAGGTTGTGGTGCTAATTTTGCCTTGCCGAAGATGAAGCCCACGTGTACTGTCCCTTTCGCGTCTGTTACTCTCAAAAAGGCTACTGCAACTATGGCTTTGACCGATGCATCGGAGAAAATGCAGATCTCCTTATGGCAGGGTGTACTAAGTGATATTGGAACGTAAATGCGTGGTATGTGGAGCTGTTCGAGCACTTTCAGGTTTTTCCCATTCCAATTTCCTTGCTTGGGGCAATGGGGCGTCCCATTCGGTAGTGCTGGATGAGAGTTCTCTTAACAAGGCTCTTCCTTGTATTGTGACTGGGGCTACGAACCCCAGCGGGTCATACAGACTGTTGACTGTGGCTAAGACACCTCGGCGGGTGTATGGTTTATCTCGGATTGAAACTTGGAATGTAAAGACATCCTTCTTTACATCCCAACTTAATCCAAGACTTCGTTGGAGAGGGGGTGTGTCCACTCTCAGATCTAAGTTCTTCAAGTCTTTGGCACGATCGTATGAAGAGAATGCTTTCATTAGTTCAGGACTATTTGAGGCTATTTTGTGGAGTCTCAGATTTACGCCTGCTAGCATTGTTTGTGTTGGCTTTACTAACTTAATCGCTTCCCTTGCGGTAGGTAAGGACTTTAATCCGTCATCTATGTAGAAGTCCTTCTCCACAAAGCGTCTGGCCTCTGTACCATACTCTTTTTCTCCTTCTTGGGCTGTCCTCCTGAGCCCGTATGTGGCCACTGCAGGCAGCGGGCTATTCTCTACCGAAAGGGTAGAGAATGTCATCATCCCTGGCGACTTGAAGCACTGGGTCCCCTAGATGTTCCTTTGCATCTGATGGGGGGGGGGGGGGGGGGTGATCAGGCTGGTAGCTGGATTGAGATTTGGTCCTTCGCAGCTTAGGATCTCCTTGGTGCTTAGGTGGTTAGGACACGGTTCAAATAGGGTAGGATTTCTATCCTCTGAGATATTCGTGGCGTATGTCTGAACGCTTGGTCCCTTTCTTCGCTTCAAGCCGACTTCGCCAACTATCACCCATCCCAAGGCGAGTCGGTATGCGTAGGGACCGGCTGTTGGGCCATCACGCGTCTCTAAGACCTTGGTCAGTGCTGGTGCGTCTCTGCCCAATAGCAGCAAAATTTCTGCTTCCGGGTCTAGTGGTGGGAGCTGGTGCATTATGGACTTTAGATAAGGAAGGTGCCGAGTTTGCCTTTCTGCAGTATTAGTCCGTGTTAAGAACCCTAGATACTCTTCTGTGTTGAGCTGATAAGTTTGAAAATGAAGCCTCAGCTGCTCTGTGACACTTAAGATTGGTGGGGTTTTCAAAAATCTTTTCTTTTTTCTTAGCAATATTATGCCATTCCCTTTCTAGCTTATCTTCATGCTTCAGCTTCTTTTCCTCATATCTCTGTGCAGCTCTCTCTGTAAGCACAAACAATCTCTTTGATTCCCTTCTTTCATCTTTCTCTTCCCTGCCTTCCTTCCCTTCTTCTGTGTCACTTTTTACTGTGATGGCTTTGGTTGGCTGCTCTGAAGTTTCAGCCATGATTCTCTCTGTAATTATGTCTGTTCAGGCTGAGTTTCTTTTAATTGACACTACAAAGTTTACTTTTGCTAGCCTGTCAGAGTGTAGTGAAGAGGGTGGGGGAGTTTTAGCAGCGAAGTGTAACACAGGGATGTGAGGAGGGGTGGTGTAGCTTCTATTTTCCCCTCCCTGCCGTTGCTTCTGTTCTCTTTGGTCCCTGGAACAGGAGGACTCGTATCTAGGTTTCTATGGCAACTGATTGCTCTCTGCTTGTAGCAGTTGCAGGGGGGAGGGGAGAGTTCCTCAGCTCAGAAACTTCCCGCCTCGTCTCAGATCACACAAATGAACTTCACTGAGTTTCTCCTTTGCTCTTATCTAAGCAGTTTCTGCTTTTGTTATCTTCTGTGTGATCTGAGCTTTTTACTTCCAGATCACTGTGGTTTTTCTTACAGCTCCCAGCAAAGTGCTCCACTTAGGCAGATCAGCCCCTGCCTGTAACTCTCTGCAGAGAGATCAGCTTCTTACTATACAGTTCTTAACTGTAAAGCCTTTTACTGTACAGCTTTTATACTGCTTGTTTCACAGAAACTTTCAAAGTTCCCTCATCCAAAGCAGCTAACGTTCCTCTCAATCAGTCTTCAAAACAAAGATCTTAATGTTTGAAATCATTTATTGTAAAGATAATTTCTGATTACTTACAAGTATTGTTTCCAAACGTCTATGCCTCTGGCAGAGATCCTTGTGGCTGTACGAAGGCAGGGGAAGGTAGGTGAAGTTTCTTAGGACGCAGGGAAGGACAACGAGGGGTTGAAGCTGATTAGTCTTTCTAATTAAAGCAGTAAGAGGAATGTAAAAAGCTGTTCATGTAACCGAGGTTACAGGCATGTGAGTCTTCTACTGGCTTAGCTGGGACAGACCCTCCGTCTTGGAAAGTGAACATAGGAGAAAATCTCCTCAGTCTGAGGTAAGGGGCGAGAACCAATCACAGCGAGCCCAGGACCTAAGGGACTCAGGAGGGAACATGAAGAGCAGTCCCTTCAGCCAATAAGGCACCTGAAAGGACCCAGGTTATATTAAGAAGGCATACAGATCCTTTTCCCAATGGGAGGAACAGAAGGGAGGGGGCTTCTGTTAAAGGCAAACTCCCTTTAAAGGCAGGGCTCTCAGACTTTTGTTCTGGGTTACATAAAGTGTCACAAGTATTAGGAAGGAGGGGCTGTGGAAAACATAAGAGGGCTGCACTTTATACAGACACAAATATGTACCCTTTACTGGGGACAGAACAAGATATATCCGACTAACTTAGATGGTATATTCAGCAGCACATCTATGCTGTTGAACATCCCTGTATTTGGCGCTACTTAGAAGGATAAGTCTAAGTAGTGCCAAGTCTTACCCATCTAAGTATAGACCTGTCTAACTAAGACAAGTTATCCGACTAAGACTGAATATCGCTACTTAGCAAATAACTTATCCAGATAACTTATCCACCTATATAGTCCCACCTCAATCTGCTCATTGCCAGCCCTGATCTTAGTCGGCTAATGAGATAGCCGGATAAGTGACTTATCCGGGTATCTAGCAGCCACTGAGTATAACCAGATATTCAGCCGCCGCTAACTAGCTGGATAAGTCCCAAAAGCATAGAAGAGACAAAGTAAATCTTACCTGAGAGAAAGATAGTCAATTACATCCATATATTCTAGGGTAACTCTGGAAATCAAAGAACATATAAGACTCAGTCCTTTGACAGAGAGGGAGAAAGAAGAGAGCAAAGTTTACTTTGGGGCAGATTTTTAAAAAGTACGTGAGCGCGTACTTTTGTTCCTGCACCCGGCGCAAACAAGAGTATGCCGGATTTAAAATCCGGGGTCGGTGTGCAAAATCGGCAGCCTGCGTGTGCCAAGCAGCGCAGCCTGCCTCCGTTCCCTTCAGTTTCGGAGCGGCCTCGGAGGGAACTTTCTTTCCGGTGCCCCCCACCTTCCCTTTCCTTCCCCTAACTAACCCGCCCCCCGGCCCTAACAAATTCCCCCCCTACCTTTATTTCAAAAGTTACACCTGCCCGAGACAGGCGTAACTTGCGCGCGCAGGCCGGCTGCCGGCGCGCCATATTCCGGTCCAGGGGCTGGTCCGGAGGCCGTGGCCACGCCCCCAGAACGCCCCCCGATGACGCGCCGGCCGTGACACGCCCCCGACACGTCCCCAACATGCTCCCGACATGCCCCCTAGGAAAGCCCTAGGATTACACGCGTCCCGGGGCTTGAGTGCGCAGGGGGTGCAAGGGGCAGCTTTTCGGGGGTTACGCGCAAACCCCTTTGAAAATTTGCCCCTAAGAGTGTTGTATATTTAAAGTAATATTTACCTAGAAGCAACTCTGTTTTAGAGGGACCATGTTTCATAGATTGAGATTGCTAGGGAAAAAGAAAAATTCTTTGTTTAGTAAATGTGAGCACATATATGAGAAGTTAAAAGTTGTTTAAATTGATAAGAACATAAGAACATGTCATACTGGGTCAGACTAAGGGTCCATCAAGCCCAGCATCCTGTTTTCAACAGTGACCAATCCAGGCCATAAGAACCTGGGAAGTACCCAAAAACTAAGGGCCAGATTTTGAAACTTATGCGCGGGCGTAGATTTGTTTCTGCAACCCGGCGCGAACAAATCTATGCCCAATTTCATAACATGTGTGCGCAGCCGTGCGCATGTTATAAAATCCGGGGTCGGCGCGCGCAAAAGGGTGCACACTTGTGCACCTTGTGTGTGCCAAGCCCAAGGGGAGCCCCGATGGCTTTCCCCATTCCCTTCAAGGCCGCTCCGAAATTGGAGCGGCCTTGAAGAGCCTAACTAACCCCAAAAAGTAGCCAGAAGCTAGAAATAAGCTAGGAACAGTGTATACCTAAGTAAAAAAGTTGAATAGTTCAGCTCAGTTACTCACCTTGGAAAGGTGTTGAGGTAGTGTGATTGGGTTTGAATAGGGACCAACATTTGTTAATCAAGAGAGCAGTGAGTCACTCTGGCTGACTAACTGAAGTTTGGATTTACCCGCCCACCCATCCCTAGCACATCCCTTAATTTATAGGCAGGTGCCACTTTCACAAAAAAAAAAGAAAAATCAACAAAAACTTTATTGAGAATTCGATCAGACCCCGGTAGGCCACTACCAGACACAAAGGGGCGGATTTTCAGAGCCCTGCTCGCGTAAATCCGCCCAAAACCGGGCGGATTTACGCGAGCAGGGCCCTGCGCGCCGGTGAGCCTATTTTACATAGGCTCACCGGCGCACGCAGAACCCCGGGACTCGCGTAAGTCCCGGGGTTTTCGGAGTGGGCGTGTCGGGAGGCGTGTCAGGGGGCGGGGCCGGACCGCGCGGCGTTGCGGGGGCGTGTCGGCAGCGTTTTGGGGGCGGGTACGGGGGCGTGGCTACGGCCCGGGGGCGTGGCCGCGCCCTCCGTACCCGCCCCCAGGTCGCGGCCCGGCGCACAGGAGGCCCGCTGGCGCGCGGGGATTTACGCCTCCCTCCGGGAGGCGTAAATCCCCCGACAAAGGTAGGATGGGGGTTTAGACAGGGCCGGGCGGGTGGGTTAGGTAGGGGAAGGGAAGGGAAGGTGAGGGGAGGGCAAAGGAAAGTTCCCTCCTAGGCCGCTCCGATTTCGGAGCGGCCTAGGAGGGAACGGGGGTAGGCTGCGCGGCTCGGCGCGCGCAGGCTATACGAAATCGATAGCCTTGCGCGCGCCGATCCAGGATTTTAGCCGATACGCGCGACTACGCGCGTATCTACTAAAATCCAGTGTACTTTTGTTTGCGCCTGGAGCGCAAACAAAAGTAGGCTATTCGCGCTCGTCTGAAAATCTACCCCATAGTGAATTCACTAATACATTTAAAGGACGTTAGACACATTCCTACTCCCATAGCAACCGAAAACTTAACTAGGAACTGATCAAAATTGAGATGAAGGCAGCAGTCCAGCAGCAAGAGGGGGGCTTCCCAGTCTTTTGCATCGAGTGTCACATGTATGATTTTTTTACCCACATGTGAGAAGTTGTACATGTTCATGCGATGCAAAGAGCTCCTGGCTTTCAGAGAACGAGTCCGATCTCTGGAGGCTAGAGTGGCAGACCTGGAGGAGCCGAGGCAGACAGAGAGGAATATAAATGAGACCTTCAGGGACATAGTAGTCAAGTCCCAACTTCAGACTGGCAGCCCTGGTGCTGCCTTTGAGGAAGAAGGTCTCATGATGGGAGAGCACCAACCAGGTGCAACAGGAAAGGATCCTGTAGCAAGGACCTGCTCTCCAGGTGATGCATTGTCCTTTCGCACTGAGGATATCTCCCCAAGGCCTATTGCCCAGGAGGGAAGGGTTAGGTCGGCCATCATAGTTGGTGATTCGATTATTAGGAATGTAGATAGCTGGGTGGCTGGTGGGCGTGAGGATCGCCTGGTAACATGCCTTCCTGGTGCGAAGGTGGCGGATCTCACGCGTCACCTAGATAGGGTTTTAGACAGTGCTGGGGAGGAGCTGGCTGTCGTGGTACATGTGGGCACCAACGACATAGGAAAATGTGGGAGGGAGGTTCTGGAAGCCAAATTTAGGCTCTTAGGTAGAAAGCTTAAATCCAAAACCTCCAGGATAGCATTCTCTGAAATGCTCCCTGTTCCACGCACAGGTCACCAGAGGCAGGCAGAGCTCCGGAGTCTCAATGCGTGGATGCGATGATGGTGCAAGGAAGAGGGATTCAGATTTGTTAGGAACTGGGGAACCTTTTGGGGAAGGGGGAGTCTCTTCCGAAGGGATGGGCTCCACTTTAACCAGGGTGGAATCAGACTGCTGGTGCTAACCTTTAAAAAGGAGATAGAGCAGCTTTTAAACTAGAACAAAGGGGAAAGCCGACAGTCGCTCAGCAGCGCATGGTTCGGAGAGAGGTATCTTCAAAGGATACTAATGATGCATTAGAATTAGGGCATCCCAACAGTGAGCTTCCAATAATTAGAAAAATAGTCCAAGTGTCTGTAACTAAAAACTCACCTGAGCTAAAAAATTCTAACTTATCCCTATCAATTAAAAAGCAGAATGAAAATACAAACAAAAAACAAACTTTGAAATGTTTGTATGCTATGCCAGAAGTCTAAGTAGTAAGATGGGAAAATTAGAATGTATAGTAGTGAATGATGACATAGACTTAATTGGCATCTCAGAGACATGGTGGAAAAAGGATAACCAATGGGACAGTGCTATACCGGGGTACAAATTATATCGCAATGACAGAGAGGAGCACCCGGGAGGAGGTGTGGCCCTTTATGTCCGGGATGGCATAGAGTCCAACAGGATAAACATCCTGCATGAGACTAAATACAAAATTGAATCTTTATGGGTAGAAATCCCTTGTATGTCGGGGAAGACTATAGTGATAGGGGTATACTACCGTCCACCTGGTCAAGATGGTGAGACGGACAGTGAAATGCTAAGAGAAATTAGGGAAGCTAACCAAATTGGTAGTGCAGTAATAATGGGAGACTTCAATTACCCCAATATTGTCTGGGTAAATGTATCATCGGGACACGCTAGAGAGATAACGTTCCTGGATGGAATAAATGATAGTTTTATGGAGCAATTGGTTCAGGAACCGACGAGAGAGGGAGCAATTTTTGATCTAATTCTCAGTGGAGCACAGGACTTGGTGAGAGAGGTAACGGTGGTGGGGCCGCTTGGCAATAGTGATCATAATATGATCAAATTTGATTTAATGACTGGAAGAGGAACAGTGTGCAAATCCAAGGCTCTCGTGCTAAACTTTCAAAAGGGAAACTTTGATAAAATGAGAAAACTTGTTAGAAAAAAACTGAAAGGAGCAGCTACAAAAGTAAAAAATGTCCAAGAGGCGTGGTCATTGTTAAAAAATACCATTCTAGAAGCACAGTCCAGATGTATTCCACACATTAAGAAAGGTGGAAAGAAGGCAAAACGATTACCGGCATGGTTAAAAAGGGAGGTGAAAGAAGCTATTTTAGCCAAAAGATCTTCATTCAAAAATTGGAAGAAGGATCCAACAGAAGAAAATAGGATAAAGGATAAACGTTGGCAAGTTAAATGTAAGACATTGATAAGACAGGCTAAGAGAGAATTTGAAAAGAAGTTGGCTGTAGAGGCAAAAACTCACAGTAAAAACTTTTTAAAATATATCCGAAGCAGAAAGCCTGTGAGGGAGTCAGTTGGACCGTTAGATGATCGAGGGGTTAAAGGGGCACTTAGAGAAGATAAGGCCATCGTGGAAAGATTAAATGATTTCTTTGCTTCGGTGTTTACTGAAGAGGATGTTGGGGAGATACCCGTAATGGAGAAGGTTTTCATGGGTAATGATTCAGATGGACTGAATCAAATCACGGTGAACCTAGAAGATGTGGTAGGCCTGATTGACAAACTGAAGAGTAGTAAATCACCTGGACCGGATGGTATACACCCCAGAGTTCTGAAGGAACTAAAAAATGAAATTTCAGACCTATTAGTAAAAATTTGTAACCTATCACTAAAATCATCCATTGTACCTGAAGACTGGAGGATAGCAAATGTAACTCCAATATTTAAAAATGGCTCCAGGGGCGATCCGGGAAACTACAGATTGGTAAGCCTGACTTCAGTGCCAGGAAAAATAGTGGAAAGTGTTCTAAACATCAAAATCACAGAACATATAGAAAGAAATGGTTTAATGGAACAAAGTCAGCATGGCTTTATCCAGGGCAAGTCTTGCCTCGCAAATCTGCTTCACTTTTTTGAAGGAGTTAATAAACATGTGGATAAAGGTGAACTGGTAGATGTAGTATACTTGGATTTTCAGAAGGTGTTTGACCAAGTTCCTCATGAGAGGCTTCTAGGAAAAGTAAAAAGTCATGGGATAGGTGGCGATGTCCTTTCGTGGATTGCAAACTGGCTAAAAGACATGAAACAGAGAGTAGGATTAAATGGACAATTTTCTCAGTGGAAGGGAGTGGACAGTGGAGTGCCTCAGGGATCTGTATTGGGACCCTTACTTTTCAATATATTTATAAATGATCTGGAAAGAAATACAACGAGTGAGATAATCAAATTTGCAGATGACACAAAATTGTTCAGAGTAGTTAAATTACAAGCAGATTGTGATAAATTGCAGGAAGACCTTGTGAGACTGGAAAATTGGGCATCCAAATGGCAGATGAAATTTAATGTGGATAAGTGCAAGGTGATGCATATAGGGAAAAATAACCCATGCTATAATTACTAGAGATGTGAATCGTGTCCTCGATCGTCTTAACGATCGATTTCGGCTGGGAGGGGGAGGGAATCGTATTGTTGCCGTTTAGGTGTTTAAAGTATCGTGAAAATCGTTAAAATCGTGAGCCGGCACACTAAAACCCCCTAAAACCCACCCCCGACCCTTTAAATTAAATCCCCCACCCTCCCGAACCCCCCCCCCAAATGCTTTAAATTACCTGGGGATCCAGCGGCGGTCCGGAACGGCGGCGGTCCAGAACGGCCTCCTGCAATTGAATCTTTTTGTCTTCAGCCGGCGCCATTTTCCAAAATGGCGGCGCAAAATGGCGGCGGCCATAGACCAACATGATTCGACTGCAGGAGGTCGTTCCGGACCCCCGCTGAACTTTTGGCAAGTCTTGTGGGGGTCAGGAGGCCCCCCCAAGCTGGCCAAAAGTTCCTGGGGGTCCAGCGGGGGTCCGGGAGCGATTTCCTGCCGCGAATCGTTTTCCGTACGGAAAATGGCGCCGGCAGGAGATCGACTGCAGGAGGTCGTTCAGCGGGGGTTCCGTACGGAAAATGGAGATCGACTGCAGGAGGTCGTTCAGCGGGCCCCGCTGAACGACCTCCTGCAGTCGATCTCCATTTTCCGTACGGAACCCCCGCTGAACGACCTCCTGCAGTCGATCTCCTGCCGGCGCCATTTTCCGTACGGAAAACGATTCGCGGCAGGAAATCGCTCCCGGACCCCCGCTGGACCCCCAGGAACCTTTGGCCAGCTTGGGGGGCCTCCTGACCCCCACAAGACTTGCCAAAAGTTCAGCGGGGGTCCGGAACGACCTCCTGCAGTCGAATCATGTTGGTCTATGGCCGCCGCCATTTTGCGCTGCCATTTTGGAAAATGGCGCCGGCTGAAGACAAAACGATTCAATTGCAGGAGGCCGTTCCGGACCGCCGCCGTTCCGGACCGCCGCTGGATCCCCAGGTAATTTAAAGCATTTGGGGGGGGTTCGGGAGGGTGGGGGATTTAATTTAAAGGGTCGGGGTGGGTTTTAGGGGGTTTTAGTGTGCCGGTTTTCCTGCCCTCCCCCTTCCCCCGATTTACGATTTTTGACGATAAATCGGGGGAATTGGTATTGTATCGTGGCCCTAACGATTTTTGATGATTTAAAATATATCGGACGATATTTTAAATCGTCAAAAAACGATTCACATCCCTAATAATTACACAATGTTGGGTTCCATATTAGGTGCTACAACCCAAGAAAGAGATCTAGGCATCATAGTGGATAACACATTGAAATCGTCGGTTCAGTGTGCTGCGGCAGTCAAAAAAGCAAACAGAATGTTGGGAATTATTAGAAAGGGAATGGTGAATAAAACAGAAAATGTCATAATGCCTCTATATCGCTACATGGTGAGACCGCACCTTGAATACTGTGTACAATTCTGGTCGCCACATCTCAAAAAAGATATAATTGCGATGGAGAAGGTACAGAGAAGGGCTACCAAAATGATAAGGGGAATGGAACAGCTCCCCTATGAGGAAAGACTAAAGAGGTTAGGACTTTTCAGCTTGGAGAAGAGATGGCTGAGGGGGGATATCATAGAGATGTTTAAAATTATGAGAGGTCTAGAATGGGTAGATGTGAATCGGTTATTTACTCTTTCGGATAGTAGAAAGACTAGGGGGCACTCCATGAAGTTAGCATGGGGCACATTTAAAACTAATCGGAGAAAGTTCTTTTTTACTCAACGCACAATTAAACTCTGGAATTTGTTGCCAGAGGATGTGGTTAGTGCAGTTAGTATAGCGGTGTTTAAAAAGGATTGGATAAGTTCTTGGAGGAGAAGTCCATTACTTGCTATTAAGTTCACTTAGAGAATAGCCACTGCCATTAGCAATGGTAACATGTAATAGACTTAGTTTTTGGGAACTTGCCAGGTTCTTATGGCCTGGATTGGCCACTATTGGAAACAGGATGCTGGGCTTGATGGACCCTTGGTCTGACCCAGTATGGCATTTTCTTATGTTCTTCTTTGCTTACTGTCCCCCTTCCAGTCATTAATTCAAATTTGATCATAAGAACATAAGAAATTGTCATGCTGGGTCAGACCAAGGGTCCATCAAGCCCAGCATCTTGTTTCCAACAGATGCCAAACCAGGTCACAAGAACCTGGCAAGTACCCAATCACCAAGAAGATCCCATGCTACTGATGCAATTAATAGCAGTGGCTATTCCCTAAGTAAACTTGATTAATAGCAGTTAGTGGACATCTCTTCCAAGAACTTATCCAAACCTTTTTTGAACCAAGCTACACTAACTGCAGTAACGAAATCCTCTGGCAACAAATTCCAGAGCTTAATTGTATGTTGAGTGAAAAAGAATTGTCTCCGATTAGTCTTAAATGTGCTACTTGCTAACTTCATGGAATGCCCCCTAGTCCTTCTATTATTCGAAAGTGTAAATAACTGATTCACATCTACTCATTCAAGACCTCTCATGATCTTAAAGACCTCTATCATATCCCACCTCAGCCGTCTCTTCTCCAAGCTGAACAGCCCTAACCTCTTCAGCCTTTCCTCATAGGGGAGCTGTTCCATCCCCTTTATCATTTTGGTTGCCCTTCTCTGTACCTTCTGTTGCAGAGCGCTCGGAGAGCGATCCCACTTCCTGAGAGAGGTGTGTCCTTGGGCCGTGGCTCGACCCCAGAGGATTCCGAAGAGGGCCACGGGAGGCGTGGCATGACCGTGCATGGGTAGGACGGAAGCAAGACTGGAGAGATGACCAGGCGACAGGCCCTCCTCCGGACCTGCATGCTTCGGAAGACCCAACAACGCAATGTTGGTCTTGTGAACAGTCCTCCAACCGTTCCCAGCCCTTTCGGACCTGCCGCAGGGTACGGCATGAAGCGGCAGGCCGGACAGAGGCCAGGACAGCGAAGACTGGAACATAGATTCTGACGAGACTCAGGAACAGGGTACTGGAAGTGCAGACGTAGACTCAGAAGCAGTGTACTGGGAGTGCAGACGTAGACTCAGAAGTAAGGTACTGGGAGTGCAGACGTAGACTCAGAAGCAAGGTACTGGGAGTGCAGACGAAGACTCAGAGACAAGATACTGGGCGTGCTGACATAGACTCAGAAGCAAGGTACTGAAGGTGCAGAGGTAGATTCAGAAGCGAGGTACTGAAGATGCAGGGGTAGGTTCTGAAGCGAGATACTGAAGGTGCAGATGTAGACTCAGGAACAAGGACTGAAGGAAGACATGAGCACAGTCCCTCCGGGCACCCTGCTCAGACCACTCCTGGGACTGAGTTAAGGGCCACCCTGTCCCACGCGTCCCCAACACTGCCTTGGAGGGCAGGTCACGGACCACGCGGAGAACAGGAGAATGCAGGAGAGATCCAGGCGAAGCGAACTCCGATGCTGGGATACTGACATCCGAAGCCCCGTCGGCTGGCAGGAAGGGAAGCTCCAAAGCACAGGGACGAATCCCACCTGTTGGCCACTCCAGGGCCCAACAGGCCAGAAGGCTCAGGAGCCAGACAAGACGAAGGGCAGAACATATGGGACTGGATCAGGAACTGGATCTGGCACCGACATCAAGGTAACAGGGAAGAAACTGGTTGCTGCACACCGGCAGCCAAAGCAGGATTTGCTGCACACCGGCAGCCAAGGCAGGAGACAGGGTCAGGAACAAAGACTTCTCAGAGACTTAGAAACGAGGTACATGGCTTGCTTCACAGATGGCCCTAATCAGCCTGCCCTGAGGGCTGGTCACGGACCACGGCGTGGCTTGCCGCGAGGTACCAGGACATTGGAGGACACAGGATCAAGGTCAGGGTCAGGAACAAGGACTTCTCATAGAAACGAGGTACATGGCTTGCGTCACAGATGGCCCTAATCAGCCCGCCCCGAGGGCTGGTCACGGACCACGGCGTAGCTTGCCGCGAGGTACCAGGACATTGGAGGACACAGGATCAGGGTGCTAGCTTTCAAGAGGTTCAAGGGCAAAGTACTTAGCTTTTCAGGAGAGTTTCAGGAACAAGGTGCAAGGCTTGTAATATCTGGGCTGGATCATGGATACCGGATTAGGAATCAGACCTCAAGGCAGGAACAGGAACAAGCGAACATCAGGACTGGAACAACTGAAGACATCAGGACTGGAACAACTGGACAAGAAGCTCCGACAGGAAACATAGAACACTTAGACCTTGCAGAAGGCTGGAACACAAGGCAGCTCCTGGAACGAGGATCTCAGGAGTGACCAACTCCTTGAGAAGGCAAAGACAGACTGAACGTTGAATCCCTTTGTAGAGCTGAGGTGGACAATGCCCAGGGAGGAGCCAGCAGGGGCCACACCTGGCTGGCCCATGAAGAACAGACGAGAGGCACGCGCTCGCGCCCTAGGAAGCTGGAGAGAGGAGTGCTGGAAGCTGGTGGCGTCCTCGGCCACTTGGAGGACTCATGGAAGCCAGGCAAGCATGGGGGCAGCCCTGCCCTGAAGCTGGAGAAGTGGCAGGCTGCGGGAGCGGCTTCCAGCCGCAAGGACTGAAGCAGGAAGAAGCAGAGAGAGGAAAGACTGACTGCAGGGGAAGCAGGGGGCTGTAGCAGGCTGCAGGCACTGCTCCACGCTGCAAGGCTGAAGAGAGAAGTGCTGACTGCAGGGAGCTGGAAAAGGCTGCAGGCACCGGCAGGGACGGTTCCCTGCCGGGTGAGGACCCGGGGCTGAAGCAGGCACTGGGAGGGACGGCCTCCCTCTGGTTGAAGGTCCCAGGATCGCAGCAGCATGTCAGGGGAAGGCAGAAACAGGAGCAGAGGAGCCGGCCGCATGGCAACAGCTGCGGGGATGGCCCAGCTGATTCAGGGAAAGACAAGCAGCAGCGTCAGCAGCCCGACTGGCTGTGAGAAGGTAAGAGCCTGCCCGCGCTCCTCACGGGCAGGATCGCAACGCCTTCTCCATCACAACTATATCTTTTTTGAGATGCAGAATTGTACACAGTATTCAAGGTGTGATGGTTAGTGCAGTTAGTGTAGCTGGGTTCAAAAAGGGTTTGGATAAGTTCTTGGAGGAGAAGTCCATTAACTGTTATTAATCAAGTTAACTTAGAGAATAGCCTCTGCTATTTTATCAGTAGCATGGGATCTTCTTGGTGTTTAGGTACTTGCCAGGATCGTGAGGCCTGGTTTGGCCACTGTTGGAAACAGGATGCTGGGCTTGATGGACCCTTGGTCTGACCCAGCATGGCAAGTTCTTATGTAACTTATGTAAGCTGAACAGCTCTAACCTCTTCAGCCTTTCCTCTTAGGGGAGCTGTTCCATCCCCTTTATCATTTTGGTTGCCCTTCTCTGTACCTTCTCCATTACAACTATATATTTTTTGAGATGTGGCGACCAGAATTGTACACAGTATTCAAGGTGCAGTCTCAGCATGGAGCGATACAGAGGCATTATGACATTTTCTGTTTTATTAACCATTCCTTCCTAATAATTCCTAACATTCTGTTTGCTTTTTTGACTGCTGCAGCACACTGAGCTGACGATTTTAAAGTATTATCCACTATGATGCCTAGAACTTTTTCCTGGGTGGTAGCTCCTAATATGAAACCTAACACGGTTTAACTACAGCAAGAGCTATTTTTCCCTATATGCAACAACTTGACTTGTCCACATTAAATTTCATCTGCCATTTGGTGCCCATCTTCCAGTCTTGCAGGATCCTTCTGTAATGTATCACAATCCGCTTGTGATTTAACTGCTCTGAATAATTTTGTATCATCCGCAAATTTGATAATCTCACTCTTCGTATTTCTTTCCAGATCATCTATATATATATATTGAAAAGCACCGGTCCAAGTACAGATCTTTGAGGCATTCCACTGTTTACTCTTTTCCACTGAGAAAATTGACCATTTAATCTCTGTTTCTGTTGCGGTCTCCACCGCTTCCCCCTTGCTGGCTGTGATCGGGGCTCACCTCCGAGGCCGGGAACGCCGCCTCTGCGGCTCTGCTGAGTATTCTGGGCGTCCGCCATTGCTGGGCCTTCTCGCTGCTGCCCCGCGCGCACGCGGGGACGCGTGTTATGGACGTACGCTCACCGGAAGCCTGACCCCGCCCGAGCTGGCCATGCCACGCCCCAAGCCCGATATAACCGACGTTCCTCAGTCCTCTCATTGCCTTGCAACGAGGGTCGCTACAGTGTGTAGTTCTTAGTTGCACTTCCGTTGTTCTGCTTCAGCTACCGACCTCTTCTTGTTCCTGACTCTGCTTCTGCCTGCCGCCAGCCACCGACCTCTGCTCGTTCCTGACTCTGCTTCTGCCTGCCGCCAGCCACCGACCTCTGCTCGTTCCTGACTCTGCTTCTGCCTGCCGCCAGCCACCGACCTCTGCTCGTTCCTGACTCTGCTTCTGCCTGCCGCCAGCCACCGACCTCTGCTCGTTCCTGACTCGTCCGCTGCCTGCCGCCTGCCTCAGTCCTCGGCTTCTCTGCTGCAGCTGCTGCGCCCCTGTCCTCCAGACAGTGCCTCCTGCAGGCCTGGGCTGGAACTACTGCCAGACTGTCTTGGGTCCTGATACCTTCTACTTCCTGCCAGGCTCTGGCCTACTCGCTGCTGGCTCCCATCTTGCACCCTGCAAGTTCCATTCAAGACATTACTGACTCTGATCCTGCTTCCGTTTGCTCTGTGCTCCCTGGCCTATTTGCTCTTGCTGCTGGACTCTGTGCTTACTCCTTGCCCGGGCCTTCCTAGAGAGACTGACACTGTGCATAAGTCCCAAGGGACTGGGACCCTACGGGCTCCTCCTGGGGGGTTCCGGTTCCCGGGTGAAGAGCTTATCAGCACACCCAAGTCCCAAGGTTCTGGGACCCTACGGGCTCCTCCTGGGGGGTTCCCATTTCCTGGGTGAAGACCCCTACGTGTGTCTCCTAAGTCCCAAGGCTCCAGGACCCTACGGGCTCCTCCTGGGGGGTTCCTGGTTCCCGGGTGAAGACCTGTGCCTCCGCCTCCCGAGCTACTCTACCCAGGGTGGTTCAGCTCAAGGGTCCACTCTCGAACTGCAGCTTCCCAGACTGCAACAGTTTCCTGCCTTTTAACCAGTTTGTAATCCACGAAAGGACATCGCCTCCTATCCCATGACTTTTTATTTTTCTTAGATGCCTCTCATGAGGGACTTTGTCAAACACCTTCTGAAAATCCAAATACACTACATCTACCGGTTCACCTTTATCCACATGTTTATTAACCCCTTCAAAAAAATGTAGGAGATTTGTTAGGCAAGACTTCCCATGGGTAAATCCATCTTATTGTGCTGGAACTTCCCTGGTTCCAGCTGCATCTCTACAATTTGATTGGACCACATTGCAACTCACCCATTGGAGGCCACAGTGTCACAGTTTTTGCTTGGAGCAAGTAGAACCGCTGTTACATCTTTTCTTAGCCACTACCTTTCCGGACCTCCTTCTACCCTGCAGCAGTTATGAGGATGTGTTTTCAAAGAAGAAGGCGGAGACACTGCCACCCCATAGGGAGTTTGGTTGTGGAATCGAGTTGCTCCCGAGTACCATTCCTCCACAGAGTAGGGTATACCCCTGCACCGTATTACAATCTACACAGATCATAAGATTCTGGAACACCTCCATCATGCACAAAGGCTGAATGCATGACAGACTCGCTGTTCTTTGCATGCTTTGATTTTGAGCTGATGTATCATCCAGCTTTCAAGAACATCTGGGCAGATGCCCTTTCATGCTCCTTACATTATGATCACTACTGCCAAGTGACCCCACCACCGATACCTCTCTCACCAAATCTTGTGCTCCACTGAGAATTAGATCTAAAATTGCTCCCTCTCGTCGGTTCCTGAACCAATTGCTCCATAAAAATGTCATTTATTCCATCCAGGAACTTTATATCTCTAGCATGTATCGATGATACATTTATCCAGTCAATATTAGGGTAATTGAAGTCTCCCATTATTACCGCACTACCAATTTTGGTTAGCTTCCCTAATTTCTCTTAGCATTTCACTATCAGTCTCACCATCTTGACTAGGTGGACGGTAGTATACTCCTATCACTATGGTCTTCCCCGACACACAAGGAATTTCTATCCATTGTTATGGAACCCTGCCCACGGAGCTATCCCCCGCGAGCAGGCTGCACTCACCTTCCCTCATGCTGCTTCTCCCCGACGCAGCCGAAGCCGCGGACTGTGCTTTTCCTTGCGGCCTGGAAGCCGCCTCTGCTATCCTGCCTTTTCACGGCACGGTGCCGCTGAAGTTGGGCCCTTTTGTGGGGCAGGAGCCGTGGACCTAAGTTCTCCTTGTGGCCCAGAGGCCGCCCTGGTACTTCATCTTCACTGCGGCTGGAGCCGCGGACTTTACTTCTTTTCTTTGCGGCACAGGAGCCGCCACCGATATCACCATCCTCTTCCGGGGCTGCAGGCTGCATCCCCGGGCTGGACTGGTGACTGGAGCCGCCCCCGGGGTCCCCTTCAGTGGCTGGAGCCGCTGCCGTCATCGGGGCCTGCTTCTCAGGCCTGCCCTGCTTCGTCATGACATCGACACTGTGCAGGCTGCTGGCCACGGTCCTGCACAGCCAGCTTCCTGTTCGTCCTAGGCGCGTGGCCGCGCCTCTCTACTGAATTTAAAGGGCCAGACACAGGAAGTGTGCTGGCCCCACCTTTGGACTGATTTCCTGCTTCAGCCCTATAAAGGGCTGCTCCGTCACATCAGTCTTCACCTTGCATCGGAGTTACTTCACTCTGGAGGCTCCTGCCTGCCAGAGGTCCGTCAGGTCTTTTTCGTGGAGCTCCTCTTCGTTTCGTCTTCATGTCATGTCAAATCAAGTCAAGTCTTCGTGCTGAGGTCCTCGTCCAGCTGTCGTGGTGTTTTGTCTCCTGGTGTCCTGCCCTTCTTGGTGTTCGCTTCAGCGCTCCTGATCCTTCTGGTCCTGTCAGGCCATGCTCTCTTGGATGACGTCTTTCCCGAGTGTGGACGTCTTTGCCTACAGGTGGAATTCGTTCTTGTGCTCCTGAGCCATCATGTCCTGCCAGCCTTTGTGGAGCTCCGGATGACATCTGGCTTTGTCGTCGGAGTCCCACCTCGACTGGATTCTTCCCTGCGCTCGTCCCGTTCTCAGCGTGGTCTGTGACCATCCTCCTCAGGCTGTGTAGGGTGCGCAGTGGGACAGGGTGGTCTGCGACCAGCCCATTGGGTCCGCCCCTGAAGGTGGGCTGAGTAGGGCACCCTGAGAGACAGTGCCAATGTTCACCCTCCCAGCTCTCGATCGGCTGGACTTCGTCAAGTTCCTCGTCTCGTCCTGGATGCCGTTGTATCAGTCTTGGTGTCATGTCTTCGCCTCAACGTCTTGTTCCTGATGGCGTTGCATCGACCCTGGTCCGGGATGCCATCGCATCGACCATTGGTCCGTAATGTCTTCACATCAGCCTTGGTGTCATGTCCTCAACTACCTTGGTGTCATGTCTTGTTCCAGCCCTCGTCTCTGATGCCGTCCGCATCAGCCTTGGTGTCATGTCTTTGTCTGTGATGCCGTAGCATCGACCTTGGTGTTATGTCTTCATGCCAAGGCCCGTCTACCCTCGTCCTCAGGCCAGGCCTGCTGCTCCATGCCGATCCAAGCGGCAGGTCCGAAAGGGCTCGGAATGCTCGGAGGACCATTCACATTCCAACATCATCATGTTGTTGGCCTTGGGAGCTTGCAGGCCTGGCAGAGGGTAAGACCATGTTGGAACACGCCATCAAACCCTCGGTTCGGTCCTGGATCCATCTGGGGTCAGGCTGAGGCCCTAGGGCACACAAAAACACCCCGCCACATAACAGAATACAAGGCTGTTTATGTAACACCCATAAAGATTCAATTGTGCATTTAGTCTCATGCAGGATGTTTATCCTGTTGGACTCTATGCCATCCCGGACATAAAGCGCCACACTGCCTCCCGGGTGCTCCTCTCTATCATTGCAATATAATTTGTACCCCGGTATAGCACTGTCCCATTAGTTGTCCTCCTTCCACCATGTCTCTGAGATGCCAATTAAGTCTATGTCATCATTCACTGCTATACATTCTAATTCTCCCATCTTACTTCTTAGACTTCTGGCATTAGCATACAAACATTTCAAAGTTTGTTTTTTGTTTGTATTTTAATTCTGCTTTTTAATTGATAGGGATAAGTTAGAATTTTTTAGCTCAGGTGAGCTTTTAGTTACAGGCACTTGGACTACTTTTCTTATAATTGGAACATCACTGTCAGGATGCCCTAATTCTAATGCATCATTAGTATCCTTTGAAGATACCTCTCTCCAAACCATGCACTGCTAAGCGACTGTCAGCTTTTCCCTTTGTTCTAGTTTAAAAGCTGCTCTATCTCCTTTTTAAAGGTTAGCGCCAGCAGTCTGGTTCCACCCTGGTTAAGGTGGAGCCCATCCCTTCAGAAGAGACTCCCCCTTCCCCAAAAGGTTCCCCAGTTCCTAACAAAACTGAATCCCTCTTCCTTGCACCATCATCTCATCCACGCATTGAGACTCCGGAGCTCTGCCTGCCTCTGGTGATAAATGATATTTTCTTAGCATCCAGTCGGATGAATCCAGAACAAATGGGTGGATGTGGACATGTCTTCAGAAAGGCAGAAAGAATCAGTTCATGTTGTCCCCTGTGATGTTGGTAAGGGAAAGGCAGAGGTTATGCACCTCTACCAGCAACTGGAGACGGAGCAAACTGATGTCAAAGTATATATACTCCTGCAGTGACATCAGCCTGCCAGCATTCTCCGTCTCTAGCAGATGGTGGATATGCATCTCTCTATTGGGGATTGCTTTGATTTAAAAAAAATAAATAAATAAATAAAGGAGAAATAAGGAAAATAAATTTGTCCTGCTATTCTGTAGTGATACCAAAAGGTCCCTTCCCCAGTTGAAAATTCTTGAGGTGATTTCCGTGGTCCCTCAGATGAGTGCTTTGGTCCGGAAACATGTTTTGCAGCTGGCGTGGACTTAGCTGTTAAGCAGCTGAAAGGCAGCGGGTGCAGGAAGCTGAGCACGGCGGTGACGTCAAATGCCCTCTCCCCCCACAGCCGGAGACAGTCTCTGTAATCAGCCAGGTAAGTCTGAGCTCAGACAAGTTTAAAAAAAAGAGATAGAAATACAGAGACAGAGAAGGAGGTTTTTTTTTGCTCTAGGGCTTCCTCCTTTCCCTGGTCTCCTTGTTGGCGCACTGTTCCGATATTTGTCAAGGTACGTGGGTAGCCTGGCAGGTTGAGCTCCTGTCCAGGCGCGAGATTAAAGATCAAGGGCTGGAAAAGATGCAATGCTGAGTCCTACTGTGTTCCTAAACACAACCAATTGGTCCACATTAAAAGAACCACAATTCTGCTTCTGTCCAGGCCTGAGATGCAAGATCGAGGGCTGGAAGAGATGGAGTGCTGAGTCCTGCTGTGTCCTCCAAACTTCCAGTGTACCACACTTCAACAAGTACATTGTTGTTGCCTCCTTGGCCTGAAAAGTCAATCCAAGGGCCACAAAACATCATTGCTGAGTCCTGCTGTGTCCCCAACACTGTCAGTTGGGCCACACTACAACCCCCCCAACTGCTGCTCCTGTCCAGGCCTGAGATTAAAGATGAAGGGAGGAAAGATGCAATGCTGAGTCCTGCTGTGTCCACCATACTGTCAGTTGGGCCACATTATAACAATTACACTTCTGCTCCTGTCCAAGCCTGAGATGCAAGATCGAGAGCTGGTAGAGGTACAATACTGTGTCCCGCTCTGTCCCTTACAGCGCCAGTGGGACCACACTTCAACAACCACATTGTTGGTGCCTACACGGCCCAAAAAGCCAAACCAAGGGTCGCAAAAAAATCAATGCTGAGTTCTGCTGTGTCTACAAAATCATCACAGGGGCCAACATACACTGACAAAATCCTCCTGCTTTTCCCTTACCAACATCACAGGGGACAACATGAACTGATTCTTTCCACCTTCCTGAAGACATGTCCACATCCACCAAACTGGGGCCTGGCACTCCCTACTGCCTCCTTGACTTGTCCCCATCCACAAACTGGAGTCTGACTCAGTTTACTTCTTCCTGACATGTTCCCAAGAAAAACACTGGGGCCTGACACTATAGGGTCTGACAGCACATCCAGTAGCAGCCTTTAACTTCCATACCCCAACATCAACAACCCAGTGATCTAACAGCAGATCCTGCAGCAGCTGGTACTGGATGTGACCCCTACAGCAACAGCACAGGGGTCACATCCAGTACCAGCGTTATACTACCATACACCTCACATCATTTTTTATTTGCCTGCCTTTTTACAAGCACAACTGCAGGTTCATGACTCCACCGAATTCCTCTGCATGCTCAAGCCATCTCCGAGTCATGACTCTGCTGAGTTCCTCTGCCTCCTATTCCCCAAAATCCACCTCAGAGGTATAACAATGCTGAAATCCTCTGCCTC
Source organism: Rhinatrema bivittatum (assembly GCF_901001135.1). Lineage (NCBI taxonomy): Eukaryota > Metazoa > Chordata > Amphibia > Gymnophiona > Rhinatrematidae > Rhinatrema > Rhinatrema bivittatum. The sequence goes on along the minus strand of NC_042615.1, from coordinate 362,567,646 downwards.
CTTTCCTCAAATGGAATTGGGTAGGCGTGTCATTGCTGAGTTCCTCTACCTCCTTTTCCCCAACATCCAGAGGCATGACGCCACTGGGTTCCTCTGCTACCTTTCCTCCAACATCCACCTCTGAGGCATGACTCCGCTGGATTCCTCTGCCTCCTATTCCCCAAATTCCACTCCTGAGGTATGACAATGCTGAGATCCTCTTCCTCCTTTCCCTAGATGCAACTGGGTAGGCATGACTTTGCTGGGTTCCTCTGCTTCCTTTTCCCCTACAGTCACCTCTGAGGCATTACTCCACTGAGATTCTCTGCCTCCTTTTACCAAAATACAACCTCTGAGATATGACTCTGCTGAGAAGACTCTTCCTCCTTTTAACAAACTCTGCCTCTGAGACATGAGTCCACTGAGATCCTGTTATCGCTCTGCTCCCCCAGAGGAGGGGAGTTAGCAATCTGTTATAGCTCACCTCGCCAGGAGGGCGGAGTTAGCAATCTGTTGTAGCTTTACTCCTCAAGAAGGGAGAGTTAGCAATCTGTTGTCGATCACCCTGCCAGGAGGGCGGAGCTAACAATCTGCTAGGAGTTAGCAGTCTGTTATAGGTCAGGACTGCTGCGTAGCAATCTGTTGTAGAAGCTGCTATGGAGTTGCTCCCCAGGGGGGAGAGGTCAGCAACCATCTAAGATCTGTTCTTCCAGAGAGGAGAAGTTAGTATCTGTTATGGATCTCCGAACAGAGTGGCAACCTGATATTCGAGAGTTCCCCTGAAGGGAGGTGTTGGCCATCTGTATGGTTCCTGCTAAGAAATAGCAATTGGTTATGATACAGATCCTGAGGAAGGAGATGTTAGCAACAGTTGAGGGTAGACTGCAAGGTAGCAGATGGTTGTACTCAGCTCTTGAAGTGTGAGAGATGAGCACTCTAATGTAGAATGGTGAATCCCTGGGCCAATGGCAGATGACAGCGCCCTCAGGAGGATATCCTGAGAGGGACCACAGACTAGGCTGGAGTATGGAGACAGACACAGATAGTTCTTTATTAGACAGGTAGTAGAACCACAAGAGGTGGCAGTAGTGAGCTGATGTGCCCGGGAAGTGTTTTATAGATGATGTCTTTATATTGTAGAGAGGGTCTGTTTCAGATTTGACTTCATTCCATATTTGGTTAAACAGTTGTGATGACAGCATACAATTTTTGCAAAGCCATGATTTTGAAAAAATGTCTTTTTTAGATGTTGTTGATGAGAAAAACCAAAATGGTGATTTGGAACATACTTTATTCACTAAATTAACTGATTGTAATTCATTTTTGCAACATTCAATTTTCTATCCAGAGCATCTTAAGAACAGTTTATCATATTCATAATTTTTAAGGATACGATGAAATTGTACAAATGTTAGTGATTTTAAGCATCATGCACGTATTTTTTCACAGAAAATATTGGATAGAGGATATCCTTAAACACATTAAAAGAGCATATAAGAGAGCACTTTTTAACAACAGAAACCTTTTATTACAGAAGAATGACTGGACATATTTAGATGAAGACATGCTTACATTTGTGACTCATTATTCTACTTCAATACCCAGAATAGTCCACATCATAAGGAAACATAGTTTGATTTTAAAGTTATATAACTGCTTCCGAGACAGTAAAATCTGGGCATCATACACACGATCAAAGAACTTAAAAGAACATGTCAGTCCGGCTCTCCTCCTCCCCCCCCCCCCCCCCCCCCCCCCCGTTGATACGATTACAGCAGGCACATTGAATGGTTCTCCTTTACGAGGACATTTCAAATGTGGAAATTGTTTGATATGTGCTAACACTCTTCAAACAATAGAATTTGTAAATCCACAAGAGCTATCACTTGAAACACTTTACAACATGCATGACAGATCATGTAACGTATGACATCATATGCCCATGTCCACTTGTTTATATAGGGAAAACTACACAAACCCTCAGAATCAGGATGCTTGAGCATAAGAGTTGTCTTAGATGATTCAGAATGAAAGCACCCATAGTAGCTCACTGTATAAACTGCAGGCATGACTTTTCCACCTTGAAATGTTTGGCCATAGATCGTATTCTTAAACAGGTTCGAGGTGGAAACAGGGATAAGTTACTTGCACAGCTGGAACAATGTTGGGTATTCCACCTAAACTAGTTGCACTGCATGGAATGAACAGCAGTATAAAATGGACATCTTTTATGTAAAATAACAAATTAAACAGTGAGATTTTTGGATTATTTTGGAACACTTAAAATAATTTTTATAAGGCATATGTTTTTTGAAAGTCTTTACCAGTATCTTTTCTATAAAGAAAACTAATGTTGGGGATTTTTGTATTATTGGGGCACTGGTCAGAGCTCCCTAGTGTTCCCAAGTTGTATTTCATTGAATGTTATTCTGTTTGTTTTTGAAAATCCAAAGAAACAGATTTAACCATAGAGAAAACCATATGAACTCTTAGGATCTAGACCCTTTAGTATAAGAGTTCTTTTAAAAGATCAAGAATGTAAGAATCCACAAAATTGCAAGCATGATTTCTTCATTTTGAAATGTTTGATCATGGGTTTTATTTTGAAATAGGTTCAAGGCTGAGATCTACAGAATGGACATTATACAAATCAAATAGTGTAACAATTTTTTATTGATTTGACTCATTTAAAAGCTGTTTTCATAAGGTAACTGTTATATAAGGAAAATCATGACACCATTGACTTCACCCCAGTTGTTGAGGAGAAGCAGGCATAGGAAGACACCACTGAGGCATGATTACACACATCCTCTGCCTCTTTTTAACAAAGGCTACCTCAGAGGCATGATTCTGCTGAGCTCCTCTGCCTCCTTTTATTAAATGCTACCTCAGGACCAAGATGTTTCAATATAAGATTTTTCTTAGAAGATCTAGAACTCACGTATGAGTGGTAGCTCACTATGTAAATTGCAAGCATGATTACTTTTTTTTGAAATGTTGAACCAGGGGTCGTATTCTACCTTAGGTAAGAATTTCGGGTGAGTGCGGAGTACCGCCCGGTCCTGCAGAAGTTTAGTGTAAGGCGGATAAGTAACTAGGGTCTGCAATTCACTAACTCTGCGAGCTGAAGTGATAGCCAAAAGGAAAATCACTTTCCTTGTGAGATATCGAAGTTCACAAGAGTGAAGAGGCTCGAATGGTGGTTTCATGAGCCAACCCAGAACCAGATTAAGGTCCCAAGAAGGGGCTGGAGGACGTAGCGGAGGCTTGATGTGGAGCAAGCCCTTCAAAAAACGTGTTACAAGGGGCTGTACTGATATAGGGACATTCCCGACACCTTTATGGAAGGTGGCTACCGCACTGACATGCATTCCGATGGAAGAAGTCTTAAGACCTGACTCTGATAGATGCCAGAGATAGTCCAGAAACTTAGGGATTGGACAGGAAAAGAGGTCAAGGGACTGAGAAGAGCCCATGATGTGAAACTTTTCCATTTGTAAGAGTAAGCTTTTCTTATGCAAGGCTTCCGTGAAGCAATCAAGACACGGGAAACTGGTTCAGAAAGGTTAAGTGGCTGAAGGATTAACCTTTCAACATCCATGCCGTCAGGGACAAGGCTTGAAGATTGGGATGGCGTAGGCACCCGTCGTTTTGAGTGATCAGAAGCGGGTCCTTTCCCAAAGGAATGTGCCTGCGGATGGAGAGATCCTGAAGTATTGGAAACCACACTCTGCGTGGCCAGTGAGGTGCTATCAGGATCATGGTTCCCTTGTCCTGACATAACTTCACGAGAGTCTTCGAGAGAAGAGGAAGTGGAGAGAATGCGTAGAGAAGACCGGTTGCCCATGAGAGGGAAAATGCGTCTCTGGGCTGAGAGTGTTTGCTGCGAATGAGAGAGCAGTAGTTCTCCACTTTGTGGTTTTGTGGGGACGCGAAGAGGTCTATCCAAGGATATCCCCACTGTTGGAAGATAGAGTTCGTTACCGAGGGGTTGAGAGACCACTCATGTAGTTGAAAGATGCGACTCAGCTTGTCTGCCAGTACATTGTCCACTCCCGGCAACCAGGTGGCCCTGAGGTACATTGGATGGGAGAGAGCTTCCGCCCAAATCTGCGCAGCTTCCTGACACAGAAGGAAGGAGCCTGTGCTTTCCTGCTTGTTGATGTACCACATGGTCACCTGGATGTCCGTCTGAATCAGGATGACTTGATTTGAGAGGCAATCCTGAAAAGCCCTGAAAGCATATCTTATTGCTCGAAGTTCCAGGAAATTTATTTGGTGTTTGGCTTCCTTTGGAGACCAAGATCCTTGTGTCTGCAGATCGGCCACGTGGCCAAGGTTGGAAGCGTCGGTGGTGAGAGTGATTTGAGGGTCTGGAGCTGGAAGGGCAAGCCCTAGAGGAGGTTGATCTGATTTTTCCACCAGGCGAGAGACAGATGGAGTGAGTCGGTGATGTGGACAATGGTCAACAGGGGCTGAATGGATTGAATCCATTGAGACCTCAGAGTCCAGTGCATGAGTCTCATGGCCAAGTGGGCCATTGGTGTGACATGAACTGAGGACACCATATGTCCCAGGAGGACAAGAAATTGGCGTGCCATCGTGGAGTTCTGAGACTGCAGCTGGTGGGCGAGAGACGCAAGAGTCAGGGCTCGTTGTCGAGGCAGGAAAGCCTTTGCCTATAAGGTGTCCAAGTCTGCCCCAATGAATGACAAGGTTTGAGATGGGACTAAGTAGGATTTGTCGTAGTTGATGAGAAATCCTAATGAAATTAGAGTTTGTAAGGTTAGATTGAGGGACGACAGAGCAGCTTGCTGAGTGGGAGCCCTTATTAACCAATTGTCTAGGTAGGGGTAGATGTGAACACCCTGGGTTCTGAGGAAGGCTGCGACAACTACGAGGCATTTTGTAAAGACTCGTGGCGCAGACCGAGGCCGAATGGAAGCACTCGAAATTGATAGTGCTTGGGGCTTACTAGAAACCTCAGGTATTTGCGATGAGCTAGAGTTATCGCAATATGAGTGTATGCGTCCTGGAGGTCCAGAGAACAGAGCCAGTCTCCTCTTTGTAGAAGAGGTAGAAGCGAGTCCAAGGTGACCATCTTGAACTTTTCTCATTGGAGGTACTTGTTGAGGGCACGCAGGTCCAGGATAGGACGGACGCCTCCCGATTTTTTGGGGATTAGAAAGTACCGGGAATAGAACCCTAGGCCGTGCTGAGAGTATGGAACGGGTTCTATTGCTTTGTACTGGAGAAGGAGGGAGACCTCTTGATCCAGAAGATTGGAGTGTTTGGATGTTCTCCACGTCGGTAAAGGTGGGGAGTCCGGTGGCACGGAGAGAAAGTTCAGATTGTAACCCTGAGCAATGATTGCTAATACCCATTGGTCGGAGGTGATTGAGTGCCATATGTTGTGAAAGTGGCACAATCAACCTTCTACTGGTATGTGAAGCAGAGGAATCTGGCTGCTGCTCTCTAGGTGAAAGTCAAAAACCTGAAGTAGGTCTTGGTTGAGGAGCTGTTTGTGGCTTTTGCTTATGTGTTTGACAAGACTGTGGTTTTTGATAAGGTCTCATGGCACGGGATCTGGATGGTGGCGGGTAGGATTTCTTCGGGCAGAAGAAAGACTTCTTAGAGTCCTTTCTGAAGGGCTGTTTTGAAGAGAAGTCGGAAGGTATCAGAGAGAGCTGTCTTAAGGTCTCGTGATGATCCTTTAGTTCTGCCACCGTCCGTTGAATCTGTTCGCCAAACAGATTATCTCTGACGCAAGGCAGGTCGGATAACCTGTCCTGTACTTCGGGGCGAAGGTCAGAAGACTTGAGCCAAGCCCATCTTCTTGCCAAAATAGCAGCTGCAGACACTCTAGTGGAAGTGTCAAAAATGTCGTAAGATGTTCTAATCTCATGCTTGCCTGCCTCAAAACCCTTGTTTACTAGGGTTTGTAATTGTTTTTGATATTGCAGAGGCAGGGAGTCCGAGAAGTCCTGTATCTGCTTAAAAATGACCCTGTTATATTGGGTCATATAAAGCTGATAGGCAGCAATTCGGGAGATGAGCATGGACCCTTGGAAGACTCGGCGACCAATGTTGTCTAGGAACTTCTGTTCCTTGCCAGGGGGAACAGAAGAGTGAGGCTTTGATCTCTTCACTCTCTTCTGTGCAGACTCCACTACAACAGAGTGGTGATCAGGCTGGGATTTTTGAAAACCTGGGGCTGACTGTACTAAATAAGTAGTGTCAGCTTTCCTGTGTACTGGAGCAATGGAGCCAGGATGTTCCCAGTTCTTCTTGAGGAGATCGAGAAGGACCTGATGGATGGGAATAGAGGTGATTACCTTGGGAGCATCCAGGAATTGGAGCAACTCCATCATCTGGTGCCTATCATCCTGTTCCATCTATAATTGAAAGGGAACCAATTCAGACATTTCCTTCACAAAGTTTATAAAGGAGAGGTCCTCTGGAGGAGAATGCTTCCTACTTTCAGTGGGTGAAGGTGGTGAAGGTAAATCATCGGTGTCTGTCGAGGTATCATCACCCCAAGTATCATAAGGATCAGTATGTGTCCCTCTAGGGAGCTAGAGGGGGACAGGATGGTGGGATACCTGAAGGTCCCAGTCTAGGCTCTGAAGGAATCAGAGGAATTATCGGAGGCACCGATGACGGCATCGAGGGCATCGATGGATGGCTCGGTGGCGCTGATGGATGTATCGGCACCAATGGTTGGATCAGTGGCGAGGGACGTATTGGCATCAATGGCTGAGGCAGAACTCCTGATGGAGGGATGCGGAACGGTGTTTCTCCTCCCGATGACACTGTAAGTGGGGAGGGCACCGGAGCCATCGGAGACCAGGGATCCATCTTGGAGAGCAGCGCTGCCAGCGCTGCCGGAATCGGGTTGATGATTGGTTCCGCAATCGGTGCCGGTGTGGGTGCCGGAGGAACCTGAAGTCGTTGCATCGCCTTGTCGATGGCCTCCAGAACCATCCGCGCATATCTTATAAAATCCGGGGTCGGCGCGCGCAAGGGGGTGCACATTTGTGCAACCTACGCATTTGTGCAACCTATGTGCGCCGAGCTCAGCGCGCGCTGCCTGTTCCCTCCGAGGCCGCTCTGATTTCGGAGCGGCCTTGGAGGGAACTTTCCTTCGCCCTCCCCCCACCTTCCACTCCCTTCCCTTACCTAACCCACCCCCCTGGCCCTATCTAAACCCCCCCCCCTTTACCTTTATTCCACGATTTACGCCTGTGAAAAGCAGACGTAAATCTGCACGCGCCGGCCGGCTGCCCCGCTCCGTGTTCTGGTCCCGGGGGCTGGTCCGGAGGCCACGGCCACGCCCCTGGAACGCCCCGGGCCGAAACCACGCCCATGTCGCCGCCCCCAAAACGCTGCGTCATGCCCCCGAAACGCCGCATCATTCTGTCACGCCCCTCCCGCCCCTTTTAAAAAACCCCGGGACTTATGGGCATCCCGGGGCACTGTGCGCGCTGGCGGCCTATGCAAAATAGTCACGCCGGTGCACAAGGGCCCTGCGCACGTAAATTCAGCCGGATTTACGCGCGCAGGGCTTTTAAAATCCGCCCCACGGTGTTTTATGCTCCTTCCCTTTTTTGACTACTATTGTTTTTTTTTCTCTTATTTTATTTTTTCCGTCTACTTTTTACTCTTTTAACTACATTACCAGCCCTAATTTGCATGTTTTATTGGAATTATTATACTTTTTTAACATCATCATCTTAGGAATATTATTATTGTTGTTAGCATGATATTTATTTTTTTATGAATTTCTAGGCTGCTCCTTTATATTTACTCTTTCTTTTTAATCTCATTAGTTTTATTTTATGAGAAGAATGCTACGATAGTAATTGTTTGTTATGTGCCCCGCCCACGGCTGTCCCGCCCATGGCTGTCCCGCGCACGGCTGTCCCGCGCACGGGCCTGCTCACCTTCATGGTTCCACAGCAGGTTCCGGGACAACCTCCCTCGCGGTAGTTGCCAGCCCTGCTAGGCCCTGGCGTCCTGTGGCAGCGGTTGCTGGGACTTCTACTGCGCGCCAGGCCTCTCATCGAGGCTCGGCGTCTTCTGCTATGTTAGCCACTCCCCTACGCAAGCGCGCGCGGACCACCCGGTCTCATGTAGGGCCGAGGGCGGGTCCTAGTTCTGTGGCGCACCCTGATTGATCTCTCGATATAAGGAAGTTCCTGGCTATGCTTCCTTGCCTTGGCAATTGGGTCAGTTTGTTCTAAGATTGCCTCCGCGCTTGTTCCAGGATCCTTCTATTCCAGTTCTGTTCCTGCATCCTAGTTCCTGCATCCTGCTTGTTCCTGTGTTCATCTGTCTACCCAGGTAGTACCCTCGGACTGTCTTACTGGTACTGCCTCAGCTCATTCTTGACCTGCCTACCTGCCTGCCACCTGCCTCAACGACCTCAGCTTTTTCCTGACCTGCCTGCAAGCCTGCCTGCCGCCTGCCTCAACGACCTCAGCTTGTTCCTGATCTGCCTGCTTGCCTGCCGCCTGCCTCAGCAACCTGAGCTTGTTCCTGACCTACCTGCAAGCCTGCCTGCCGCCTGCCTCAACGACCTCAGCTTGTTCCTGACCTGCCTGCAAGCCTGCCTGCCGCCTTCTTCAATGACCTCAGCTTGTTCCTGACCTGCCTGCCTGCCTGCCACCTGCCTCAAGACCTCAGCCTGCCTTTGACCTCGTCTGACCTCCGGTACCTGACCCCTGCTTTTCTGACCAGTCCTCGGACTGACTTCTGGACCTTGACCTTTGCCTGCCTGACCTTGTCTCCAGATTCTGGCTCTGTTCCTCGCCTTGTCATCACCAACTCTGTTCTGGTTCTCCGTGTTCCATCCAGTCTCCAACTCTGAACCCGGTCGCTCTCCTCCTGTGTCCGTGAGCACACTGGACTACCATTCTCTACGGAGACCCTGCGAGGCCCACCTAAGTCCAAGCGGCCTGGGTCCCTATGGGCTCCTCCTGGGGGGACCTCTGGTTTCCAGTGGTGAAGCTCTACACAGCCTCTGTCTCCTTCAGTGCTCCGCCCCCTGGGGGCAGTTACCTCCTGTTCCCTTTCAGGAGACGTTCCTTCACTATCCCAGGACAAGCGTCCACCCCCGAGCGCAACAGTTTATGTTGCGGTTCCGGGTCTGTCCCGGAACCGTCACCTACCTACGACCCGGTCCCGGCCTGGTTCGAGCTCCCCTCGGGCCGTGCAGGCCCCGAGTACGGCGCTGCCGTGCCGTAGCAGCAGCCGGCGTCCTCCCGCGGCTGGCCCCGCCCCCTAGCTGCGCGCGCTGAGCCTCAGGATTCCCAAACCTCCTCTACCATTACCAATACCAGTCTCTTCACCAGTGGCTCAACTGACGGCCAGCCAAATTCACAACCTTTGGCAAGCCACTCAAGAGAAGCTTCACCGCACCGCTGCCCGGTTCAAGGCTTACGCGGATAGGTCTCGGCGGCCCGCCCCCGTGTTTCTGCCCGGATCTAAGGTGTGGCTCAGTACCAAGAACATCCAGCTTCGGACTCCTTCCATGAGGCTAGCGCCCCGGTACATTGGACCCTTCCGGGTAGCCGAGCGGGTTGGAGCAATTTCCTAACGCCTACGTCTTCCATCGACCCTTCGGATACATGACGTCTTCCATGTCTCCCTCCTCAAGCCTGTGGTTCTCTCTCGCTTTCGACCTCTACCTCCAGAGCCCACTGATGTCGCTTCGGACCCTGGGGCCATGTACACGGTAAAGGAGGTGTTGGATGTTCGGTTCCGTCGTCATCGCTGGGAATATCTCCTCTCTTGGGAGGGATACGGTCCTGAGGAGAACTCGTGGGAACCCTCCTCCCACGTCCTGGATAAGGACCTCCTCCACCAGTTCCATCTGAGTCACCCCGATCGGCCGAGGCCCCCAGGAATGGGGCGCAGGAGAGGGGGTACTGTTGCGGTTCCGGGTCGGTCCCGGAACCGTCACCTACCTATGACCCGGTCCCGGCCTGGTTCGAGCTCCCCTCGGGCCGTGCAGGCCCCGAGTACGGCGCTGCCGCACCGTAGCAGCAGCCGGCGTCCTCCAGCGGCTGGCCCCGCCCCCTAGCCACGCGCGCTGAGCCTCAGGATTTAAAGGGGCCAGCGCGGGAACAGGCCAGAATCAGCTGGTGACGTCAGACGCTGCAGGGCTACTTAAGCCCTGCAGTTCCTTCACTCCCTGCCTTGCAACGAGGTTCCCAGGTTCTTCCTGCTTCCAGTTGCTGAGTTCCTGCTTGTCTTCTGATTCCCTGGCTCCTGACTCTGTTTTGGCTTTCGACGACTCTCTGGTTCCTGACTCGGTTTTGACTTTCGACGACTCTCTGGTTCCTGACTCGGTTTGGCTTTCGACGACTCTCCGGCTCCTGACTCGGCTCGGCTAGCGGTGATTCTCTGGTACTCGACTCGGCCTGGTGAGCGACGTCCCTCTGGCTCTCGACCTTGGACTTCTTCAGGACTCCGTCTCCGAGGTATCTCCTAAGTCCCAGCGGCCGGGTCCCTACGGGCTCCTCCTGGGGGGACACCGGCTTCCAGGGTGAATCTCCTAAGTCCCAGCGGCCGGACTCTTACGAGCTCCTCTCGGGGGAGTACCAGTCTCCAGGGCGAAGATCTTCTACCACCAGGCCAGCCTCACCTTCTCTCCAATTCCTGCCAAGCCCTTGGTCGCATAGGGCCTTCCGTGGTTCCTTCAGCCAGCCATCCTCGAGCTCGCTTCTGCCGCCTTCCGATCGGCATCACTGCTGAGAACCCTCTCAGTCTCTTTCCATCGGTTCCGATCGGCCCAAGGGTCCACAGAGTCAACAGATTGCAAGGCCATGGACCCGGTGGACCTTGCCGGCCTCAAGGCTATTCCGGGCATAGCCCAGAAGCTGCAACAGCAACAGATCTGCCTCGACACCTTGATGTCAACAGTTCAACACCTGGCGGATCGGGTTGAGGGGGCCTCGGCAGCCAGTTCTGCTGCATCCTCGTCTCAGGCCAATACGGGTTCCTCCACCCCGGTATAAATGCCATCACCGCCCCGGTACTCAGGAGATCCGAAGGTGTGCCGGGGATTCCTCAACCAATGCTATATCCGCTTCGATCTTCTGCCTGCGCAATTCTCCACGGACCGGGTCAAGACGACCTATATCATTTCCCTCCTTGACGGGAGACCCTTGGCTTGGGCCTCCTCCCTCTGGGAGCGCCAGGATTCCCGACTGAATAGCCTTGTACAGTTCATCAAGGCTTTTCGGAGAATTTTTGATGAACCGTCTTGCGCTTCCACGGCTGCCTCAGAACTGCTCCAGCTGAGACAAGGCAATCGCCCCCTAGAGGAATATGCTATGGAGTTCCAGACCCTTGCCTCCGAACTGGCCTGGGGGGAGGACAGCCTACATGGAATTTTCCTGGAGGGCCTTTCTCCACGGCTCCAGGACGAACTCGCGGCCCGGGACCTTCCGGACGATCTCCAAGAGCTCATAGAGCTGGCCGGACGAGTTGACCGACGCATCCAGCGCCGCTTCCGGGACCGAAGGTCCGTCCAGGGGCAGGCCGCTCGTTGAACCACGCCACCTCAGGTCCGAGCCTCACCACCTACGGCAGCTGCCCTTCCGCCTGAAGAACCCATGCAATTGGGCCGGGGTCCTCTCTCTGCCGAGGAACGGAGGAGTAGACGCTCGCAGGGGTTATGTCTCTACTGTGGTGGCAAGGGGCACTTTCTGGCTCGCTGCAGCGAACGTCCGGGAAACGCCCGAACCTAGAGTCTAGTGGGGAGTTGATTCTAGGCAGTACCTCTCCGGACTCCCCATGTACCGTCCCGGCGAAACTCTGTCTCCCAGGAGGAGGATTCGATACCTTGGCACTGCTCGACTCCGGGTCCGGGGGGAATTTTATCCTCCGAGACCTAGTACAACAGCTGCAGCTCGAGGTCTTGCCTCAGGAACCACCTTTGCGGGTATCTTCCATCCAGGGGATTCCCCTCCCGGGGACCATTACCACCCGTACGCATCTTCTCCAGCTTCAGGTCGGGCTTCTTCATAGGGAGGAGATTTCTTTTCTCATCCTTGAGAAATCCATTCACCCGCTCATCTTAGCACTGCTCTGGCTGAGGAAACATTCTCCAGTGATAAACTGGGACTCGCTTCAGATCACGTCATGGGGGCCGGCATGCTTCCATCGCTGCCTTCCTGCTCGTCCACTCCAGACGCTTCCGCTCCTGGCAGCCCCGTTAACGGTGCCACCACCGTACCAAGCCTTCCGGGATGTCTTCTCTAAGGAGAAGGCTGAACTACTACCTGAGCATCGGCCCTTTGATTGCGCGATTGATCTGCTTCCGGATACCACGCCACCTCGCGGTAGAGTTTACCCCCTGTCTCTGCCGGAAACCAAGGCCATGTCTGCCTACATTAAGGAGAATTTGGACCGAGGCTTTATAAGACCATCCAACTCCCCGGCGGGAGCCGGCTTCTTTTTCGTGGCCAAGAAGGATGGGTCTCTTCGGCCCTGTATTGACTACCGGGGCCTGAACCAGATCACCCGACGAGACCGCTATCCGTTACCCCTGATCCCGGAACTCCTGGATCGTCTGCAAGGGGCCCGCATCTTCACCAAGCTGGACCTTAGAGGGGCGTATAACCTCGTACGGATCTGACCGGGAGACGAGTGGAAGACCGCTTTTAATACCAGGGACGGTCATAATGAATACCTCGTCATGCCATTTGGTCTCTGTAACGCCCCAGCCATGTTTCAAAATCTAATGAACGAGGTGCTTCGCAACCTCCTGTACACCTCAGTCATCGTCTACCTGGACGATGTGTTAATATACTCCCGGGACCTTGAGGAACATCGTCAACATGTTTGCCAGGTCTTGCTAAAGCTAAGAGAGAACCGATTGTATGCCAAGCTAGAGAAATGTCAGTTCGAGGAAGAATCTTTGCCCTTCCTCGGGTACATCGTTTCCTCTACCGGCTTCCGCATGGATCCCGATAAAGTCGCCGCTATCCGGAACTGGCCACAACCGGTGGGAGTAAAAGCGCTTCAGCGTTTTTTAGGCTTCGCCAACTTCTACCGCCACTTTATCCCGCATTATTCCACCCTGGTGGCGCCCCTAACAGCTCTCACTCGCAAGGGTGCCGATGCACGTAAATGGACTCCGACCGCCGTACAGGCCTTCCAGGATCTTAAGGAGACTTTCCTGCAGGACACCTGCCTCCGACACCCGGATCCCGTACGCCCATTCATAGTGGAGGTGGATGCCTCCAATGTGGCCGTTGGGGCTGTCCTGTCCCAGATTTCCAAGGACGGTAAAGCTCGGCCATGTTCCTACTTCTCCCGTAAGTTTTCGCCTGCCGAGAAGAATTACGGTATCGGGGACAAAGAACTACTTGCCATCAAGCTAGCCTTTGAGGAGTGGCGCCAGTGGCTGGAGGGGGCCCAACATCCCATCATAGTTTACACGGACCACAAAAATTTGGAATATTTATCCCATGCGCAGAGGCTCAATCCCCGGCAGGCGCGCTGGTCCCTCTTTTTCAGCCGGTTCAATTTTTCCCTTCGGTACCGACCGGCAGCCAAGAATGTTAGGGCAGACGCCCTCTCACGTACCACTGAGATTGAGGATACCTCTGAAGACCCTCCATACATTCTGGATCCGGCTAAAGTCCAATTGTCTGCCACCGAACTTGCACCAGCAGGGAGGACGGTAGTCCCCGCACGCTCGAGAAAGAGGGTCCTAGCATGGGCACACGACTCTCTGACGGCCGGCCACCCCGGGATTGCCCGGACTCTTGAACTACTAACAGAATTCTATTGGTGGCCACGGGTGAAGGAGGATGTTCGCCTATATGTACAGTCTTGTCCCACGTGCGTGCAGCAGAAACCATTACCAGGCCGTCCACGGGGTCTCCTGCAGCCGCTTCCCATTCCCACGGAACCGTGGAGGCACATATCTACGGATTTCATTGTGGAACTGCCCCCGTCCGATGGGAGGACCATGATTTGGGTCACGGTCGACTGATTCTCGAAGATGGCCCATTTTGTGCCCTTAGCCAAGCTGCCCTCCGCCTCCGAACTGGCTGAGCTTTTTGTTCACCATGTCTTCCGACTGCATGGCCTTCCTCTACATATTGCCTCGGACCGGGGTCCCCAATTCACGGCAAAGTACTGGAGGGCTCTCTGCAAGAAATTTGGGGTCCAGCTAGACCTAACCACGGTGTTTCATCCTCAGGGCAACGGTCAAGTTGAACGCACGAATCGAACTCTGAAGGCCTTCCTCCGAGCCTTTGTAGGGGAGCTGCAGGACAACTGGGTCACCCTCCTACCTTGGGCCGAGTTCTCTTATAATCGCCATCGACACTCCGCCACGCTGCAGTCCCCTTTCCAGTTGGTTTATGGAAAGGTTCCCAAACCTCCTCTACCATTACCAATACCAGTCTCTTCACCAGCGGCTCAACTGACGGCCAGCCAAATTCACAACCTTTGGCAAGCCACTCAAGAGAAGCTTCACCGAACCGCCGCCCGGTTCAAGGCTTACGCGGATAGGTCTCGGCGGCCCGCCCCCGTGTTTCTGCCCGGATCTAAGGTGTGGCTCAGTACCAAGAACATCCAGCTTCGGACTCCTTCCATGAGGCTAGCGCCCCAGTACATTGGACCCTTCCGGGTAGCCGAGCGGGTTGGAGCAGTTTCCTACCGCCTACGTCTTCCATCGACCCTTCGGATACATGACGTCTTCCATGTCTCCCTCCTCAAGCCTGTGGTTCTCTCTCGCTTTCGACCTCTACCTCCAGAGCCCACTGATGTCGCTTCGGACCCTGGGGCCACGTACACGGTAAAGGAGGTGTTGGATGTTCGGTTCCGTCGTCATCGCTGGGAATATCTCCTCTCTTGGGAGGGATACGGTCCTGAGGAGAACTCGTGGGAACCCTCCTCCCACGTCCTGGATAAGGACCTCTTCCACCAGTTCCATCTGAGTCACCCCGATCGGCCGAGGCCCCCAGGAAGGGGGCGCAGGAGAGGGGGTACTGTTGCGGTTCCGGGTCGGTCCTGGAACCGTCACCTACCTACGACCCGGTCCCGGCCTGGTTCGAGCTCCCCTCGGGCCGTGCAGGCCCCGAGTACGGCGCTGCTGCGCCGTAGCAGCAAACGGCATCCTCCCGCGGCTGGCCCCGCCCCGTAGCCGTGCGCGCTGAGCCTCAGGATTTAAAGGGGCCAGTGCGGGAACAGGCCAGAATCAGCTGGTGACGTCAGACGCTGCAGGGCTACTTAAGCCCTGCAGTTCCTTCACTCCCTGCCTTGCAACGAGGTTCCCAGGTTCTTCCTGCTTCCAGTTGCTGAGTTCCTGCTTGTCTTCTGATTCCCTGGCTCCTGACTCGGTTTTGGCTTTCGACGACTCTCTGGTTCCTGACTCTGTTTTGACTTTCGACGACTCTCTGGTTCCTGACTCGGTTTGGCTTTCGACGACTCTCCGGCTCCTGACTCGGCTCGGCTAGCGGTGATTCTCTGGTACTCGACTCGGCCTGGTGAGCGACGTCCCTCTGGCTCTCGACCTTGGACTTCTTCAGGACTCCGTCTCCGAGGTATCTCTTAAGTCCCAGCGGCCGGGTCCCTACGGGCTCCTCCTGGGGGGACACCGGCTTCCAGGGTGAATCTCCTAAGTCCCAGCGGCCGGACTCTTACGAGCTCCTCTCGGGGGAGTACCGGTCTCCAGGGCGAAGATCTTCTACCACCAGGCCAGCCTCACCTTCTCTCCAATTCCTGCCAAGCCCTTGGTCGCATAGGGCCTTCCATGGTTCCTTCAGCCAGCCATCCTCGAGCTCGCTTCTGCCGCCTTCCGATCAGCATCACTGCTGAGAACCCTCTCAGTCTCTTTCCATCGGTTCCGATCGGCCCAAGGGTCCACAGAGTCAACAGTTTATGTATTAGCGATTATTCCATTTGTGTTTTACTGTGTTGTGAACCGTTACGATGGCTTGTCCTAGTGACGGTATATAAAACCTAATAAATAAATAAATAAAATAAATAAATAAAGCCCAAAAGAGCAGGCGTTTGGCATTCATTTATTGGATTTATTCTACTCATCAGCTGTTTTGAAATATGTATTCCTATTAGTATGGACTTACTATATGTATTTTATAATTCTTAATTTTGTTATGTACATTTATGCAAATAAGAGGGAGAGAGGGGCACCCCGCCAAAACCCCCAACTCAATCCTCGATTGTCCAGGTCTGTGGAAAAGTTGGCCACCCTAATGAGTACTGGGGTTGGCTGGGAAAGGGGAGGAGTGCTGAGGTAGGGCTTGGAAATAGAGGGGAGAGTGCTAAAGTTAGTGCTGGAGAGTAGTAAGATAGAGAGATTGTCTGTGTGAATAAGAATTTGTGGTGGTGGTGGTGGTTGGAAGAGAGAAAGTTGATACATGTTCTCCTCCCCCACCTACAACCCATACAAAATCTCAGGGTGACTAAAACTCAGACGTTTCCAGGTATGACATTTGCAGAGAAATGACTGGATGGGGAAAGGAGTTAGAGGGAGGGTTTGCTGTTTCAGACTACATATAAACACCATGCACTGGAAATGCCAATCTTAACATTGATAAGCAACATAAAAAGGAACCTAGTGTGGCTTTCTCAACTTACCCAGTTTGTTTGGTCGAACATCACATACGGCCAAAGTGGGACTCATGGAAACTGATGGACAGAGCCCAGAAAAAAGTAAACAAGCAAGTCAGTGACTTTATCCAGTGGGGGAAGGGGCTGCCATTTGGCATGATCTAATGATTCTGGATAGTGCAGGGCTCTTCCTCTTGGATGGGGTACATTTGTCTGTCATTGGGAATGACACATTTAATAGGACACTTCAAGATACAATAAAAGGGGTTTTGAGATGTTGATGAAAACAGCATAAAGTGGGAGTCTGGGGCAAGTGAGTGTCAAGCCCTCAATGCCCTCAGACTGAGGGTATCCAAGCCAGTGAGTGCATGGAAGAGTGGTTTGTAAGGATGGTGTTGGATTCTGAGCGGCTAGTGGGGCTATCCTCTAGCCTGGTGGGTTGGAGGGCAGTGGATGAGTTATGGGCTGGTTCAAGATGGCTGCACCAACCGTTACCTCGATCTGGCTGGGCCCAGATGGGAGGCTGTAGGGCAGCAGAGGAATGAGAGGGCTCCAGAGGTGGAGAAATAGGAACTGGCTCAAAGCCCATAATGATACGTGTAAATATGTAAAAACGTTGCATCCCTGTTATATCAACAAACCAACTGGATCGTGCATCAAAATGCATTATGGTGTTAATCCATGCATTAACGCCATAGCGCATGCGAAACATATAGTATTGCGTGATGCGAATGCAAATTTTTGAGGTGGCGGGATTGGGGGAGGAGTTTGGGTGGATTTTAATTAAATTAGGGTCCATATCGTGCCGTGCGATAGCATAAGCCATGCTATCGCACGGTTTTAATGCCGGAAATAACTACAGCTTTTTCCCTGGCGTTAAGCTATGAAATATGTCCAAAATGGCCATAAAGCAATTTGCGATAAATTTTTGGAATTGCATTTTGGCCATTTCTGGCCTTGGGGAGGAGGAGGGGAGGGAGGAGTGGAGTGGAGTAGAGGTAGAAAGAGAAAGAGCGCCTCTGGGAAGGGCCTCACTGTGTGCACCTATTTAGCTGTTCGTACATCTCCCTCTACATGCAAAACAGGCCCCTAAACCACCACTAACATCTCACCCTGACCTATCAGGTGGCCCTCCTATAGAGATATAAATACTTAACTACTATGAGGGCCTTATAGATACTCTCTCTCTCTCTCTCTCTCTCCCCCCCCCATGGCTATCTAAGTTATTAGAGCTAGAGAAAAAAAATTTGATTTTCTTTCTATATAAAATGCTCTTGGCTTCCCTTTCTCTGAGACAGCCAGCTGTGGATACAGCTCAAGGGGACATTACTACACGAAGGACATTTCCTACAAGAAGACACTGTCTAGTAGCACACACACCTAAGAGACCCACCTGAATGGGACGTTACAGTCACAATTTCCTGGCGTAAGCAAGCTTACTCAAGCTCTTTCTTTCAGGCTTGGACACAACAGCATGTTACAACACTTCACCTGGGCTTGCGCTTCCCATCACTGCTGCATATCTATAACTCATTTATTTATTTATTTATTTATTTATTTAAAGTCTCTTTTATACCGATGTCCGTTTGCACATCG
Organism: Rhinatrema bivittatum; assembly: GCF_901001135.1. Taxonomy (NCBI): domain Eukaryota; kingdom Metazoa; phylum Chordata; class Amphibia; order Gymnophiona; family Rhinatrematidae; genus Rhinatrema; species Rhinatrema bivittatum. Next base: position 362,549,472 of record NC_042615.1, on the reverse strand, counting down.
CATCGGTTCACAAAAAACAAAAACTTTTGGGCGGAGCCCTTACATATAACAGCAGAATATAAATAACTTTTGGGCAGGGCCCTTACATGTAACCAAAAGAATACATTAAACAGGGGGAGGGTAAAAATACTGGTTAGGCGAGGCAGTATTCCAAATAATTAAATGGATACCATCAACTATATACATAAATAGGAGAGTACAAAGTACAAAATCAGCAGGCATTCTTAGTCATAAATCAATAAGGCATTCTTAGTCATAAATCTATAAGGCATTCTTAGTCAGAGATCGATGAGTAGAAATTAAGGAGGAATTCTATGTAGTGGGAGGTGACATGGAGTAGGCTTGCCGGAAGAGCCAGGTTTTCAGCTTTTTTTTTTTAATTGGGTGTGTGTGTCTCTAGGCCAGGGGTCAGGAACCTATGGCTCGCGAGCCAGATGTGGCTCTTTTGATGGCTGCATCTGGCTCGCAGACAAATCTTTAATAAAAAAGTAAAAAATCTAACAAAAACCCCCACCCTCCTGACGCCCCCCAAGACCTCCAAAATTAATTTACTACAACCCCCCACCCTCCTGACCCCCCAAGACCTGCCAAAAGTCCCTGGTGGTCCAGTGGGGGTCCGGGATCGGTCCGGGAGCGATCTCCTGGACTTGGGCTGTCGGCTGCCAGTAGTCAAAATGGCGCCGACGGCCCTTTGCCCTCACTATATCACTGGGGTCGACCAATGGCGGTGGTAGCCCCTGTAACATAGTAAGGGCAAAGGGCCGTCGGCTGCCAGTAATCAAAATGGCGTCGACGGCCCTTTTCCCTTACTATGTCACAGGGGCTACCGCCGCCATTGGTCGACCCCAGTGACATAGTGAGGGCAAAGGGCCATCGGCGCCATTTTGACTACTGGCAGCAGACAGCCAAAGTCCAGGAGATCGCTCCCGGACCGCTCCTGGACCCCCGCTGGACCACCAGGGACTTTTGGCAGGTCTTGGGGGGGTCAGGAGGGTGGGGGGTTGTAGTAAATTAATTTGGCAGGTCTTGGGGGGCGTCAGGAGAGTAGGGGGTTGTAGTAAATTAATTTGGTAGGTCTTGGGGGGGGGGGGTCAGGAGGGGGGGGGGGGGGGGTTTAGTTAGTATGGCTCTCATGGAATTACATTTTAAAATATGTGGCGTTCATGGCTCTCTCAGCCAAAAAGGTTCCCGACCCCTGCTCTAGGCGTATATCATGGGGTAGGGAGTTCCATAAGGTGGGGCCGGCGAGTGAAAAGGCTCTGCTTATAGTGGAGGAGAGTTTTAAAGATTTGATGGGTTGGGCACGAAGTGTTCCTTGGAGGGCTGGTCTGTTGGAGGTGGGAGGGAGGAGAGGGGGGTTGATCCAGTTGAGGTTGTTTAACAGACTTTTGTGGATGATGGAGAGTGCTTTATAGAGAATTCGTGAGTGTATTGGGAGCCAATGTAGTTCTATGAGTGTGGGAGTGATATGGTCTCTTTTTTTTGAGTTTGACAATATCCTAGCGGCGGCGTTTTGCAAGAGTTGTAACGGCTTAGTATGTATTGCAGGGATGCCGAGGAAGAGTGCATTACAATAGTCTATTTTAGACAAAATAATAGACTGGAGAACTGTGCGGAAATCAGAGAAGTGTAGCAGGGGTCTAAGTTTTTTTATCGTTTGAAGTTTAAAATAGCATTCCTTTATGATGGATTTAATGAATGGTTTAAAAGTAAGATGATTATCAATAAGGACACCTAAGTTGCGAGTGTGTGGGGGGGAAGTAGTGGATGAGTATGCAAGTGGAATGTCTGGGAGTGGATGCCTGTTGGATATGATTAATAGTTCAGTCTTGTTGGGATTTAGAGCTAGATGCATGTCATTGAGGAGTTGGTTGATGGAGGAGAGACAGGATTCCCAGTTTTGTAGAGCAGTTTGTAGAGAGTCAGAGAAAGGGAAAATGAGTTGCACATCATCAGCATATATGAAATGCTTGATGTGAAGGTTGGTGAGAAGCATGGTAAGGGGCAGCATGTATATATTAAAGAGGTGTTGCAATCCCGGGTCGGCCCCGGGATCGGCGCCTACCCCATCGAGGTCCCGGCTCATGTCCGTCTTCCCCGGGCCTCCGGGGACCTCTGCCGCTGCGGGCCCGCCGCGGGCCCACCTCGCCCGGGCCTGCAGGCTCCTCTGCCACCGCGCTCCCACTCCGTCGGAGCAGTCGGCGTCCCTCTGCGGCTGGCCCCGCCCCCTAGACGCGCGCGCGCGCGTCCCTGCTCTAAATTTAAAGGGGCCAGCGCGGGAAAACCTGGTTCCTCCTCTGTGTGACGTCAGACGCTGCAGGGCTACTTTAGCCCTGCAGTTACAGGTCCCATTGCCTTGCAATGAGGTTCCCAGGGTATCCTGTTTCCAGTTGCTGCGTTCCTGTTTACCTTCTTCTGCCTGCTGACCCGGTTTGCTTCCTGACTCCGCTTTTGCCTCATCCTTGGCTTTATCGTCGTCCTCTGACTTCTGGCTTGACCTGGTTCTGTTCCCGACTCTGCCTTGCCTTCTCCTCGGTTTTGGTTGCCTATCGTCTCGCTTGATCCACGGGACTCTGCTTCAGTTCTCCGTAGTTCTGTCTCCACGTCTGGCTGGCCCCGAAGATTCTCCTAAGTCCCAGCGGCCGGGTCTCTACGGGCTCCTCCTGGGGGGACTCCGGCTTCCAGGGTGAATCTCCTAAGTCTCAGCGGCCGGACTCTTATGAGCTCCTCTCGGGGGAGTACCGGCTTCCAGGGCGAAGATCTCCTAACCACCGGGCCAGCCTCGCCTTCTCTTCATTCCTCTTCTGAGCCCTTGGTCGCATAGGGCCTTCTGTGGTTCTTCTTCTGGCCATCCGCGAGTCTGTCTTTGCCGCCTCCCGGTCGGGACCACTGCTGCGACCCCTCACAGCACTTCATCCTTCGGTTCCGATCGGCCCAAGGGTCCACGAAGCTAACAGATTGCAAGGCCATGGACCCGGCGGACCTTGCCGGCCTGAAGGCTATTCCGGGCATTGCCCAGAAGCTACAGCAGCAACAGATTTGCCTCGACACCCTGATGTCAACAGTGCAACGGCTAGCGGACCGCGTGGAAGGGGCTTCGGTCGCCAGCGCTGTGGCATCCGCTTCCCAGGCCAGCACCGGACCCACCGCTCCAGTACAGATGCCGGCTCCATCCCGGTATTCAGGGGACTCAAAGGCGTGTCGGGGCTTCCTCAACCAGTGTTACATCTGCTTCGATTTGCTGCCAGCACAATTTCCCTCCGATCGTGTCAAGACGACTTACATTATCTCCCTCCTGGATGGGAGGCCTTTGTCCTGGGCGTCGGCCCTCTGGGAACACCAGGATTCCCGACTAAACAACTTGGTGCAGTTCATCAAATCCTTCCGCAGAGTCTTCGATGAACTGTCTCGGGCCTCCACGGCCGCCTCAGAACTGCTTCAGCTAAGACAAGGGAACCGGGCCCTGGAGGAGTACGCCATGGAGTTCCAGACTCTTGCCACAGAATTGGCGTGGGGAGCCGACAGCCTGCATGGCATTTTCCTGGAAGGGCTTTCTCCACGTCTCCAGGATGAGCTCGCAGGTCGAGATCTTCCTGACGACCTTCAAGAGCTCATCGAGCTGGCCGGCCGGGTAGACCGACGTATTCAACGTCGATTCCGGGAGCGAAGGTCCACCCAGGGACAAACCGTCCGCAGGACCACTCTGCCTCGTAGCCGGCCTTCACTGCCCGCGTCCACGACCGCCTCGGCTCCAGAAGAACCCATGCAATTGGGCCGGGGTCCTCTGTCTTCCGAAGAGCGGAAGCGCCGTCGCTCCCAAGGACTGTGTCTCTACTGCGGGGGCAAGGGGCACTTCCTGGCCCGCTGTACCGAATGTCCGGGAAACGCCCGAACCTAGAGTCTAGTGGGGAGTTGATTATAGGCAATACTTCACCCAACTCCCCATGTACCGTACCGGTAAGGCTGTGTCTCCCGGAGGGAGGATTTGACGCCTTAGCCCTGCTTGACTCCGGGTCCGGGGGGAATTTCATCCTTCGTGACCTGGTGCAACAGCTTCAGCTCGGGGTCTTGCCCCAGGAACCGCCCGTGCGAGTCTCTTCCATCCAGGGGACTCCGCTTCCTGGTACCATCTCCACTCGCACGAGTCCTCTTAAGCTTCAGGTCGGCGTCCTGCATAGGGAGGAGATCTCGTTTCTTATCCTTGAGAAGTCTATCCACCCAGTCATCCTGGCCTACCCTGGCTCAGGGAACACTCGCCAGTGATAAATTGGGGTTCGCTTCAAATTACGTCCTGGGGTCCTGCATGTTTCCATCATTGTCTTCCCGCTCGTCCTCTGCAAACGCTTCCTCTCCTTACAACCCCGTTAACGGTACCACCACAGTATCACGCCTTCAGGGACGTCTTCTCTAAGGAAAAAGCTGAATTACTCCCGGAGCATCGACCCTTCGATTGCGCAATTAACCTGTTGCCAGGAACCACACCGCCCCGTGGGAGGGTCTACCCTTTGTCCCTGCCAGAGACCCAGGCCATGTCGGCATATATTAAGGAGAACTTGGAACGGGGTTTTATCAGACCATCGAACTCCCCAGCGGGGGCCGGTTTCTTCTTCGTAGGGAAAAAGGACGGGTCTCTTCGCCCCTGTATTGATTACCGGGGTCTGAACCAGATCACTCGTCGAGATCGCTACCCGTTGCCCTTGATTCCGGAGCTCCTGGATCATCTTCAAGGGGCCCGAGTATTCACCAAGCTGGACCTCAGAGGGGCGTACAATCTTGTACGGATCCGCCCGGGAGATGAGTGGAAGACCGCTTTCAATACCAGGGACGGTCATTATGAGTATCTTGTCATGCCGTTTGGTCTCTGTAACGCCCCAGCGGTGTTCCAAAATCTTATGAACGAGGTACTTCGCGACCTCTTATACACCTCAGTCATCGTGTACCTTGACAACGTGTTGATATATTCCCAGGACCTTGAGGCGCATCGTCAACATGTGCGCCAAGTTCTGCTGAAACTAAGGGAGAATCGGTTGTATGCCAAACTGGAGAAGTGCCAATTCGAACAAGAATCACTGCCTTTCCTGGGGTACATCGTCTCCTCTACCGGCTTCCGCATGGACCCGGATAAAGTAACCGCCATCAAGAACTGGCCGCAGCCTTTGGGAGTGAAAGCGCTCCAGCGCTTCTTAGGCTTCGCCAATTTCTATCGCCAGTTTATCCTGCATTATTCCAGCCTGGTGGCTCCTCTGACAGCCCTCACACGAAAGGGTGCTGATGCGCGAAGGTGGACTCCCACCACTGTACAGGCCTTCCAGGATCTCAAGGAGGCTTTCCTACAGGACACCTGCCTCCGACATCCGGATCCTCAGCGCCAGTTCATTGTAGAGGTAGATGCCTCGGACGTAGCAGTGGGGGCTGTGCTGGTCCAAACTTCCAAGAATGGCAAATCCTGGCCATGCTCATACTTCTCCCGCAAGTTTTCGCCCGCGGAGAAGAACTACGGTATCGGCGACAAAGAGTTACTGGCCATCAAGTTAGCTTTCGAGGAGTGGCGCCAGTGGCTGGAGGGAGCTCAGCACCCTATCATAGTTTACACGGACCACAAAAATTTGGAGTACTTATCTCGCGCTCAGAGGCTCAATCCCCGGCAGGCACGCTGGTCCCTCTTTTTCAGTCGGTTTAACTTCTCTCTTCATTACCGACCCGCAGCTAAGAATGTTAGGGCGGATGCTCTCTCCCGCGCCACGGAGATCGAAGATGTCTTAGAACCTCCTCAATACATTCTGGACCCGGCTAAAGTTCAACTGGCCACCACAGAACTCGGACCAGCGGGGAAGACGGTGGTTCCGGCTCGCTCGAGGAGGAGGGTCTTAGCGTGGGTGCACGATTCTCTGACGGCTGGTCACCCAGGGATTGCCCGGACCCTTGAGCTTTTAACAGAATTCTATTGGTGGCCACGGGTGAGGGAGGATGTCCGTCGCTATGTACAGTCATGTCCTACGTGCGCACAGCAGAAACCACTACCAGGCCGCCCCTGGGGTCTGCTCCAGCCGCTTCGCATTCCCACGGAACCGTGGACGCACATATCCACAGATTTTATAGTAGAATTGCCTCCGTCTGAGGGAAAAACCGTGATTTGGGTCACGGTTGACCGGTTCTCGAAAATGACCCATTTTGTGCCTCTTGCCAAGCTGCCCACAGCTCCAGAACTGGCCGAACTATTCGTCCATCATATATTTCGACTACATGGATTGCCCTTGCATATTACCTCGGACCGGGGTCCTCAATTCACAGCTAAATACTGGAAGGCGCTATGCAAAAAGTTCGGGATACAATTAGACCTTACCACGGCTTTTCACCCTCAGGGCAATGGACAAGTTGAACGGACAAACCGCACTCTGAAAGCCTTCCTCCGAGCCTTTGTAGGAGAGCTCCAAGACAACTGGGTCGCCCTCATACCATGGGCCGAGTTTTCGTATAATCGCCACAAACACTCCGCTACGTTACAACCCCCCTTCCACTTGGTCTATGGGAAGGTTCCCAAGCCTCCGCTGCCGTTGCCAGTAATGGTCTCCTCCCCGGTGGCGCAACTAACGGCTAGCCAGCTCCACCGCCTCTGGCACACCACCCAGGAGAAACTTCGCAGAACTGCGGCCCGGTTCAAGGAGTACGCGGATCGGTCTCGGCGGTCCGCTCCAGTCTTTTTACCCGGGACTAGGGTAAGGTTAAGCACCAAACACATCCAATTGCGGACTCCATCCATGAGATTGGCCGAACACATAGGGGCAGTGTCCTACAGGTTACATCTGCCTTCTACCCTCAAGATCCATGATGTCTTCCATGTTTCCCTACTCAAGCCGCTGGTTCTCTCCCGATTCCGAACTCTCCTGCCAGAGCCCACCGTTACCTCCTCCGACCAGGGTAACACGTACTCGGTAAAAGAAGTGTTGGACGTCCGTTGCCGCCGCCATCGGTGGGAATACCTTCTGTCCTGGGAGGAGTATGGCCCAGAAGAGAATTCCTGGGAACCCTCTTCGCATATCCTGGATAAAGACCTTCTTCGCCAGTTTCATTCGGCGCACCCGGACAAGCCGCGGCCCCCCGGGAGGGGGCGTAGGAGGGGGGGTACTGTTGCGATCCCGGGTCGGCCCCGGGATCGGCGCCTACCCCATCGAGGTCCCGGTTCGTGTCCGTCTTCCCCGGACCTCCGGGGACCTCTGCCGCCGCGGGCCCGACGCATGCCCACCTCGCCCGGGCCTGCAGGCTCCTCTGCCGCCGCGCTCCCGCTCCATCGGAACAGTCGGCCTCCCTCCGCGGCTGGCCCCGCCCCTAGACACGCGTGCGCGTCCCTGCTCTAAATTTAAAGGGGCCAGCGCGGGAAAACCTGGTTCCTCCTCTGTGTGACATCAGACGCTGCAGGGCTACTTTAGCCCTGTAGTTACAGGTCCCATTGCCTTGCAACGAGGTTCCCAGGGTATCCTGTTTCCAGTTGCTGCATTCCTGTTTACCTTCTTCTGCCTGCTGACCTGGTTTGCTTCCTGACTCCGCATTTGCCTCATCCTTGGATTTGTCGTCGTCCTCTGACTTCTGGCTTGACCTGGTTCTGTTCCCGACTCTGCCTTGCCTTCTCCTCGGTTTTGGTTGCCTATCATCTCGCTTGATCCACGGGACTCTGCTTCAGTTCTCCGTAGTTCTGTCTCCACGTCTGGCTGGCCCCGAAGATTCTCCTAAGTCCCAGCGGCCGGGTCTCTACGGGCTCCTCCTGGGGGGACTCCGGCTTCCAGGGTGAATCTCCTAAGTCCCAGCGGCCGGACTCTTACGAGCTCCTCTCGGGGGAGTACCGGCTTCCAGGGCGAAGATCTCCTAACCACCGGGCCAGCCTCGCCTTCTCTTCATTCCTCTTCTGAGCCCTTGGTCGCATAGGGCCTTCCGTGGTTCTTCCTCTGGCCATCCGCGAGTCTGTCTTTGCCGCCTCCCGGTCGGGACCACTGCTGCGACCCCTCACAGCACTTCATCCTTCAGTTCCGATCGGCCCAAGGGTCCACGAAGCTAACAAGAGGGTAGAAGAGAGGGAGGACCCTTGAGGCACCCCTTGTGGGAGACTGATGGGGTCAGATTCATTGTTATCCACCAAAACAGTAAAGACGCGATTTTGGAGGTACGATTGAATCCAGGCGAGGGCATTGCCAGTAATCCCGATACTCCTTAAGATGTTGAGGAGGACATCGTGATTGACTGTATCAAAAGCAGCAGAGATGTCAAGCATGGCAATCAGGTAAGAGGATCCTGAGTCGGTTCCTCTTATGAGTGTATCGTGTAGGGAGAGCAGTAGGGTTTCAGTACTTAAATGCTTCCTGAAGCCGTGTTGGGTGGATGGGAAAATATTGTGCTGTTCCAGATGATCGGATAGGCGTGAATTAACTAGTTTTTCCAGAACTTTAGCTAGGAGGGGTAGATTGGAGACAGGTCTGTAGTTAGACAGGGTGGCGGGGTCAAGATTGGGTTTTTTGAGAAGCGGTTTCACTACTGCTTGTTTGAAAAAATTAGGGACTATGCCATGCTCTAAGGAACAGTTAAGAATGTTCGATAAAGGTTTGGCGATCACCTTGGGTATAGATAGTAAGAGTTTAGAAGGAATGGTTTCAGAGGGATGTGAAGAGGGTTTCATTTTTTTTAGGATGTTCTCAACTTCTAGGGAGGAAGAGGAGTCAAAAGTGGAGAGGGAGACTGGCGAGTTGATAGTGGGGAGACAGATTTTGACGTTATTGTGGGAGAATTGTGCTGTGATGGAAGATACCTTATTTTTAAAAAATTGTGCGAGCTCATTGCAACGATTTTTTGAGGAATGTCAAATGTGGTGCCTGTCAAATGTGGTGCCTCCTGTGTCGTGAGGCTGTACTAAGAAATATGCTGCAAATAGTAAATGTTCGCAAATAAGAGGAGCTGATCCAAACTTTTGCCTCAGTACTGATCTACCCGCCCCTTTGAAACATGTACCCTTATCCCATTGACTCTCACAAACCCACCTCTCCTTCCCTGGCTTATCTAATCACACTGTCACAGCTACTCATATTCATATAAACACATACACATACATGCACCTCCAAACCCCTCTTTCTCACACATCCTTACACATCCCTAGCCATTCATACATCTATGTACCCTTCACACCATGAGCACTGCTCTGAGCCCTCATCTTTCACCCCATCCACAAACACTGATGCAACCTGTGTTCTGCCCATCTTTCCCACACTTCTCATGCTTATCTTCTTGCAGTGCCAAAGCCACTTATTCACACATGCAGAAACACATACCCCTCTATATCCCTCTGCCTCCACACACATACCTTTACCCATTCCTAGCCATAATTTACCTGTATCAAACACCTTCTCTCCAATATCTACTGAAGCATATTCTGCCTTTGCAGTATATTTAGATGTATATGTATATATGTTTTATTATGCTGCCACCTAGTGTAATTTTGTGATATTTTTTAACTCAAATTCTCTGCATGTTGTAGAGGTTTTTTTCTTATTGGATATTGTTTGAATGCTGCTGAAATTTGATTGGATTTGTTCCTGTTGCTCTCTTTGTCTCTCTCCTCTCTCATCATCTAATGGTCCCTTAACTCAAAGCAATCTGGGACTATCTAACTTCCTGCTGAGGTTTCAGTTAGAAGTGGGCTCTTATTAGCTAACAGCTCTCCTTCATCATCTTCAAGCTTCAGGAAAGCCATCATCTTTTCACCTTAACTTTCTACATCTATTTCCCATATGCTGCTAGTCTGCCTTAATTGCTAGTAGCTACAATGTCTACCACAAGCTGCAGCTGTCTTCATCTGATTGCTGAGCTCCAGAAGTCATGACATCTAACCTGTCTTCTGTCTATATGGCTACTCTTCTCACCTTACAATTTACAGTGAATGTTGAAACGGTTTCTCTTCATTCTAATAAATATTGTTTGGCGTTAAGAACTCTGATATTTGGTGTTGTGCTCTCGGGTTGGCCCGAGGTGCGAGTTGTTACAGCCTGTGGGGAAGAGACCCACAGGTCTGCGCCATCGGGAGGTGGATACCGGCATAGTGGGCAGCTCTTGGTACAGTGGTGGAGAGGCCCTAAGGGCCCATAGCTAACCTCCGCAGGGTGGTAGGCTGTAGGATGTTCTCTGGAAGGTCGGCCCCAAGGAGGCACAGCTGCGGTGTGGAAAATGTAGCTAGGGACGTAGGCCACCCATGGGTAGGGTGGTCCAGTCCTGACCCAAGCAGCTAAGGATAGTAGAACCCTGGAGAGTGGAGGTGTAGCCAGAGAGGAAGCTGGAGCTGACCCGAGGATCGGGACAGGTGACAAACTGGTACAAGCTGGAATCCAGCCCAGAGGAGCAGGGCAGGACTAGATTGAGCATTAGAGTAAGCGTGGCCCGAGGAGTGGGCAAGCGCTGCCAGTCTTTAGATGTGGATGCAGGCACAGGCCCGAGGAGCGAGGAGGCCCAATGAAGGACTCACGGGAGTTGCGAATCCGGAGGAGACTCAAGTAGCTAGAGCCAGGCAGGATGGAACCCAAGAGGTGCAGGGCCAGCCCAAGGAGTGGGGTAGGCTAGGGGACAAGTCCTCGGGTAGCGCACACTGACCCCCAAGGCATGGGTGCCAGACAGGGTTCAAGGCAGGCAGTAGACGTAGTCCTGAGGATCCACAGGAGTTGAGTCCAGGGAAGGAACTTGTTGCCAAGTCAGTTTCTTGGGGGCGATGGCGGTGCTTATAAGCAGAAGGATGATGACATCATCACAGCAGCACACCCCCGAGGATCCCGCCGAAGAGGCTTCATAGGCGGGGCCTGTGACACGTGCATGCACGCCTAGGAGGGCCCAACATCGAAGCAGAGAGTGGCGGCGTACATGCCACTGAAGAGAGTCCTGCAGAGCGTGGTGTGACAGACAAGCCCGTGCAGCGAGCAACCCCGGGGAGGGCAGGAGAGCAGGTGAGCATTCGCGGTCGCAGCCATCTACGACCGACAGGCGTAACATTTGGAAGTTGGGAAGACAAAACAGAAGTTATTATGTTGGATAGAAAACCTATTTTTTCCAGTCTACCCCCTTTAAAATTAGAAAACGACACAATCGAAATAAACCTTGTAACTCACACCCATGACCCAGGGGTAATCATTGACAACTAACTAACAAGCTCAACTAACACTCCTTTCTTTGTAAAGTAAACATCTATATTATATATCATGTTCTACCAATCTTCCAGAGTCCCTCTTGATATATCCGACTTATATTATATTCTATTAACTGAGACCAAAATGTAACTTTAATTTTCCCTTGCCCTCGGCGAGCCCAGATGCAGACCACGCGGCAAATCCGCCCGCCTCTGCCGCTGCAACTCCGCCGCGCCGTCGCTACGCTCGGCCCTCCGGCCTTCCCACAACACAGAGCAACCAATAGAAAGGCTGGGAGAGGGACCTTTAAATCTTGAAGCACCTCCGGCGCCGCGCACTGGCATCGCACACCAAAGGAGCGCGTCAAAGGGGCAGGCCCCTTTGTGCGCCCCTTCGTGCAGCCTCTGAGTGAAGGAAGTAGAGAGAAAACTCAACACACCACCTCCACCGGCTCTCTCTCAGCCGTCAGAGACATCACCCAGCCACCTAACAAACTGTGTGCCAGAAGCCTAAACCTGCCTGCACAACGTCATATCACCAGCATCCCAGCCTATCACCCCCTCCTCTACATCCTCCAACCTACCGCCAAGCACCTATTTCTCGCACAGCAACCATTTCAGTCCTTCTTGCCTACAATACACCATCCTCTTTCCCCCTGGCTTTAACTATCTTCCCAATTCTTACAATAATCAACATGATACAAACCTTCCCCATCCCTATTATATCACACTCTTCCATCAACAGAGTTAATTCACCCTTTTTAAATCAACAACGGTCCAAGAGATCGCTGATCCCCATCAAGATTTCCCCTCTAACCCAATTCCTAGGCCTATCTTTAATCACACTAACCCTCCTCAACTCCCAATCACTGTCAAAAAAATCTCACTTACTCAATGACTTCCTTCTGGACACTCAACTGGACCTGTGTGCTATAACTGAAACCTGGTTGAAAAACACAGATACTCCCCTAATTAACCAATTACCGACGCAACTATACAACTTTTTCTCCATCCCCAGAACAAAAAAAAGAGGAGGAGGACTATTACTAGCAGCAAAAAAAGAATTAAGACTAGCCCAGCATGCAATAAAAACCTCGACCAAACTGGAAATCAGACTTTTCAAATCCACCCAGCTCCAAATCTGCCTCATCTACGCCCCACCTGGGCTCCTAGACTCCGACCCATCGCCTCTCATAGAACTTATAGCTATTAGCTAAACACATCAATTCCAACTCACCAGCGATCCTGCTAGGAGACTTCAACATTCATGTTGACTCCCCATCTCCCTCTGCCAACTGCGAAGCCCTTCTCTCTTCCTTTCAGGCCATGGGTTTCAAACAAATTATCAACAAACCGACACACAAAGCAGGACACACGCTAGACTTAATATTCACAAATGATCTGATCTCGCACACTTCTTTTCCTTCTTGTACCCCCATCCCTTGGTCAGATCACTCGATGATTGAAACTGAATTTTCCATAAAGAAAAAACCGACCACCAACATCCCAAAAACATCGAGCCAATTTAGAAAACTTTGCTCCACGGAAACCCTCAGCAATACCCTCACCGAGGACCTAAGTAACCTGGACCTCACAAATGCGGACACCGCCATGAACTCTTGGCTAACCATCACCCATTCAGCAGCCGATAAAATATGCCCTTTAACATCCAAAGACATCAATCCTGCCCGTACCAACAAAAAACCCTGGTTCTCATCGGAATTAAGAAAACTCAAACAAGACCTCCAACATAAAGAACAAAACTGGCGGAAGGATCCCACCACCTCCACACTGGCTTCCTACAAAACCGCAATGAGCCACTATAGGGCCACCATCCATCGCACCAAAAGGGATTTCTATGCCAAAAAAATTCACGGCTTTCTATACGACCCAAAAACTCTATTCTTATATGTCGCAGCACTCACCACCCCTATTCCTCCAATCATCCCGGAAGAAGAGGCACAAAACAAATCCTTCGAACTGGCAAATTTCTTCGACAACAAAATAAAAAATTTACTCAATCCTCTGACATCTTCCAACCCTACTCCAAACACCCAGCCGCCACTTGACCAAAACCACGACCCATCGACACACAAACCGTCATTAGAATTTTTTGATCCTACATCATCCTTGGAAATTGAATCTATTATAAAGAAAATGAAGCCCTCTTCACACCCAATAGACCAACTTCCGACCAAATTCCTTTTCACAATCCCAAACACCATCGCCAAACATCTGGCCGACATCATAAATTGTTCCCTCTCTCAAGGAACTGTCCCAGAATCTTTAAAAACAGCCTCTCTGAAACCACTACTAAAAAAACCTAACTTGGACCCATCCAACCCCGTAAATTTCCGCCCCATTGCCAACCTACCTTTCATAGCCAAGCTAATGGAAAAACTGGTCAATACTCGGCTCACAGACTACCTCGACTCCCACGACATCCTATACCCATCGCAATTCGGATTCAGAAAGCACAGAAGCACAGAATCTCTCCTACTCTCACTAATGGACAAAATCCTGATGGGCCTCGACAAAGGTCAATCTTACCTGCTAGCTCTGCTTGACATCTCGGCAGCGTTTGACACTGTTAACCACACAATGCTCATCAACCGTCTGATGGATATAGGCATATCAGGTTCTGCACTCCTCTGGCTAAAATCCTTTCTAAGCGACAGGTTCTACAAAGTGAAAATAATCAACAAAGAGTCTCCCCCTATAGCCGCCAAGCAAGGAGTCCCCCAGGGTTCCTCACTCTCGCTGACCCTTTTCAACATATATCTTCTCCCCCTATGCCAACTACTCAATAACCTTAACCTCACCTATTTCATTTATGCAGACGACGTGCAGATCCTAATCCCCATCAAGGATCCCATCTCCGACACCCTAAACCATTGGAACAATTGTCTACACGCTATCAATCTTCTTCACACAAACCTCAGCCTTGTCCTCAATACGTCCAAGACTGTACTACTGGAAGAGATGTGAATCGTGTGATCGATCGTCTTAACGATCGATTTCGGCTGGGGGGGGGGGGGGTAGGGAATTGGATCGTCGCGGTTTTGTTTTTTTAAATATAGTGTAAATCGTAAATCGGGGGAGGGTGGGAAAACCGGCACACTAAAACATCCCTAAAACCCACCCCGACCCTTTAAAATAAATCCCCCACCCGCCCGAACCCCCCCAAAATGCCTTAAATTACCTGGGGTCCAGAGGGGGGGTCCCGGTGTGATCTTTTACTCTCGGGCCTCCGGTGCATTGTAGAAATGGCGCCGGCGCTACCTTTGCCTGACAGGGCAAAGGTAGCGCCGGCGCCATTTTGTTTTTTGTCCCCCGATGTCAGGAGCGTAGGAGATCGCTCCCGGACCCCCGCTGGACCCCCAGGGACTTTTGGCCAGCTTGGGGGGGCCTCCTGACCCCCACAAGACTTGCCAAAAGTCCAGCGGGGGTCCGGGAGCGACCTCCTGCACTCGAATCGTTTTGCCGTACAAAATGGCGCCGGCCATACGCTGTATGGCCGGCGCCATTTTGTACAGCAAAACAACGTCAGGAGCATAGGAGATCGCTCCCAGACCCCCGCTGGACCCTCAGGGACTTTTGGCCAGCTTGGGGGGGCCTCCTGACCCCCACAAGACTTGCCAAAAGTCCAGCGGGGGTCCGGGAACGACCTCCTGCACGCGAATCGTTTTGCCGTACAAAATGGCGCCGGCCATACATATGGCCGGCGCCATTTTGTACGGCAAAACGATACATATGGCCGGCGCCATTTTGTACGGCAAAACGATTCGCGTGCAGGAGGTCGTTCCCGGACCCCCGCTGGACTTTTGGCAAGTCTTGTGGGGGTCAGGAGGCCCCCCCAAGCTGGCCAAAAGTCCCTGAGGGTCCAGCGGGGGTCTGGGAGCGATTTCCTACGCTCCTGACGTCGGGGGACAAAAAACAAAATGGCGCCGGCGCCATTTCTACAACACACCGGAGGCCCAAGAGTAAAAGATCACACCGGGACCCCCCCACTGGACCCCAGGTAATTTAAGGCATTTTGGGGGGGGGGTTGGGAGGGTGGGGGATTTATTTTAAAGGGTCGGGGTGGGTTTTAGGGTTGTTTTAGTGTGCCGGTTTTCCCACTCTCCCCCTTCCCCTCCCCCTTCCCCCGCTTTACGATTTTTGACGATAAATCGGGGGAATTCCTATTAAATATCACCTCTAATGATTTTTGACGATTTAAAATATATCGAATGATATTTTAAATCATCAAAAAACGATTCACATCCCTAACTACTGGTCATCTCCCCCAATGATAATAACCCTCTAACCAACTCTACAAATACACCTTTCGTAAATCAAGTGAGAGACCTCGGAGCCATCCTGGACTCCAGAATGAACCTTAAAAAATTTATTAACACCACCACTAAAGAAGGCTTCTACAAACTTCAGGTTCTAAAACAGTTAAGACCACTCCTTCACTTCCATGACTACCGCTCCGTACTTCAAGCCATTCTATTTTCAAAGACTGACTATTGTAACGCGCTTCTGCTTGGTCTCCCGACCTCTTCAGATGCTGCAAAACGCTGCAGCCAGGATCTTCACAAACTCTTGCCGAATGGACCACATCACACCGATTTTAAAAATACTTCACTGGTTACCCATCCGCTACAGAATTCTCTTCAAGACACTGACCATCATTCACAAAACCATATTTCAGCAATCCTCCCTCCAACTCTCCATACCCCTCAAACCACACTCCTCAACAAGACCTACTAGATCTGCATACAGAGACTCCCTCCAGGTACCACTGAACAAATCCGCTATACACAACGCCATTGAAAAACGTGCGCTATCAACTGCTGGTCCACATCACTGGAATTCTCTCCCGCCAGATCTCCGCAAGGAACTTTGTCATATCACATTGAGAAAAAAATTAAAAACATGGCTGTTCGCCCAAGCATTTCCCTGAATAAATAATTTTAGTATCTTTCTCAGACCAACATCCTACCGTTGCGCCCTCTTGCCACCTCTCAAAGGAACTGTTTCTTGCCAACTACGCTCTTATATAACTTGTCCAATCGACCGCTCTGTATAAATTGTATATAATTTCACCATGTGTAATTTATAAAGTATAAATTGTATTTAATTCACCATGTAAACAACTTCTCCGTGCTTACTGGCACGGCTCTTCAGTTAGAAATCGTTAATCTATCCCTTTTTTCCAACAGCCCTGTTTGACTTTGCCTGTTGCAATGTAACTTTTCGCTTTCATTGTTAATTGGTTTACCCCCGAGTTCATTGTAAACAGGTACGATAAGACTTGGTCTTGAGCATCGGCATATTAAAAGAATTTAAATAAATAAATAAATAAATAATAACAAGTTTTAGTTTTTAGTTTTCTAGTTACCGTATTTTCCGGCGTATAAGACGACTGGGCGTATAAGACGACACCCCCCCCCCCCCCCCCTTTTTTATACATATTTTTAAGAAAAAAAATAATTTTACACTCAAACAGGAGCAACCCTATCTATGAAAAGGCAACACTACAAATACTGTATATCAGGCCCTAAAAACCAATACACCTCTTATTAGGAAAACAGAACTAGCAAGCAGCTAGAGATCCCCACACAGAAATAATTGTAAAACTATACTAATAAGCAGAATAAATGTTTCAAAACAGCTATGAACAGAATAACATCCAACAATTAAAAACTCATAAAAACTATTAAACATTCTCCAAACACCAATAAAATATTTCAAAAAAGCAGACACATCACATAATATTAAATAATTAAAATGGCAGTCAATCAAGAAAAATAAACTTTAAAAGCCACCTTTACTTACCCCCTCCAGCAGCTCTCCTACTCCTCTTCCATGCAGGCCGTAGCACACACCAGAAGCAGCAGTAATGGCTAAGCTCTATACTCATGGTCCTCTTCCTTAGGGACCATGTCTCTCACACACACACACACACACACACACACCATACCAGTCATGCCCCCATGACCAGTTTCTGTCTCTCACACACCAATCATTTCCCAAACAGTCTTTGACACACACACCAGACACCTTCCTGAACAGTTTCTCTCATGCCATACACACACACAGGCTTCCCACTCCCGTGTTCTGCTTACCGTACATATACAGGCTTCTCACTCTCATAATCACTTTCTCTGTCTCACACACACACACCAGTCTCTCTCTCATTTCCATGTTTGCTCTCCACGTGCACAGGCTTCTCATTCCCTGAATCACATTCTTTCTCTCACATTCACACACACCAGTCTCGTTCTCTCACACACACCATCACCTTATCAACCAGTCTCTCTCTCATGCACGCACACACACACACACAGCCCTCCCGCTCCCATGCTCTCTCTCACATAATCAGGCTTCTTACTCCAATGCTTTCTCACATATCCAGATTTCTCACTTCCATGCTTTTTCTCTCTCTCACACTCACATACACATCAGTCATCTCTCTGAGCAGTCACTTTCATTGTCTCTCACATATACACACACATGAGCTCGCTGACCAGTTTCTCTCAATCACACACATGCTCTCAATCAAATGCATTCTCTCACTTACACACAGGCTGGCTGCTTCTCTCTCTCTCTCTCTCTCTCTCTCTCTCTCTCTCTCTCTCTCACTTCCACTCCCCCCCCCCCCCCCGAGCACAAATAGTAGCTGCAGCAGCCTCCTCCTCCAGCCCCCGCAGGCCAAGAAAGAAGAAACCCATCGGCCGCGGGAGGCTCATGCTGCTGTCTCCTTTCCCGATTACCAGCTCCTTCGCCTGCTCGGGGGCCGATGCTGCTGTCACCGCTGCTATTTTTTCACGCGGCACGGCTCTTTCTTCCCGCGCATCACTTCCTGTTCCGGTTCAAAGGTGGGGGGCGGGAAGAAGAAAAGGCCAGCCGCGGATGCCACAGCTTTTTTTTTTTTTTTGCACCGCTGCCGTTCCCGCTGGGCTTGAACGTGCTGATAGCCCAGCGGCAACGGCAGTGCGGTGCGCGGGAAGGAGAAAGCCGTGCCGCATGAAAAAATAGCAGCGGCGACAGCAGCATCGGCCCCCGAGCACTCGAAGGAGCTGATAATAGGGAAAGGAGACAGCACCATGAGCCTCCCGCGGCCGATGGGATTCTTCTTTCTTGGCTTGCGGGGGCTGCAGCTACTATTTGTGCTTGGGGGGCGGGGGAGAGGAAGTGAGTGAGAGAGAGAAAAGCAGCCAGCCAGCCAGCCTGTGTGTAAGTGAGAGAATGCATTTGATTGAGAGCATGTGTGTGATTGAGAGAAACTGGTCAGAGAGCAGGTGTGCCCTATATGACGATACCCGGCGTATAAGACGACCCCCGACTTTTGAGAAGATTTTCTTGGGTTAAAAAGTCGTCTTATACGCCGGAAAATACGGTATATTGTAAACTTATAAATTTAGCATTCGGAAGTGTAACATGTATTAAGTTGTTTAAAATGTAAACCGGAGTGAAGGCATTTGCTATACTTCGGTATAAAAAAGTCTCTAAATAAATAAATAAATAGATAGATAGATAAATTTGTGTTCAAGGGCAGTGAACTGTCAGTTTTTTAATTAAAGAAAACAACTCCAATGGGCAATTTAATGCTTTCACCAATGTATTGGAATAATACATTTTGAATCATTTAGATGTATTTATCATGTTTCTGTCTAGCACATTGAGATAATTAGCATCGGAAAACTAGTTTGCTGGAAAAATATACCAGTCATTCCCTGTTACTAATAATTAAGATATGTATGTCTTGAAAATGTCTTCATTATTCAAGAAAGAAAATACATGTGATGCTGAACAGCTGTAATCACATGAGAATGTACAAGTGTAATCTGACAGGGGAAATAAAGTTCTAACAAACTGCTCTGGCTGCACCCATATACAACTTTAGGTTTTTACACACATTTGTCAGAACCTTAAGAATCATCTTTGACACAGGCTGTAGTCATCCAGCTTATTCCCACAATGTAGCAATGCAAGCTCTATAGCTTTCTGCTGCCTTCACATATTTAGCCCTCAATCCTACCCTCTCTGTGACAGAAGCAATGATTAATAAGGTAGTACCTGTGTGACTCAACCTTGTCTATATGTATGTGTATGTATGTGTTAGGTTACTGTACGAGGGTATCAGTTGTGGCATCTCTAATTTTTAAGTATTGGACAGTACTGCAATTACATTCCATTTTCCAAGAATTACCCATTCTTGCTTATACCAGAGTAAGGAGTATTAGAGACTTTATGGCAAGTTCTGTTTTGCCCGTGACAGTCCCTCTTGGTGATGATGGCTCTTGTGGACAGCGAAGTTGCGGTAGGTTCTCACAATGTGTTGAGGCACCCACTGGAGCATCTTGGTTTGACAAGAATACTGGAAAGTTATGTATTAACAATTATGCTATCTGTCAAACTACTTATGTAGTATATCTGATTGTGTGCCTGTGTGACAAAGTTTACGTGGTTAGGCACGACAGAAAATGCATACTCGGCTAATAGAACATCAGAACTGCTTAAATACAAATAAATTACAGGCACCAATTGTTCAATACTGTTTGGATTTTTCTCACACCTTCATGGAATAGAGGTGGAGAATACTGGAGTGGGTTAAAGAGACACCACGGAGAGGAGATCGCGAAGCGAAGCTTAGTCTTCGGAAGCAGTATTAGACAGTATTGGATTTACAGTTCTCCTTTTGGATTAAACAAAGAGACTAATCTGATTTAATAACTACCACTTTGAGAATACATTTGGACATATATAAAGGAAGTGTCTGCCCAATTTTGTGATGACATTTTCTGCCACTGCCAGGAAGATACTGTGAGAGACTCTGATAACGTTAGAAGTAAGACTGTGTTGGTGAGCTCTGTGCGATAGCCTGTATATTCTTTATACTTATGTTCAATAACTTATTTTTGTTTAGATTAAGACCAATAATTAGATTAACCCCTAAAGAAGAACCAGTACCAACTGTTCCAAACACAGTTAGCTTTCGTTATGGGGTATTATGAAGGCAGATGATTTATTTGTACACCGGGGATGCTGATGCAAGAAAGATAAGAAAACATTTTTTCATCTATTTGGAATTTAGTTTATGAAAAAATATGTTTTCAGTGCAAATTTAAAAATACAAAAAAAAAAAAAAATTCTGGTTAAAAATACCTATGGGTATTAAAGACCTATGATTAAGCATGAGACAGATGGATAAGGCATGCAAATGCAAACACCTGATGCTGTCTGTTATGACGTCTTTCAACAATATTTTTTGTTAATATGGTACAGTGTTTGGGAGTATTTTTTTGAACATATGTGATTGAATCCTTTCACTGGACTTATTGATTTGTGGGAAGCAAATTACTGTTGGATAATAAATAATTGTCATACGTAACGGTATTTCTTGTCTTGACTCTTTATTCACCTGAACCACTATATCACCATACAGAAATGCAATACTTTGTCACACATACATCAATCACTGATTCTGTTGTCTATCAGTCACAGCCAATTTCCATCCTCTGGTAACAGATGATCAATATGAGAGACTTGTAGAGGCCACTAGCAGAAGAGTTTAAGTGACCAGAATACCTAGGAATACAGGACAACACAGCATCAGGATTTTGTAAAAAAATACACACCACTTAACAGGTCATTTTCATGCCACCTCTGTACTTCTCATGTGACCCTTGTCTGGTGTATACTCTACCCACATTAGTGTCACAAACGTCTCCAGGAACTGTCGGAGGCAAATGGAGGGGTGAGACTTGGAAAGGAGTAATGGACACAGCTTATCTACCAGATGGCAAGAACTACTTCAAAACAAAATGAATCAGAGAGCTAAGGTTGGATAAAGAGATGGTAGAGATGGTTCCATAGCCAGGATGGTTTACAAATACCTGGAAGTCTGGAACATAGCAAATCTATACCCAAACCATTGTCACCCCTGCCAACTGCATGATCGTGCTATGCAATATTGCTACATAGTACATAATAGGCACCCTTCTTGCCATGGTCATCTAAAAAGTAGGGATGTGAATCATTTTTGAACGATTAAAATTATCGCCAGATAATTTTAAAATCGTCCAAAATCGTTAGAGTGCACAATATAATACAAATGCCCCCGATTTATCGTCAGGGGCATTTGTATTGTATCGTTAAATAGGGTGCGGGAAAACCGGCACACCAAAAAAACCCTAAAACCCACCCCGAACTTTTAGAACAAATCCCCCACCCTCCCGAACCCCCCCAAAATGTTTTAAATTACCTGGGGTCCAGTGGGGGGGGGGGGGGGTCCCGACGCGATCTTCCTCTCTCTGGCCACAACTGCGTTGAGAGAAATGGTGCCGGTGGCCCTTTGCCCTTATCATGTGACAGGGCAAAGGTAGCGCCGGCGCCATTTTGGTTCCTGGGTCCCGACGTCACGCGTGCAGGAGATCGCCCCTGGACTCCCGCTGGACCCCCAGGGACTTTTGGCCAGCTTGGGGGGGGCCTCCTGACCCCCACAAGACTTGCCAAAAGTCCAGCTGGGGTCCGGGAGCGACCTCCTGTGCGCGGGCCGTATTGCCAATCTTCAAAATGGTGCCGGCGCTACCTTTGCCCTGTCACATGATAAGGGCAAAGGGCCACCGGCACCATTTCTCTCAACGCAGTCGTGGCCAGAGAGAGGGAGATCGCGTCGGGACCCCCCCACTGGACCCCAGGTAATTTAAAACATTTTGGGGGGGGTTCGGGAGGGTGGAGGATTTGTTCTAAAGTTTCGGGGTGGGTTTTAGGGTTTTTTAGGTGTGCCGGTTTTCCTGCCCTCCCCCGATTTACGATTTTTAACGATTTTTTTTTTTTAAAAACCACGACGATAAGATTTCCCTCCCCCCCCAGCCAAAATCGATCGTTAAGACGATCGATCACACGATTCACACCCCTACTAAAAAGGCTTCTCCTTGCATGCTAGGTTTATCATAAACTATACAGTATGTATAATCGATATTTATGTACACTAGATGCAGAGTCATTCTTAAGTCTTACAGTGGTAGAGATCAAACATGACAGGACTTTTCAGTTATCTTTGTGCTACACATGCACTAAGAGCAGATATGGCGGTAATAGTAATATTTGTATCCTAATGTTCACCAAAAAGTTTCAAAATGGTTTAAAGCTATGGTCACCACAGCTTTACACAATGCATGTCAATTAGCTGTACACTTTCCTTACTTTTTGTTCTTTGCACTCAGCAGAACGCACAGATACAAAGTATTGTGCATTGTTAATAAGTAACTAACAATCACCATCTGAGAAATATTTCTTATGTATAGGGACCTTCATTTTCAGTTTTTATTTTATTTTGCCGGGAATTTCAATGTTATGACAAAAATAGTCAGTGGAAAGATGACTGATATAACACAGAGGTGAAAAATCAGTAAAAAAAAAAAGTCATTTTTACTCTGATTTCTTTTTTGCTTTAACATTGAAATTCCCAGGCAAAATAAAATAAAAACTGAACATGAAGGTCCTGTTGCGATCCCGGTCGCCGCCCCGATGGGCTGCCGGTCCCTCTGGTGCGATTCCAGACCTGCACGGGCCTTTCTCTGCTGTGGCGTCTCCACGAGAGAGACACTATCGAGTTCCTGTATATGGCCCCGCCCACCATGTACACGCGTGCGCGAAGAGGCAGCTTTTAAAGCTGCAGGCGTGGGAAACCTGATCCAGCTTCTGCTCCTGGTCCTGCTCTGTTCCAGCCTTGCCTTGCCCTTGGACTGATTTCCTGGTTCCTGATTCTGGTTCGTCTACTGATTATCCTTGTCTGCTGCCAGCCCTGAACTTGGATTGTCCTCCACTCTGCTGACCATCCGTTCCGGGAGACCCCTCCTAAGTCCCAGCGGCCCGGGTCCTCATGGGCTCCTCCCGGGGGGACCTCGGGCTTCCAGTGGCAAAGCTCCTGTTCAGTCTCCCGGCTTCATGCCGCCTCCTGGCCTTCTCATCTCTGTGGAGTCTTCTTCACGTTCCTCCATCACTCCACACGGCCGGCCCAAGGGTCCACTACCCCAGCCATAACAGTTTGCAAGGCCATGGACCCGGTGGACATTTCTGGACTACAGGCCATTCCCAGAATGGCACAATGTCTTCAACAATAGCAGCACTGTTTGGATGTCCTGGCAGCCACAGTGGAACAACTAGCCAATTGTCTGGATGCCCAGGCTCCGGAGGCGCCACCGGTACTTTCAGCGATTCTCGTCATTGAATCTCCCCCCTCGTCATTGAATCTCCCCCCTAGTTCTAGTTCTTTTATCAGTTACACTGTGAAGCCCTGTTGGCCAGTTTGTTGTTCTATGGAAACCGATGTGATGTTTTCTTAACGATTGTCGGTATATAAAAAACTTTAAATAAATAAATAAATAAATAATAAATCTACAGCACCTCCACAATTGCCGGTGCCGCCACGCTACTCAGGTGAGGCCAAACTCTGTAGTGGATTCTTGAACCAATGTTACATCCGGTTTGCTTTGCTTCCCAAGCAGTTCCCGACGGATTCCGTGAAAGTCGCCTACATCCACTCATTGCTGGATGGGAAGGCCCTGTCTTGGGATTTGCCATTATGGGAACGCAATGATCCCATGCTGGGTAACTTTCAACAGTTTATTCTCAACTTTAAACAGATATTTGACGAACCAGCGCGCCATTCCACTGCAACCATGGAGCTGCTACAACTTCGTCAAGGATCTCGTTCATCGCTGGCTTCGGAGTTGGGCTGGTGAGAGGACAGCTTGAGAGGAATTTTCTTGGAAGGTTTGGCGTCTCGGATAAAAGACGAACTGGCAGCCAGAGATCTCCAGGACGATCTAAATAGTTTGATCGATCTGGCAGGGAGAATCGACTGCCAGCTACAACAAAGATCTCGAGAATTCCGCCCACCTAGAAGGCAGGTCTTGTTGGCTCCCGCTTTCTCTAAACCTTTAATGCCTTCACAGTCTTCGGAAAATTCCCGTTCAGATCTTCAGGGTGAGGAACCGATGCAGTTGGGTCGCAGCTCCCTAACACCGGAGGAGAGAAAGCGACGAAGAACAATGGGCCTCTGTTTGTGTTGTGGCATGAAAGGGCATTTCCTGGCCCAGTGTAAGGAGCGTTTGGAAAATGCCAAAGCCTAGACGCCACAGGGGAGCTGTCCCTAGGCTGTGTTAATCCTGCTTCTCAATGTACTGTCCCGGTAACCCTGGAATATCCCGGAGGGACCTTCTCCACAGCTGCCTTTATTGACTCCGGAGCAGGAGGGAACTTTATCCTGGCTGACCTAGTACAACAATTTCAGTTTCCAGTACTTCCTCATCATCCACTGCTCCGGATCACTTACATTCAAGGTACCCTACTCCCCGGACGCGTCGCGTCCACCACCAAGCCACTGACTCTCCAGACTGGAGTTCTTCACACAGAACAAATAACCTTCCTGGTACTGGAGAGGGTGGTTCACCCCATTGTACTGGGGTTACCTTGGCTCCAGAAACACTCTCCTGTCATTCATTGGGACACTCTACAAGTGGCAGCATGGAGTCTAAATTGTTTCAGCACTTGTCTGCCTGATCGGCCTCGTCCCAGCATTCCTATAATGACCGCATCACTAGCTATACCTTCCCAGTACGAAGACTTTGCGGACGTGTTTTCGAAGGAACAGGCAGAACTGCTACCCCAGCATCATCCGTTTGACTGCGCTATTGATTTGCTGCCTGGCACCACGCCACCTCAAGGGCGGGTATATCCGCTTTCCCTTCCTGAGACACAAGCCATGTCAAAATACATCACCGAGAACCTTGCCCAAGGATTCATTCGACCCTCCAAGTCACTGGCTAGGGCTGGGTTCTTCTTTGTAGGGAAAAGGGACAGATATCTTCATCCCTGCATCGATTACAGAGGACTAAATGCCATTACCAGACGTGATCGTTACCCGCTATCCCTGATTCCAGAACTCCTCGACTGTTTACAAGTTTGACCTTCGTGGAGCCTACAACCTGGTGCGCATCCATCCTGGGGACGAATGGAAGACTGCTTTCAATACCCGGGATGGACATTATGAATACCTGGAGATGCCTTTCGGGTTGGACAACACCTCTGCAGTCTTTCAACATCTCATGAATGAGGTACTGCGAGAGATGCTCCACTCTTCAGTCATTGTCTACCTAGATGATGTGTTGATCTACTCCAAGGATCTGGAGACTCATCGTCAACATGTGAGACAGGTGTTACAGATTCTGAGAAAGAATCGGTTATTTGCAAAATTTGAGAAATGTCTCTTCGAACAAGAATCACTCCCTTTCTTGGGTACATTGTTTCGGCCATCCGAGAGTAGCCCCAGCCTATAGGAGTAAAAGCTCTCCAACGGTTCTTAGGGTTTGCCAACTTTTATAGGCAATTCATTCCACACTACTCACGCAAGGTGACTCCACTGACAGCTCTCACAAGGAAGGGGGCAGATGCAAAGAACTGGCCCTCAGAGGCATGCCGGGCATTTGTGGCACTGAAAGAGGCCTTCCTGGAAGACACCTGCCTATATCACCCAGATCCCATAAGACCATTCATCGTTGAGGTAGATGCCTCTGATCTCACCGTGGGCGCAGTCCTCAGCCAAGTCTCCAAGAGTGGGAAATTAATTCCTTGCTCCTATTTTTCCCGAAGGTTCTCTGCTGCTGAGAAAAACTATGGTATCGGGGACAAGGAACTACTGGCCATCAAATTGGCATTTGAAGAGTGGAGGCAATGGTTGGAGGGAGCCCAACATCCCATTGTAGTATATATGGACCACAAGAACTTGGAATTCTTGTGTCGGGCCCAGCGCTTGAACCCCAGACAAGCCCGCTGGTCTCTGTTTTTCAGTCGCTTCAACTTCTCTTTGCATTACCGACCAGCGACAAAGAATGTACGTGCAGATGCTCTATCCCATATTACCGAGCTGGAAGAGGAGAGCAATCCTCCCCAGTACATCCTGGATCTAGCAAGAGTTAGTATGGCCAGCACTACGGTCACTTCAGGAAGCAAGACGGTAGTACCCCGTTGTCATGGGCTCATGACTCCCTCACTGCCAGACATTCCGGTAGGGCTAGAACTTTGGATCTCTTGACGCAGTGGCCTCGCATGAGACAAGACGTCAACCTTTATGTCAGTTCATGTCCCACCTGTGCTAAACAGAAACCCCTAGCTGGTCATTCGTGGGGATTTCTCCAACCTCTACCAGTTCTTGTGGAACCATGGACACAGCTTTCCATGGACTTCATAGTCGATTTACCCATTTCTGAAGGAAAGACAGTCATTTGGGTAACAGTGGACTGATTTTCAAAAATGGCTCATTTTATTGCTCTGTCTAAACTACCTTCAGCTCCGGAACTGGCTCAGCTCTTCTTGCAACACATCTTTCGAGCCCATGGCCTACCCTTACATATTGTTTATGATAAGGGCCCACAATTCACCGCAAGATACTGGAGAGCATTATGCAAGACGTTTGAGGTCCAGTTAGATCTCACCACGGCATTTCACCCACAGAGCAATGGACAGGCGGAATGCACTAACCGCTCACTGAAAACCTTCTTACGAACCTTCGCCAATGAAACTCAAAATAATTGGGCAACCCTACTACCATGGGCTGAGTTCTCCTATAACAACCACACTCATTGCGCCACAGGGCAATCCCCATTTCTGCTGGTAAATGGGAAGCAACCCAAGATACCTTTGCCACTACCAATGATGGTTCCTTCACCAGCCACCCAAATGACAGCTCAACAACTTCACAACCTCTGGAACATGATCCAGAGGAAACTTCAGCACTCAGCGGCAACAGCAAAGTGATTTGCCGATCGCCATCGTCGACCAGCTCCAGTCTTTCTGCCGGGGGACAAGGTTTGGCTGAACACCAAAAATATTCATCTTCACTTGCATTCCAGACGCCTGGCACCCAAGTACTTCGGACCTTTCAGAGTAGCGGAACGAGTGGGTGCAGTATCTTACCGACTTCGGTTGCCTTCTACACTAAGGATTCATAATGTATTCCATGTTTCTCTCCTCAAACCAGTGATACTCTCCACGTTTCATCACAATTCACCTGTTCCCTTGGAGACACCCTCCACAACAGACATGATCTATCAGGTTCGTGAAATATTGGATGTCCGCTTCTATCATCGTAGATGGGAGTATCTTCTCTCGTGGGAGGGATGCGGTCCTGAGGACAATACCTGGGAACCTGCTCATAACATCCTGGACAAATCACTTCTTCTTCAGTTCCACCAGGATCACCCTCGGAAGCCCGGTCCTCCGAGGAGGGGGCATAAGAGGGGGGATATTGTTGCGATCCGCCGTGTCTGGGCTCTTACCTCCCTCGCCAGCCCCAATGGTCTGCCGGTCTCTCCAGCATGATTCCAGGCCTGCACGGGCCTTTCTCTGCTGCGGCTTCTCCACGAGGGAGACGCCGTCGAGTTCCTGGACATGGCCCCACCCACCGTGTGTGTACGCGCGCTCGAAGAGGCAGCTTTGAAAGCTGCAGGTGCGGGAAACCTCAGCCGGCTCCCAGAGTGACGTCAGATGCCGGCAGGGTATTTAAACCCAGGCCCTGCTCCAAGAGATCGCCTTGCAACAAGGTTCACTCCGATGTGAGTATCCAGTTGCTGTTCCATTCCTGCTTAGGCCTTGATCCTGCTTCCGTTCCTACTCCAGCCTTGATCCTGCCTCCGCTCCTGATCCAGCCTCCGCTCCTGATCCAGCTTCGCTCCTGATCCTGCTCTGTTCCAGCCTTGCCATGCCCTCGGTCTGATTTCCTGTTCCTGATTCTGGTTCGTCTACAGATTATCCTGGTCTGCTGCCAGCCCTGAACTTGGATTGTCCTCCACTCTGCTGACCGTCCGTTCCGGGAGACCCCTCCTAAGTCCCAGTGGCCCGGGTCCTCATAGGCTCCTCCCGGGGGGACCTCGGGCTTCCAATGATGAAGCTCCTGTTCAGTCTCCTGGCTTCGTGCCACCTCCCGGCCTTCTCATCTCTGCGGAGTCTTCTTCACATTACTCCATCACTCCGCACGGCCAGCCCAAGGGTCCATTACCCCAGCCATAACAGGTCCTTACTTATGTACAGATCTATTAGTTAAAATTTGTAACCTATTATTAACATCATCCATTGTACCTGAAGACTGGAGGGTGGCGAATGTAACCCCAATATTTAAAAAAGGCTCCAGGAAACTACAGACCAGACTATAGTCAGACTTCAGTGCCAAGAAAAATAGTGGAAAGTGTTATAGAGATCAAAATCACAGAACGTATAGAAAGAAATGGTTTAATGGAACAAAGTCAGCATGGCTTTACCCAAGGCAAGTCTTGCCTCACAAATTTGCTTCACTTTTTTGAAGGGGTTAATAAACATGCAGATAAAGGTGAACCGGTAAATGTAGTGTATTTGGATTTTCAGAAGGCATTTGATAAAGTTCCTCATGAGAGGCTTCAAAGAAAAGTAAAAAGTCTTGGGATAGGTGGTGATGTCCTTTCGTGGATTACGAACTGGTTAAAAGACAGGAAACAGAGAGTAGGATTAATTGGACAATTTTCTCAGTGAAGGGGGGGGGGTGGGCAGTGGAGTGCCTCAGGGATCTGTACTGGGACTGGTGCTTTTCAATATATTTATAAATGATCTGGAAAGGAATACGATGAGTGAGATAATCAGATTTGCAGATGATACAAAATTATTCAGAGTAGTTAAATCACAAGTGGATTGTGATAAATTTCAGGAGGACCTTGTGAGATTGGAAAATTGGGCATCCAAATGGGCAAGTTTCAATAAAGATCCTTTTTACACACCAATCTCCATTTTTTTTACTGCTACACAGCAACCTTGGATCAGCTTCCGATTTGTTTTCTAAGTGCTGTTACGGTTGTGGACCCTTGGGATGGTTGGGACAGTGGATGGTATGCTATGGAAGACCACAGCAATCGTCCCAGCCGGGAGGTGGCACGGAAGAGACTCGGAAGAGGCTTCACCACTGGAAGTCCAAGGTCCCCCCAGGAGGAGCCCGTAGGGACCCGGACCTCTTGGTCTTAGGCGGGATCCTATGCAGCCAAGGATCCAGGCAGCGGCTGAAGAGATGGACGAAGGCTGGGCCCAGGTAGCTGGAGAGTCTTCACCCTTGGTCGCTCGCGGATCCCCCGGGAGGAACCCGTGAGAGCCTGAGCCGCTGGGACTTAGGAGAATTCTCTGGGCCAGCAAGTACCGGATAGCTGAGATGAGGAAGAAGCTGAAGTCAGTCCAGGAGCGAAGCCGGGTCGGAAGCCAGGAGTTAGAGGTCCAAACCAAAGCCAGGGAAGAAACAGAAGACGGAGTCGTGGATGGAGCCGGGTCGGAAGCTAGAGGTCAGAACTCGATACCAAACCAGGAACAGAAGCTGGAGAAAAAGTCGTGGCACGAAGCCGGGTCGGAGTCCAGAAGTCAGGAGAAGCAATCCAAGGACTACAGCAGCAACTAAGACTCAGACAAGCTGAGGAACCCCGTTGCAAGGCGAGGTGCTAGTGGAGCTGCCGGGTTTAAATGGCCTGGCAGCGTCTGATGTCAGGAGGAGGTGTTCCCTGGTTTTCCTGCGCTGGCCCCTTTAAGAGTAGACCCTAGCACGTGCGCGCCTAGGGGGCAGGGCCAGCCGCGGATCAGTGTCGACGTCTCCCTGCAGGGAGAACACCGCGGAGGGCCGCGTCTTTGGCCCTGAAGGCTGGGGGAAGGTGTTCCTGCGGTCGGCCCGACTGCCCGATAAGCGTAGATCCAGGGGCACGGCCCGGGATTGTAACAGTGCAAGGTAATGCATATTTTGAAAAATAACCTATGCTTTAGTTACATGATGTTAGGTTTCATATTAGGAACTATCACCCAGGAAAGAGATCTAGTTGTCATAGTGGATAATACATTGAAATCGTTGGCTCAGTGTGCTGTGGCAGTCAAAAAAGCAAACAGAATGTCAGGAATTATTAGGAAGGGAATGGAGAATAAAACGGAAAATGTCATAATGCCTCTGTATCACTCCATGGTGAGACCACACCTTGAATACTGTGTACAATTCTGGTCACCGCATCTCAAAAAAGATATAGTTGCGATGGAGAAGGTACAGAGAAGGGCAACCAAAATTTATTTTATTTATTTATTTATTTATTTAGGGTTTTTCTATACCGGCATTCATGAAAAAATCATATCATGCTGGTTTACAAAATAACAGAGGAGTGAAAAACTATGAACTATGACCAAGTGAAGAGAGTCAATGCAGTTACAATAAAACAAGGTTGTTCAACTGGGGA
The DNA here is from genome assembly GCF_901001135.1 of Rhinatrema bivittatum. Classification (NCBI taxonomy): domain Eukaryota; kingdom Metazoa; phylum Chordata; class Amphibia; order Gymnophiona; family Rhinatrematidae; genus Rhinatrema; species Rhinatrema bivittatum. Next base: position 362,519,043 of record NC_042615.1, on the reverse strand, counting down.
ATAGAAACAAAGTTATAGTAACTTAACAGACAGTGGTAAAATTATTTACAGTGTACTGAAGTATCTTTTTATGGTTGTTGCCAATAATCAGTTAGTGTTTGGAAAGGCTTGTTTAAACTGGTGCCCAGGCTTGCCAAGAATCAGATAGGGTATGGAAAGGCTTGTTTAAACAACCAGGTCTTTTTTCTAAATGTTAGAAGACATGGTTCTTGTCTCAGATTAGGGGGAATGGAGTTCCAAATCGAAGGTCCTGCTGTAGAGAACGCCCGGTCTCTATATGCTCGATAATGTGTAGATTTAGTTTGTGGTACATGTAGAGATCCTCTATAAGCTTCTCTAATGGGTCTGGCAGAGGTAAGTTGTCTAAATGGGATAAATGATAAAGGGGATGGAACAGTTCCCCTATGAGGAAAGTCTGAAGAAGTTAGGGCTGTTCAGCTTGGAGAAGAGACGGTTAAGGGGGGATATGATAGAGGTCTAAGATCATGAGAGGTCTTGAACGAGTGGATGTGAAGCAGTTATTTACACTTTTGGATAATAGAAGGACTAGGGGGCATTCCATGAAGTTAGCAAGTAGCACATTTAAGACTAATCGGAGAAAATTCTTTTTCACACAACGCACAGTTAAGCTCTGGAATTTGTTGCCAGAGGATGTGGTTAGTGCAGTTAGTGTAGTTGGGTTTAAAAAAGGTTTGGATAATTTCTTGGAGAAAAAGTCCATTACCTGCTATTAATCAAGTTGACTTAGAAAATAGCCACTGCTATTACTAGCATCAGTAGCATGGGATAGACTTAGTTTTTGGGTTCTTGCCAGGTTCTTATAGCCTAGATTGACCACCGTTGGAAACAGGATGCTGGGCTTGATGGACCCTTGGTCTGACTCAGTATGGCAATTTCTTATGTATTTACTTTGGTTCTGTGTGCCAAATGAAGGCCTAGACAAATAGAACATTACCTGTCAACATACACTGTTCTTTGGGGTTTGCTACACCTCAGACAAGACTGAAATAGCACCCAACCACTCACCAGGCCATGAATAAAAAAAAGGTTAGCAAGCGTCATTTGCTCCACATTAATAAGATTCAGGGAAGACCAGCTTTTCCTACCAGGGCCTTGTATATCTATAATCGTGTGAGTTGGAGCCTTTAGGTGCACCATTTCCCACACACACATCATATATAAAAAAAGAATATAAATAAAATATATGCTATTTGCCACAAAACCTGTTTATAGCCAAAGCAGAGAATCATCCATCAACAGGGATAAGCTTTTCAATTACCTTTTTCCCACATGGCATGCACAGAGATTTTGAAGATGTCGACATAAATAAGTGGAAAGCTACATGCTACCATCCTAAACATTTTGTATGCAAGGGATCAAAAATATAGGTAGTGTAATGGGAGTGGACCCTTGCTGCTATGGTGTGGTTGGCGCAGCCTAGGGGGGTGAACTCTGCAGGCTCACAGCTGGTAGAGGTACCCTGTGATGAAACTGATCTAGAACTTCACCTTTATTAGCTCCTTTTCTCTCAGGTTGAACCCTAGGGTTCCAGGGGCTGGTAGGACTTGAGCGAGAGTCTCACAGGGAATAGCGTGAAAGATGGACCAGCGACAGGCAAGGGTCGGAGGCAGGCAGCAAGCCAGAGTAGTCATGGCCAGGCAGAGTCAGTGGCAGGCAGCAAGCAAGAGTATCCAGTATTCAGGTGAAGGTCAGATTCAGGAATCAGTCCGCAGAGAAGATGAGAACGAGGCAAGAGGGACTGACACAGCAGGATGGGCTGGTAGGCAGGTGGAGCTGGAAACAAGGAGGCAGGGCAGGCTGGAGAGACAAGGCAGGCAGGGATGGCAAGGCTGGTTGACATGAACAGGAACAAAACAACATGCACTACTGAGGTAGGTGGACCTGCTGCTGAGGCATCAGCTAGGAGCATGGCTGGGGTTTAAATCTCCAGCTGGCTCTGACATCATTTTCCGGCACCTCCAGCATTTTCCTGCTGTGGAGCATCTAAGTCCTGGCACAGAAGAAACAGTATGGCAGTGGCATCCCTGCCACATGAGCAGCATCAGAGATGTTAGCAGCTCCTGAGGATGAGTGCGACCGGTCACAATACGGCCCTGTAACATAGTAATGACAGCAGAAAAGGACCAAATGGTCCATCAAGTCTACCCAGCAAGCTTCTTATGGTAATATCTGTCACGCCATACAGGTTACCCCCAAGTTTCTCTTAAGGGTAGTCTATGCAATTACCCCCAAGCCTTATGATATGGGTAGTAATATTTACAATCAAAGACCAAGAAACTTTCAAACCCATAAAAAATTAATGCTAGCAGCATTTTATTGGGTGAGGAGCCTTATTGAAAATTCAGACAATACTGCTTGACATGCTTTGTTTTTGGACTTTGCTGTAGAAGTAGTCCTGTGTTTTTTCACTTATGTCTGCATATCAGTACCCCAGACCATAAAAGTCAGAGCCTGTGTTGTTTTCCATTTGAATCCAATCCCCCCCCCCCCCACCCCACTGTCAAAGAGGAGAGTGATGTTGCAGTTGTGTCAAAATTATCAAGTTTTTTTTGCTGAGGGTAGTAATCCCCATGCTTCTACTAAGGGTAGTAACTATTTCATCAAGTGGGTTACCCCCATGCATCCTTCTTTTCATTTCCATCCTCTAGCCTTTAGGGACCCACAGTGTTTATTCTATGCCCCTTTAAATTTTTTGCCACCTCTTCCCGAAATTTTGGTAGGTTTCAATTTCTCCTTATGTTTTGTATTTATTTGTGTTTTTATATATGATGTTGATTGTTCTAACTATGTTTTTTACATTATTTATTTTTTGTATAGATGGATTATTTTCTGGAAAATGCTGAGGATGATCTGATATATGGATGTAGGAATGTAATATATTTGCATCATATGTGAATCGGTTATTTACTCTTTCGGATAGTAGAAAGACTAGGGGGCACTCCATGAAGTTAGCATGTGGCACATTTAAAACTAATCGGAGAAAGTTCTTTTTTACTCAACGCACAATTAAACTCTGGAATTTGTTGCCAGAGGATGTGGTTAGTGCAGTTAATATAGCTGTGTTTAAAAAAGGATTGGATAAGTTCTTGGAGGAGAAGTCCATTACCTGCTATTAAGTTCACTTAGGGGTAGATTTTTAAAAAATGCACGTTCGCGTACTTTTGTTGGCGCACCAGGCGCCAACAAAAGTACGCTGGATTTTATAAGATACGCGCGTATCTTATAAAATCCTGGATCGGCGCGCGCAAGGCTGCCGATTTTGGGCAGCCAGCGCGCGCCGAGCCGTGCAGCCTGCCTCCGTTCCCTCCGAGGCCGCTCCGAAATCGGAGCGGCCTCGGAGGGAACTCTCTTTCGCCCTCCCCTTACCTTCCTCTCCCTTCCTCTACCTAATCCACCCCCCCGGCCCTATCTAACCCCCCCCTACCTTTGTCCAGGGATTTACGCCTCCCGGAGGGAGAAGTAAATGCCCGCTGGCGCGCCGAGACGCAACCCGGGGGCGGTTCCGGAGGGCGTGGCCACGCCCCCGGGCCCGCCCCCGAAACGCCGCGTCCCGCCCCCAAAACACCGCGTCGATCGGCCCCGCCCCGACACGCCCCCGACAAAAAACCCCGGGACTTACGCGAGTCCCGGGGCTCTGCGCGCGCCGGCAGGCCTATGGAAAATAGGCGCGCCGGCGCGCAAGGCCCTGCTCGCGTAAATCCGGGCGGATTTACGTGAGCAGGGCTTTTAAAATCCGCCCCATAGAGAATATCCACTGCCATTAGCAATGGTTACATGGAATAGACTTAGTTTTTGGGTACTTGCCAGGTTCTTATGGCCTGGATTGGCCACTGTTGGAAACAGGGTGCTGGGCTTGATGGACCCTTGGTCTGACCCAGTATGGCATTTTCTTATGTTCTTAAGGTTTGTTGTTTTATTTTTGTTTTTCTTTATATTGTGATTTTTTTGTATTACTTGAAATGTTTTTTTTTATTTTTTTGTATAGATCAAAAGGATTGTTATATGTAGTTGAACGATTGTTTACAATCCTTGGAAATCATTCAGCATTTCTCTATTCAAATGCAGATGTACTGTACGTTTCAAGTTTGGAAAACATAGAATTGTATCCATTTGTGTTTCTATCAGAAGTTGTTGTGGACTCTCCCCTGAAGAAGCTTTGCGTAGTGAAACATTGGGAGACAGTTCGTTCATGGACTGATATTTTTATGGTAATGTGTGAATGTGTGTGTAATGAGTTGAGTGTTTGAATTTATTTATATTGGGTGGGTACAGTATTGTTGTAAAAGTATAACAATTGTGATAATTTTTTGTAATAAATTCATTTGTATTGTATTAATTAAAAAGTTATTTTATATATAATTGGTTATATCATGTCTTTATGTCTTTTTGCGGATGACACTAAGATCTGCAACAGAGTGGACACGCCGGAAGGAGTGGAGAGAATGAGACGGGATTTAAGGAAGATGGAAGAGTGGTCGAAGACATGGCAGCTGACATTCAATGCCAAGAAGTGCAAAGTCATGCATATGGGGAGTGGAAATCCGAATGAACTGTATTCGATGGGGGGAGAAAGGCTGATGTGCACGGAGCAGGAGAGAGACCTTGGGGTGATGGTGTCTAATGATCTGAAGTCGGAGAAACAATGTGACAAGGCGATAGCTAAAGCCAGAAGAATGCTGGGCTGCATAGAGAGAGGAATATCGAGTAAGAAAAGGGAAGTGATTATCTCCTTGTAGAGGTCCTTGGTGAGACCTCACCTGGAGTATTGTGTTCAGTTCTGGAGACCGTATCTCCGAAGAGACAGAGACAAGATGGAGGCGGTCCAGAGAAGGGTGACCAAAAAGGTGGAAGGTCTTCATCAAATGACTTATGAGGAGAGATTGAAGAATCTAAATATGTACACCCTGGAGGAAAGGAGGAGCAGAGGTGATATGATACAGACTTTCAGATACTTGAAAGGTTTTAATGATCCAAAGACAACGACAAACCTTTTCCATAGGAAAAAAATCAGCAGAACCAGGGGTCACGATTTGAAGCTCCAGGGAGGAAGATTCAGAACCAATGTCAGGAAGTATTTCTTCACGGAGAGGGTGGTGGATGCCTGGAATGCCCTTCCGAAGGAAGTGGTGAAGACCAGAACTGTGAAGGACTTCAAAGGGGCGTGGGATAAACACTGTGGATCCATAAAATCAAGAGGCCGTCAATAAAGAGTGGGAGGCTAGCCAGAATGACGGATACTGCCTGGAGACAATACCCTTATTCAATAAACATACACATGGTTACTGTGACTCCAACATCACTCTAAGCTACAACAGCAAGAGGAAATGTGGAAAAAAGGATTCGCACTCACAAAGCGGGGAGTAGCTGGCTTGTTACGGCGGTTACTACCCCAAACCAAATAAGCCTGATACTTCACTTTCAATGCATATCCAGCATAGCTCTCTGCTTCAACGGCAGGGGAGAAGAAAAACCGATACTTCACGCATATCCAGCATAGCTCTCTGCTTCAACGGCAGGGGAGAAGAAAAACTGATACTGATCCAAGATGGCGGAGAGGTAAGACGTATGTGAGCGTCTCTCTCCAATTTTCCCTTACCATTGATTGATGCCGCATTCGGGCCGCAAGAAGAGAGCGAGGGAGAGGCCAGCTCTAGAGCCCCCCTCGACTCACGCGGTCCTGGGTCCTATGGACGCTCACATCCGTCGGGGAGTTGAAACTCCTGGCAGGAGCTCGCTGGCTGAATCTCGGAGGGAAGAGGTGTCCGAGAGCAGCCCTGAGCAGTTTTTTATATTCTCGCCGGAGGATAGACGCCCACCCGAGAACCCTGCTGTGAGATACGCCGAGCAGCGTCGAGAGGAACCAGAGGTACAGTGTGCTGTTACCCCAGGGGAATCCTCTTTAGAGCCCACGCTGCCAGAGGTTAGTCTCCCCATACGATTACATCCGGGTTCTGGGACGGGAGCAACGCCTGAAGTGGAGCTGCAACAAGCAGAGAGAGAAGAGACGCCGGAGCGACTTTTACAAGAAGAAGGAGCAGCAGGAATATCTGCAAACAGTGGGGAAGCTACCGAAAATGTGGCCCAAGTATGTCAGCTGGTAAGACCACAAGACTTTACTTTGCAAACGATTTGGGAAGCGATAAAAGAAACTAATAACAATATTCAACGACAGATTCTCTCAACTGTAAAAGCAGTGGAAAAGTTAGAAACAAGAATGTTGACTGTTGAAAAAGACCTGGGGGAAAATAAGAAAAAGACACATGAAATGGAAGTAAAAACGGACAGTTTAAATAATCTTCAATGTAATCTAATAAAAGAAAATCAGATATTACAACAGAAAGTGGAAAATTTGGACAATCAAATGCGTGCCAGACATCTGAGATGCATTAATTTTCCCAAAATATCATATATGCCTGCTAAAGATCTCTGGAGGAAGTATATGATAGAGAATCTAAAAATTACTGAAGAGACTCTCCCAATAATATCTAAGGTCTTCTATATACCACCAAAGAGAATTATTGAAAGTAATCTGGATAATTTTCAGATATTAGCCCCTAGGGAAACAACACCAACTATGAATATTTCTGAGCTGCTAGAACAGTCGGAAGAAAATGTAGCAGTTCCATCTACATTGACTGTGGTTTTTCTGCTTCAATCAGATAGAGAATGGGTTTTCAAAAAGTATTTTTCCCACCGTAATGAAAATTTCTTGGGCATTAAAGTTCAAATATTTCCTGACTTAGCGAGGACGACGCAGAAGCGCCGTCAGCAATTTCTTTTGTTAAAATCACAAGTGTTAGAATTGGGAGGGATGTTTTTGTTAAAGTTTCCATGCAAGTGCTTGGTTAAATTTCAAGGAAATTCCTTTATGTTCTTTCAACCCTCTCAACTAACATCTTTTATTTCTAGTAAAAAGAGCCCTGTAGCGTCCTCCTCTCCTGTGACTTGACGCAAACTTCTAGAGGCGATTTAAAAGGTCTATGAAAAAAAATTGTAACTTCCCCTATGCTAGAATTAGTGTTTTATTATAATTTCTTTAGGTTGTGAAATTCTTGGATCCAATTTGTGGGCTAAAATTACACTTCACTTTATTGATTTGAAGGAAGAAAAATATGAGTTATTAAATGCTAGATAAATATTTCTATAATTAAGAAGTTGATTTAATTGTTGGATTACCAATTATGTGAAGTGTAAATGTTTCATTTCAAGTATTCTTGAATTAAACTTGTAAAATTGATAAATAAAAAATATAAAAAAAAAAAAAGAAGAAAAACTGATACTTCACGCATATCCAGCATAGCTCCCTGCTTCAACAGCAGGGGAGAAGAAAAACTGATAATTCACGCATATCCAGCATGGCTCTCTGCTTCAACGGCAGGGGAGAAGAAAAACTGATACTTCACGCATATCCAGCATAGCTCTCTGCTTCAACGGCAGGGGAGAAGAAAAACTGATACTTCACGCATATCCAGCATAGCTCTCTGCTTCAACAGCAGGGGAGAAGAAAAAAGGATTCACACTCACAAAGCGGGGAGTAGCTGGCTTGTTACGGCGGTTACTACCCCAAACCAAATAAGCCTGATACTTCACTTTCAATGCATATCCTGCTTCAACGGCAGGGGAGAAGAAAAACTGATACTTCACGCATATCCAGCATGGCTCTCTGCTTCAACGGCAGGGGAGAAGAAAAACAACCAATAAGGGCTGAATGGCACGGTCTGGGTAAAGCAGATGGGCATGGGTGTAGCTTGCTTATTGCGGTGGTTACTTCCCCTACTTCCCCTACTACCCATAACTAATCAAGCTTGATATTTCACTTGGTTGCAGCTCCATCACTGCTCTCTACATTAATGGTGGGGGTGGAAGGGAAATAGAACCAAAGAGCTAAGAGAAACAGATAAGTATGAGAAAAAAATGTGAAGCTTGCTGGGCAGACTGGATGGGCCGTTTGGTCTTCTTCTGCCGTCATTTCTATGTTTCTATGTTTCTATGTTTCTATCACTAATTTTGGTTATATATGTATGATATACAGTATTTATTGCCGCTTTTATTAATGTGTACCGCTTCCAGAAGGGCATTCCAGGCATCCACCACCCTCTTCATGAAGAAATATTTCTTGATGTTGGTTCTGAGTCACCTCCCTGGAGTTTCATTTCATGACCTCTAGTTCTACTGGTTCCTTTCAAACAGAAAAGGTTTGAAGTTTGTGCATCAATAAAACCTTTCAGATATCTGAAGGTCTATATCATATCTCCCCGGTACCTCCTCTCTTCCAGGGTATGCATATTTAGGTCCATTAGCCTTTCCTCGTAAGTCATTCAGTGAGACTCCACACTCTTTTGGTCACCCTTCTCTGGTTCGCCTCCATTCTGTCTCTATTCTTTTTGAGAAATGGTCTCCAGAACTGAACACAATATTCCAGGGAGGTTTCATCAAGGACCTGTACAAGGGGATTATCACCTCCTTTTTCTTACTGGATATTCCTCTTTCTATGTAGCTCTGCATTCTTCTGACTTTAGCTATCACCTTGTCAAATTGCTTTACTGTCTTCAGATTGCCAGACACTATCACCCCAAGGTCCCTCTCTTGGTCCATGCACATCAGTCTTTCTCTCCCATCACATACAGCTCTTTTGGATTATTGCACCCTAAATGCATGACTCTGCATGTCATTGAATCCCAACTGCCTAATCGTCAACCAGTCTTCTTTTCTTAAATCATGTTTCATTCCCTGTACTTCTTCAGGCATGTCCATTCTATTGCAGATCTTAGTATTATCCACAAATAGACAAACTTTATCTTCTATCCCTTCCACAATGTCACTCACAAAGATATTAAACAGAACCGGTCCCAACACTGATCCCTGTGGCTGTTGTATCCGTGGATCCTTGAGCCAAGAAAGATTGGCTCTACTTGCAGGGAGGAATCCTGCAGGTTCTCACCATTGGCAGGCAGACCCAGGCAATGCAGAGACCCTTCAGGACCTTCATCTATACCAGCCCATGTTGAGCCTTTGGGTGACGAGGCCAGCAGTCTTAGATGGGGTCTCTGCTGATGCCAGGAGTTGAGTTCCATGGAAAGTTGGTTCATAGGTAGGCAGCAGTTAGACATGTCCGGGGTTAAGGCAATGGTCAAAGGCAGTCAGCGGTCAATTGTATCTGAGGTCCCTGCAATGGTCAGAAGCTGCCAGTGGTCAGTGATGTCCAAGATCCAAACTGGGGTCAAACCCAGGTATCCGTCCAAGAGAAAAGTCAAGGGACGGATAGGCAGGGCAGGAAGGCAAGGACAAGAATAGGCAGGTAACGAGCCTAGAGATAAACTGGAACAAGACAGGAATGCTGGGAAGCAACCCGCACTACCAAGAGCAGCTGGACCTGTTGCTGAGGCAATGAAGGAAGGCAGGAAGAGTCCTTTATAGGACTTGATGTCTGATGTCATCAGTGGGTGCCACAGAGGGTTTCCCACCACAGATTCTTTAAAAGAAGTGAGGCTGACCATGCATACGCCTAAGGAGGAGCGCAGCTGGCAGCATCTTGCCTCAGTGGAGCACAGCGTGTTGTCACAGGAGGAACTGGTGGCATCTAGCTGTGATGAGAGCCCAATAGGACGGTCCAGCTGGGGAGGTGAGTGCGGTGGATTGTGGGCGTAGCCACTCCACTTACACCATTCTCTCTTCAGAGTACTTTCCAGTAGAAGAGGACCGGAAGGCTCATCTGCATACTGCTCCCAGCATCCCCCAGGAGAGGAGTGCAGAGGTCACCGCAAGTATTCCAGGGATTGAATTCCACAGCCCCAGCTTCCAGAGGCCCTGCACCTGGTAGATGTAGTGTATTTGAATTTTCAGAAGGCGTTTGACAAAGTCCCTCATGAGAGGCTTCTAAAAAATCTATAAAATCATGGGATAGGAGGCGTGGATTACAAACTGGTTAAAAGATAGGAAATAGAGAGTAGAATTAAATGGTCAATTTTCTCAGTGGAAAAAGGTAAACAGTGGAGTGCCTCAGGGATCTGTACATGGACCGATGCTTTTCAATATATTAATAAATGATCTGGAAAGGAATACGACGAGTGAGATTATCAAATTTGCGGATGATACAAAATTATTCAGAGTAGTTAAATCACAAGCGGATTTGATACATTACAGGAGGACCTTGCAAGACTGGAAGATTGGGCATCCAAATGGCAGATGAGATTTAATGTGCGTAAGTGCAAAATGTTGCATATAGGGAAAAATTAACCCTTGCTGTAGTTACACAATGTTGGGTTCCATATTAGGAGCTATCATCCAGGAAAAAGATCTAGGCATCATAGTGGATAGTACTTTGAAATCGTCAGCTCAGTGTGCTGCAGCAGTCAAACAAGCAAACAGAATGTTAGGAATTATTAGGAAAGGAATGGTTAATAAAACGGAAAATGTCATAATGTCTCTGTATCACTCCATGGTGAGACCGCACCTTGAATACTGTGTACAATTCTGGTCACCGCATCTCAATAAAGATATAGTTGCGATGGAGAAGGTACAGCGAAGGGCAACCAACATGATAAAGGGGATGGAACAGCTCCCCTATGAGGAAAGGCTGAAGAGGTTAGGACTGTTCAGCTTGGAGAAGAGACGGCTAAGGGAGGATATGATAGAGGTCTTTAAGATCATGAGAGGTCTTGAACGAGTAGATGTGATGCAGTTATTTACACTTTCGGATACCGGAAGGACTAGGGGGCATTCCATGAAGTTAGTAAGTAGCACATTTAAGTCTAATCGGAGAAAATTCTTTTTCACTCAATGCACAATTAAGCTCTGGAATTTGTTGCCAGAGGATGTGGTTAGTGCACTTAGTGTAGCTGGGTTCAAAAAGGTTTGGATAAGTTCTTGGAGGAGAAGTCCATTAACTGTTATTAATCAAGTTTACTTAGGGAATAGCCACTGCTATTAATTGCATCAGAAGCATGGGATCTTCTTGGTGTTTGGGTACTTGCCAGGTTCTTGTGGCCTAGTTTGGCCTCTGTTGGAAACAGAATGCTGGGCTTGATGTACCCTTGGTCTGACCCAGCATGGCAATTTCTTATATTCTTATATTCATTTACCATTACACGCTGTGTTCTATCAGTCAATCAGTTTGTAATTCATGCCATCACCTTGGGACTCACTCCCAAACTTCTCATTTTATTCACATGCCTCTTATGTGGGACCATATCTTAGCAGGTAGCTTAACCAGCACCATATAGGCAGTACTTGCTACAAAAGGTCCAGCCGAAAGGATTTTTCCATTACCTACCACAAAAAGATACTATGCAGAAAGAAGCTTTGTGTTTCTGCATTCCTGAGCAGCTCTGCAATGTGAATGGTCACAGAAATCACCAGATATTTAACTACAAAAGGTTTTATGCACTACTCCTTTGGACAATTTGCATGTGTTCTACAGGCACCTCTCCACTGCTAGGTATTCTGTAAGATGCATATGTGATAGGGCTTTGTACCCTTCACTAGACATTTTCCTTCGATACTCTGTTTTTGGGAGGATTTTGCATCTTTGAGATACTCCACCCTAGCTTTTTACCTTCCATTTTTTGATGGCTCAGGGTATATAAATAGCTTAGCTGAGCGTTTTCAGCAGGGATTCCCTCTGAATCCTCTGAGTTGGAGTTTTCAGAGGAAGGAGTTTTGAGGTGCTGGTCTTGATAGACCTCATGGCTCACCAGAGGAAGCAGAGGAGGACAGTGGAAAGTTTTGAAGACTTTTGAGAAGATTTTGGAATTATTTTGCATTTTTGACTAATCTCTAACAGGAGGGCCATTTCATCCCTTTCTGAAGGAGCAACCAGTTAACAGTGGAGCAGAGACTACTGTAACAGAAGAATTTTGTATCCAGTGATTTTTAAAAACCAATTACCATCAGTGAAGCTACTACCCCTTGCTAGAGGAGCTGGATTTTTTTCAACTGCTTTGCCCCTGCGTTCAGCAACCTCTGGGGACAGAAGAAAACTGCTGGGTTTTGAGGAGTGAGTCTACAGTTTGTGGAAGCAATGAGGATTTTTTTTCTCCTTTTTGCAAATGTTTCCATGTGGCTTATGATAGTGAGAGAAATTTCCTAACCTCTACGGGGAAGGAGTACTGAACACCGATTCAGTGGAAGAACAAAGAGCTAGGAGAGTGGAAAAAGAGGCTGTGGCTTTTGCAATCATTATTTTCTTTCTACTGTTGATAATTTTTGCAATGCTGGTATGGATCTTGTTTTTTAAGTTAATTTTTTTTTTCCATTGAATACTATTACTGGTTCTTTGCTGTGACTTTTAGTGCCTCTACAGCCTATTGAACTATTCCACAGTGAGTATAATTTTGACAGTGTCTGAGAAGTGGGTGAGACTGAATGGTTGTGTTATTGATTCCTACCACTAACCTGGAGGTTTATTTTTCTTCCTCGCCGATGAACCCCTGGCATATCAGAAACTACAGGAGTGTTTAAATGGCTAAACAATTATGAGTTAGGCAGCTTAATATTACAGATAAACATATAGGTATCAATTCAAAGATTGTGGGCCATGATGACAAAACTGGCACAAATTACGATAGCCTGTGCGGAAGCCCGCAACAGCTTGCAAACTGATGCCAAATAGGTATTAAAAAAATATGGCCGAGCCATGATTGACTCCTTTGTGTGATATTTTCCAGATCTCCTTGGACCAAGTCACACAGATCCAAAAGAATTTGCTTATTAATCATGTACCTTGGGAATACTTGCTCTTCAGAGAGTTCCAAAAAATTAATTCTGTCTGTACACTCTTTGTGGCTGGTATTTCTTCCTTCTCTGCTGTCTCCGCTGTTCAGCTTGTCTTCTTTGAGGTATTTTGCACAAAATCCACTGCATTGGAAGCATGCTGTGTTTTTCAAAGGCTGCAAGCGGCTATAATGCTGTCACAGTGACATAAAATGCTATGCTGACTATGAAATCTGGGTATTTTAAAAGGCCATCTCCTGCAGATGTCTAAATAGCAGGACTGAGTTTAGCCAGATATATGCCATTAATTTGTATGACAAAGGAGCTGAAATTTTGACTTAGCCAGATAACTTTTCGCTGACACACTCTGAAACTCTCCTTTTTTATCTGGCTAAATGGCAAATTTCTTCTGAGAAATTTGGATAAGTGGTAGCTGCTGAAAACGTTATGTAACCGGATAAGTCATATTTAGCCGGATAATTGTTTCTTTTATCCGGATAAGTTGTTAGTGCAGTTAGTGTAGCTGGGTTCAAAAAAGGTTTGGATAAGTTCTTGGAGGAGAAGTCCATTAACTGCTATTAATCAAGTTTACTTAGGGACACATCAAGAGATCAGCGTTATGGAGAGTGCCTTAATTTAGACTCAGATAGAAAGTTAGGGGACAAACAAGAGAATTAAAACTTCATTGCTTTATCAAGAAAGGCTCCAGGAGCAGATCTCTGGAAGAGCAGGACCGGAGCTCCATCTTCCCACTTTTCTTGCCTCTTCAGACAGGATGGCACAGAGCTGCCAAGTTAGTTATCCTGTTCCAGGAGGGAGACTTTTTGCCCAGCCCTGATTTTAAATTTAAACCCCAAAGCACTGTGGTATTTCTAGTCCCTTCTTCTAGCCATTGAAATCGGGTGCTGTCAGAAATGAAGGAGTGGCCCAAAATCTCCTTCCTGGAAATGGGTAACTTGTCAGCTGTGGGTGAAGTCACCTAAAAGGAAAGAAGCGAGTCAATGGGGTTCTCACTTTGCTGAACCAGAAACAGGGATTACGGCCTGTTGCAGCAAGCAAACAAGACCCGGAGATGTGTGAGTCCTATCTAGGAAAGAGTCTTTTTATTGTTTTCAATTCATGCTGTTACCACCATGGAAGGCTTGATGCTTCTTTCACATGTGCAGTAAAAAAAAAAAAAAGATCATAATTCATGTTAACTGATCTTGGATTCTAATTGTAGGTTCAAATGCAAAATGAAATAAAATATATTTCCTTAACAAGAGGCAAGTTTTCAAAAGAATTTACCTGGGTAACTAATCAGTTGCCCGGGTAAACTCCCTGGGCTACACATTTCCCTCCTCTCAGCGGCCCATGCACGAGTGCTGTTGCAGCAAGAAAAAGAGGGAAAGGTTGGTGAAATGAGTGAGGCGGTTTATTCTCACACGCCATAAAGAACCTGCGGTCCCCACCCATCTTGAATTCTCAAACAGAAAGTCTGGGGAGGAATTCTTTCTCCCCCCCCTCCCCCGCAGGACTTTAATATTACTCACTGAAAAACAACTGAGAAAAGACCCATATTTTTCATTAGTTACTTGAGGCAGCCACCTAGGGGGCACAAGGTTGAAAAGAGCATCTCCTTCTCCCAGCAGGGCAGCTCTTTCTTCTGGGCCTGAGCAGTACTGTCTCGTTGCACGAGCTGGCAGCTTTAGGAGCACTGTAGCAGAGCTGCCGGCTTACCCATGCCCCTTTAAGAGAGTGGGCATCCAACAGATGCTGTTGGCCCAGGCTGAGCGGTACTAGCGCGAGAGAGCTGCCCCCCTTCCCCAGCTTCTGCCTAAGGCGACGAGTAGGTAAATCCAGCCCTGATGGATAAGGACCAAAAGTCTCAGCCTTTATTTACTGTAATATTGCAACATAACCAGGAAGATATACTCTATATATATTTGTAAATATATATAGATATATATAGATATACTCTATATATATTTGTAAATTTTGCTCATAAGTTTTGTTTAATTATTTCCCTCCTCTTTTCCCCCTCCTCATTTGTTCTTATGTTAAATTCATTATATCTGTTCGATGTAAACCGCCATCCCAGGCGCCTGTTTCAGTTACACTGTAAACCGATGTGATATCCCGGATGAACGTCGGTATATAAAAATTTTAAATAAATAAATAAATAAATAAATAAATAACCAGGAAGAGGAAAAGGAAAATAAAACTTGCACTTTCCCATAGAATGCCCTCTGTAACATCTTGAACAAAAAAAACCTCTGAAATAAAAGAGCTTTGTCTCTTAAGCCTCTGCAGGAATTATTTAACAGTGCAGTCTGAGCTGTATGAACTGATACATTTTTCCTTCACATTCTTCCAGAAAGGTAAGAGACTGCCCTTCTATTGACACTAAAGCAAAGGAAGGATTTAATCGCTGCTTAACCACCACCACTACTAAAAAAACATTTCATCTCACATTGCATAAGTCATATGTTCTCAAAACATCTTATCATAGCATTGTGTTCCCTTAAATGACATATCTAATATTTTATGTAACCAAATACAAAACTAGAAAAAGAGAATGCAATAACTAATATCTAACATGTTACCAAAAAGCAGGGGTGGGATTGGCGCCTATCGGAGGATCGGGCTTCCCCCAGTGGGCCGGTATCGCTGATCACGTGGTCTCCTCTGCTCCTGCTTGCACTGAGGGTGCCGCCTGGCTGTGTCGCGGTGTCGAGTTCCGCAGCACGAGCAGGATAGCTGCACAGCAGCAATGCCCCCCCCCTCCCCCCTCCCCCCCAGTACCCCTGCAGGAAGTGAGGTGCGATTCATGGGCATGCCGGTGGGGCAAAAAGAGTGTATCCCACACCGGAAGCACTCAGCGTTGGCGGGAAGGCCAGATCACGCCAGCCAAATGAGCAATGGGGCCACTTGGAGCAGGGTCCTCTGGTGTCGTGATGCTCCAAAGAAGAGCCGCTGACAGGGAGGCCAGGCCCCACCAGCGAAAGAAAAGCGTTAGGCCCAGCCCGGGGAAGAGCCACTGGCGGGAAGGCCAGGTCCTGCCAGTGAAAGAAGACACAAGGGAGGGGATCACGACCAGATGAGAGAGAAAGTAAGGAAGCGAGGTGAAGGGAGTGAATGAAAGGACTGAGAGAATGTTGAAGAGTAGAGTGAATGAGGAAGGGAAAAGAAGGCAGAAGGTATGGAATATGAGGCCTAAATGAAGGGAGCGGAGAGAATGAGAGGGAAGGTAGGAAGGGAGTGAATGTGAGGGAGGGAATATGAGGGGTGAGTGGAGGGAAAGAACATAAAGAAGATCCGTGCACCTGCGGGGCACTCTCCTCCCCCTATCAGAAAGACAACCTAGGAAAAGGAAGAACATTGGATGAGTGGTGGTGGGAGGATAGTAAAGGGAAAGATAGTATAGGTGAGTAGGGAAGACAGAATTAGGCCTGGCATTACCAGGGCCACACAGCAGCAATGATAGAAGAGGGGAGAGGCCTGGTAGGGACATCACAGCCAAAATAAAGAAGGAGGGAGAAAGAGGGCTGATAGCCAAAGAAATAAAGCCCATCCAGCTGGTAGCAGAAGGAAGGTGAAAGAGAGACGGTGTGTGTGTATCAGTGAGGTAGCATTTATGTGGTGTGTGTGTGTATGTGTGTGTGTATAAGAGAGAAGGAAGTGCATGAGAGTGCCATATTTGTGAGTAGGAGAAAGAGGGTGATAGTGCTTGAGGGAGAGAATGTATGTGAGTAGGAGGGAATGCATGAGAGAGAGCATGTGTGTGAGCAGGAGAGGGAGGGAATGCATAAAAGAGAGCATGCATGTGAGTAGGAAAAAGAGTGCATGAGAGAGAAAGCATGTGTGTGAGTAGGGAGGAGGGAGTGCATGAGAGAGAGCATGCATGTGAGCAGGAGAGAGAGGGAGGGAATGCAAGAGAGCATGTATGTAACAGTGAAAGGAAAGGAGCGTGCGTGAGAGACAGCATGTCCATGTTAGAGTGTGTACCTATGAGAGAGAAGAGATAGTTTCTGGGTTTCTCTCCCCCCAAGAGTCCATGACAATCTCAGGGTGACTGAAAACCAAAACGTTCCCAGGTATGGGAAGTAAGGATCCAGTAGTGGCCCGCAAGCGGGGTAACCCAGGGATCCGTGCCACAAAGGTAGACGAGCAGGTTCTGTACTCACGCCAGTACTGTGGAAGTAGATGGAGGATCAGGCACTGAGAAGGTCCGAACAAGAAAAGCAAGGGTCGTCCGAGGATGATGCAGGAACTCACGAACACAGAAGCAGAGAGTAATGGCTCTCCGAGGAGCAGATAGCCCTGAATGCGGCAAGGCCCCCGAGAAGCGGGTACCTAGGTCACCCAGTAGAATAGCGAAATGGAGTCCCATTGAGGCGGACATATCAGGACCGTAATCCTTGCTAACTTGAAGTGCAAGAATTCAGCTGAGCTTAAGTATGGTATGTGGATGATGTCATGCGGTGGGGATGCCCCCGAGGTTCCCCCCATGATGTCTTTAAGAATGGGGCAGGTGCACATGCGCGCACGTGCCTAGGAAACCCCGAATGTAAGATGGCTGCCAGGAGCACCTACGCCGTCCCAGGCACGCCGTGAGGGTTGGCGTGTGGAAGCGGAGGCAGCCATTCTCCCCAGACTCTGAGCTGCATAGAGAAAGGAGGTGAGCAGCAAAGGTTGCAGCCGCCTGTGACCGACGGGCACAACATCCCCCTATTTAAAAAGCTTTCTTTTCCCCTCTTAAACCCGACCCTTAAAACCCTGCTGATATGCTGGAACAGTAGGATGCTGGAACAAGACTGGAACAAGGCTGTGAACGCGGAGGCAAACTATCCCACAAGCAGTGTCGACCCGATTGCCAAGGGAAGGAAGTGCAGGCAGGAACTTCCTTATATCAGGAAATCAATCAAGGCACGCCGCAGAGCTAGGACCCTCCCCTGGCCCTACAAGAAACCGGGAGGAGCGCGCACACCCGTAGTGGTGTGGCCAATGCCACTGAGGATGCCGAACTCCGGTGTGAGGCCTGGCACGCAGTGGAAGGCCCAACTTCCACCACGGAATGCCAAGGCCTGGAGGAGTTCGCGGCTTCCGCTGGGGAGGCGACCCGTGACCTGCAGAGGAGTTAGCGAGGTGAGCATGCCTGTGTGCGGGTCGGGCACGGAAGGGGCGCATAACAGTACCTCCCCTTCTAGGCCTCCCTCTACGCGGTCTAGGCTTATCAGGATAAGTCCTATGGAAGGTTCTGAGGAGCTTCTTATCAAGGATATTGTGGGAGGGTTCCCATGAGTTCTCCTCAGCCCCATAACCCTCCCAGGCTAAGAGATATTCCCATCTACCTCAACCCCGATGGATGTAGAGGACCTCTCTTATCTGGAGAGATGAGTCTGGTTCCGTGGAGATCCGTGGAGGTGATTGATCTGTACGAGAGGACCAGGAGAAAACCAAAGGTTTCAACAAGGAGACATGAAACGCATTGTGAATGTCCATATCACAATGTAGCTGAAGCTGATAAGACACTGCTCCCACTTTTCGCAGCACTGAAAATGGACTGATATATTTGGGAGCCAGGTGATGAGAGGGAAGTCTCAACCGAGTGTGGCGGGCACTTAACCATACCTTTTGACCTCAACGGAAGAGTGGAGTGGGACATCTATGGACATCAGAAGTCCGCTTGGAACGTTCAGCGGCTTGGGTAAGGCGTTCTTTGACTTGATTCCACACCTGGAAAATGGTGTGGGCCATTGATTGCGCAGCTGGAGAAGGAACAGTCAGAGAAACCGGGAGTGGTAGCTGAGGTTGCCATCCAAATACCATGGAGAACGGAGATACATCGGTGGCAGCAGCGACGTGGGTATTGTGCGACAGCTCAGCCCAGGGTAGAAGATCAGACCAGTTGTCCTGCTGATCATTTACGTAGGAACGGAGGAATGGTTTCAAGGTTTGGTTGGTCCTTTCAGCTTGACCATTGGCCTGTGGATGATAGGCCGACGTGTAATTCAAAACGATGTTAAACTTCTTACATAGGGAGCGCCAATACCTGGCGGCAAACTGTGGTCCTCAGTCGGAGATGATTTCCTTAGGAAGTCCATGGAGTCGGAAAATGTGTTTCAGAAACAACTTGGCTAATTCTGGAGCTGATGGGAGGCTCAGCAAGGGAATGAAGTGACCCATTTTTGAAAAATGGTCGATGATGACCCAGATTACGGTATTGTTCTGGGACGGAGGCAGGTCTGTGATAAAGTCCGTTGAGATGCTGGACCATGGCTCGGTAGGTGCAAGCAGGTGTTGAAGTAGGCCCCAAGGCAGTCCGGTAGGCAGCTTCTGCTGGGGGCAGACGGGACATGAATCCACATAGTTACGAGAGTCTTGCACCATGTTGGTTCACCAGTAGTATCTCCGCAGCATCCCTAAGGTCCTGGCACGACCTGGGTGGCCTGCCAGCTTGGAATCATGAGCCCATTTCAGAACTCGTTCATGTAATCTACGTGGAACGATGGTTTTCCCAGCTGGGACTGTAGTGGTCACAGCGAGGGATATGCAGGCAGGATCTATGATGTATCTAAGAACATCAGGGACATCCTCTGGTTCAAAGGATCTTGAGAGTGCATCGGCACACAGGTTCTTAGAAACTGGGCGATAGGAGAGAACGAAGTTGAACCGTTCAAAGAAGAGCGCCCATCGGGCCTGTCGAGGTTTCAGAAGTTGCTCAAGATTCTTATGGTCGGTGAAAATGGTAAATTTGTGCTGCGCCCCTTCCAACCAGGGACGCCACTCTTGGAGTGCCAACTTGATGGCGAGAAGTTCTCGGTCATCCATGGTGTAGCGCTGCTCTGTAGGTGAGAACTTGTGTGACTAGAACGAGCAAGGTATCAGTTTACCCTTGGGAGAAAACTGGCTTAAGACCGCTCCTGCTCCAATTGCAGAGGCGTCAACTTCGACGACGAAAGGACATCTTGGATCTGGATGCTGGCAACAAGGACCAGAACAGAAAGCTTCTTTGAGCGTCTGAAAGGCGGCTTGTGCTTTGGGAGTCTACACATGAGTGTTAGCCCCTTTCTTGGTCATGGCGGTAAGCGGAGCAGCTAGGGTAGAATAATTGGCAATGAAGCTCCAATAATAATTAGTAAAGCCAAGGAACCTTTGTAAGGCCCGTAGGCCTACTGGCTGCAGCCAGTCATGGATCCCCTGGACCTTATCTGGATCCATGGAGAAAGCTAGATCGGATATGATGTACCTTAGGAAGGGTAAGCGATTCCGCTCAAAGAGGCACTTTTCTAACTTGGCATAAAGGTGGTTTTCTCTTAGACATTGGAGGACAGTCCGGACATGATCTCGATGGGATTCAAGATCTTTAGAAAAGATCAGGATGTCGTCAAGATATACAACTACGAAGGAGTACAAGAGGTCTCAGAGTATTTCATTCATAAGGCGTTCAAAGACCGCTGGGGCATTGCACAGCCCAAAGGACAGCACGATGTATTCATCGTGACCATCCCTCGTGTTGAGTGCGATTTTCCAGATGTCTTCAGGATGGATGCGTACCAGATTGTAAGCACACCTGAGATCCAACTTGGTGAAGATCATGCCCCTTAAAGTCGGTCAAACAGTTCGCTGATAAGGGGCAAGGAATATCGATCTTTGCGGGTTATGGTGTTGAGCCCCCTGTAATTGATACAAGGATGTAAACTGCCGTCCTTTTTCTTGATGAAGAAAAAGTCCGCTCCGGCAGGCGAATCAGAGGGACGAATGAACCCTTTCTCTAGGTTCTCCTTGATATACTCAGACATGGCTAGGGTTTCTGGGTGAGACAATGGATATGTTCTGCCCTTGGGAGGCGTGGTGCCAGGCAGAAGCTCTATGGGACAATTGAACTTGCGTAACAGAGGCAAGGTATCTACCTTCTGCTTCGAGACGACGTCTTCGAAGTCCGCATACTGAGTAGGCAACCCAGCTAGCGTGGTAGACTTTAGAATGGAGACTGCAGGAGATACTTGATGTAGACATGTCTTCTGGCATTTGGAGCCCCACTGCACCAAGTGCAGGGAATGCCAATCGAACTGGGATTCCTGGGCCTGGAGCCAGGGCAGCCCCAGGATGACTGGATGAGTAGAACATTTTAATACATAGGACATCTCCTCCTCCTGGAGAGTGCCCATGGTAAGACGGTCCACCACTGTTCGATGGGTGATGAGTCCTGGAAGATGTTCTCCTTAAATGGAGGCAATACGGAGACACACATCCAGTGGCTGAAGAGAAATGTTCAAGAGTTTGACAATGTCCTCCATGATGAAGCTGACACTTGCTCCTGTATCGACAAGTGCAGTGATGGCGAAGGAGTGGGCCTCGATGCCCAGAGAGACAGGAGTTGGGGGCTGGTGACAGTAGTGCCTAAGCTTGGGACCCCCGCTGGGCTCAGGCATTGCAGTTTCGGACGCGCCGGACAAGACTGCCAAAGATGTCCGGGAGTGCCACAGTAAAGGCAAAGACTCTTCTTCCTCCGACAGAGATGTTCAGTCGGAGATAATCACCCATGGTTCACCTCCATAGGTTCTACCACGGAAGAGGGCGGTGGTGCTGGAGTCTTGACTGGAGGACTCAGGGCACGCGTGGGATGCAGTGTAGAACAGGAAACCTTTACTTCTAGGCGCCTCTGCCGGAGACAATGGTCGATCTTCCCAGTGAGGGAAATCAAGTCCTCTAGAGATGTGGGAGTCTCACGGTCGTAGAGTTCATCTTTGAGAGTGCTGGAAAGTCCATCTAGGAAGATGACTTGCAATCTTCTTGCCACCCGAGCTCAGTAGCCAGGGTCCTGAACTCCACTGTATACTCAGAGAGGGTCCTTGACCCTTGACAGAGATGGAGCAGATCAGGCTGGCTACAGCTTGACAGCCTGGGTCTCCAAAGGTCTGCTTGAAGAGAGCAACAAACTCAGATAACTTGGAAAGTATGGGATCATCGCATTCCCATAAGGGAGAGGCCCATGCCAGAGTCTTCCAGACGGGAAAGGATGAAGGTCACCTTAGTGGTTTCCTTCAGGAACAAAGAGGGTTGCAGTGCAAATTGCAAGAAGCACTGATTAAGGAAGCCACAACAGGAGCGTGGATCCCCATTGTATCGAGGAGGTGCAGGAAGCGCCAGTGATGCTTTGGGAAGCATAGAGGCCGATAGGTCCACGGGATTGGCCAGATCTGTATCTCGCAGCTGGGAACAAAGATCTTCCACCGAAGAGGCTAGCATTTCCAAAGCTTGGTGATGTTCTTTGACTGTGGCAGCCAAACCCAGTAGGGCCCTGGAGGCGGGAGACTCCGCCGAGTCCATGGCCTTGGCAACCTGTTGTGCTCGGGGGTGGACCCTTGTCCTGAGGCAGTGGAGAACTGCTCCCTGGTAGGGACCTAGAAGCACCTGCCCCCAGGGGGCGAAGCACTGGAGGAGACAGAGGCTAGGATGAGCTTCACCACTGGAAGCCTGCGGTCCCCCCGGGTGGAGCCCATAGGGACCCAGGCCGCTTGGACTTAGGTGGGCCTCGCAGGGTCTCCTGGAGAAGTTGTAGACAGGCATGCCCACGGACAGCAAGGGAGCGCAGTCGAACTTGGAGCTGAGTTTCTGATGGAGCAAGGAGGACCAGAACAGTGTAGGCGATGACAAGGCAAGGGACAGAGCCAGAATCAGAGACAAGGTCAAGGACAGAATCCGAGGTGGCGGGTCTCCATCAAATGACTTATGAGGAGAGGTATACCTTAGAGAGGTGCATCGGAAATATGATACAGACCTTCAGATACCTGAAAGTTTTAATGATGCACAATCAACGACAAACCTTTTCCATTGGAAAGAAATCAGAAGAACTAGGGGTCACCAAATGAAACTCCAGGGAGGACGACTCAGATATTTCTTCACAGAAAGGGTGATAGATGCCTGGAATGCCCTTCTGGAGGAAGTGGTGAAGACAAAAATAGTAAAAGATTTCAAAGTGGCAAGGGATAAACACTGTTGATCCCTTAAGACTAGAGGATGCAAATGAAGAAAAGAGTGCATGGGGATAGCTTGCTGGTGTGGCAGTTGCTACCCTTAACCAATAAGCCTTTATGCTCCATCATTGCTCTCTGCTTCAACGGCAGGGGGAAAAGAGGAAAAGGGGAGTTAGATTCAGACAGCAACCAACAAGGACATTGAATCGCAGTCTGGGAAAATGACTAAGTATGGGAGTAACTTGCTGACATGGCAGTTACTACCCTTAACCAATAAGCCTTTATGCTATTGATGCAACTCTAACATTGCTCTCTGCTTCAATGGCTAGAGATAACGGGGAATTGGGCTCAAATAGCAACCAACAAGGGCCCTGACTTTGACAATCTGGGAAACTGATAATTATAAAGGTAGCTTGTATGGTCAGTAGTTACAACCATAAGTTTGCTGAGCAGACTAGATGGCTCATTTAGTCCTTTTCTGCCATCATTTATAGGTTTCTATGTTTCTATGAAATTTAAGGATCTCAATAAACATATATAGAGAAAAAGTGTAACACATTTGATGCAAATGTTCAAACTCCTAAAACATATTAATGCAGAAGCAGAAAATGTATTTCAATGAAAACCAATTTTTATTTAAAAAAGACCATGATACAGGGCTCCAAGGAGGAAGACTCAGGAATAACATCAGGAATTTTTTTTTTTTTTTTTTTTACAGATAGGTATGTAGAATGCCCTTCTGAGGATGATGAAGGCTAAAATTGTAATTGACTGCAAGAAAGCATGGGAGAAGGACAAGGGATCCTGAGTTGCAAGTGAAACTACAGTGGACCTAATTGCTTATGTTTAATAAAGTGTCCTACTTGTATGGTTCAACAAGGGTTGGAGCTGCCAGCATGAATGGCAAAGTGGATAATATGAAGTGTCTGAAGCAGTAGAGGAAATGCAGACAACTATGCAGTTAGCTGTCTGGCAGAATGCAATGACAGAACTAATTAGCAGCAGGCTGTCTGGCAGGCAAGTACAGTGCCATCTATAAGTCCTAGAAGAAACATAGGCAGTCACATAGCCATGTCCGTCAATACAAATGAAGTATTTCCAATAAAATTTGGTAATATCTCTTTAAAGTCCAGATTTACCAGTGCTGGTCAGTTGGCAGCCCTAAGGAAAAGGCCTGCATTGTGCTGCATGGACTTAATGATTTTATTCCTATTATTGCTGTTTTTCTTTAAGTCTAAGGGCCTGATTTACTAATTTTTTCCCTATAGCCTCAGAATGGGGGAAGAGCGTTACTATATAAGCAACTAAGGTAATCTATATTAAACAAATCCCATTTTTTGGCAAGTTACTTTCAAATTGTTTGTAAAACTGCAATAATTTTGGCAAAGTTAACTGAAAAAAAAAGTAGTTCAGTTTCTTTTAATAGGGGATTAATGAAGATAAGTAATATTTAATACCAATTCACAATAAAATGGATACCAATATTATGTATCTGGGGTGAGCAGGCCTCTGCTGTGGAACGGAATCTGCATTACCATTCATCTCTGAAGTAGTTGCATTTAGACTAATCAATTTAAAATCCGACGTAAACCTGAATGTTCTGTACTTTGTTAGGTACACTGAGATTTTTTCAGTAATTCTGCTGTGGATTTGCGGAAGATTTAAAACACATTATATGGTTTCACAACTGAAAAGACTGAGTAGACGGCTGAAAACTGCATCACTCAATACAAAAAAAAAAAAAGTTCAGATATGAACGTTTTCTCATTCTTGTAATAACCGTAAGACGCTGGATCATAATAAAACAAGAAATTTTGAATCCCTTCTAAAATATATTTTTTCTTTCTCCGACCAAGCCTAGCTCCCCTTTCCCCTGCCTCACAAAGCCGATTCTGCGCCAAAGAGCACGTATGCCTTGGCCCGTGGCGCGATTACGTAACAAAGTCCCGCAGTGGTGACGCACTGAGACAAAAAAATCACACCAAAAAAACAGAGGGGCGGAGAGAAGCAAAGTGTTGCATGTCGGGAGCGGAATAGGGACTGCGTCAGAGGAGGAGAAGGGAGGGGGGTGAGGGAGAGGAACGGAGCAGAGCCGCCATCTTGAGCTGGAGAGACCTAGAGGTAGACGGGAGCAGTAGTTGCCGTCGTCGTTGCTGCCGCCAGAGGCGGAACCGAGGCCGAACAAGCGGGTGTGAACCTTTTCCTTCTGCTAGCGGGAGAGACAGAGAGGGAGAGACGGGAAGCGAGCAAGCGAGAGTTTGGATGGCGGCCGACAGCAGGGACGAGCAAGGTATCCGCGGGGGGAGGGAGGCGGCGGCGGTGGTGGTGGCCCCGCTGTGAAGGATTCCTGCGCTCCTTGCATTCCTCTTTGTTAGGGGGAAGGGAAGCTGCGGGTTTTATTTTTTTCGTTTTTAGTATGCGAAAATTCAGTGTTAAAAGGAAGACAGAATCGTTTACCGCCCCCCCCCCCAAGTCCCGCCCTTTGTGTCTTCTCATCCCTTTCGCAGGCCGAGTCCTACCCGAATGCAACCTGAATAACTATATATATATAATAATAATATTTGTGTTTTTAGGCTTTCTCCGGCTGACTGATTTTCTACCGTGCAACACGGTCTAGGAACTGGAAAATAGTTGCGGACCATTTTTTTACACTGAATCTTTGTAAATTGTTATATTATAGTAAAGAAATTGCTGATTATGTTATATTTTTCAACATATGCTTGATTATCGATATGACTTTATATAGGTTTGTGTGTATGTATGTGTGCGTGTTCATATGTGTATAACACGTTATAATTGTAATTTGTTGAGTGAGGTCACGTCTCTGTTCATGAGGCATTTAAAGATTGAGAGTTGGGCATTGCGATCACAGAGCAGGTGGAGGTGGGAAATGAGGAAAGTCTCATAAAATGCAAGTCTTTCAGTCTTTACAGGAAAGCGTTTATAAATCAACTTATAAGGGGTTTATTTGCTTTGTCATATTTGGTGGAAAAAGTTGTAGATTTATTTTTTTTTGTTTCCACCCAGTGTAACACATTTTGAATTATGCTGTTGTGCAGTCTTTTACGACCGGCGACTCGCAGAAGACTGCAGTATTTAACGTTAAATGAACGATGACATGTTCAGTGCTTCTAAGATGTGCGTCAATTGCAATCCTTTTTAGTCGTTTAAATAAGCCATATATTCTGGATTTTGTTCTGTGTGGAAAAAATGAGCAGACTTTGCTTATGGTGAAATTAAAAAAGAATGTTAGGGTCTGACCATAAATTGGTAAACTTGTAGAAACAGGTGCTATCTTTAGATTGTCATTATGTCCAGATAGGCATTTTGATTACCAAAGGTAATCAGCAACAGAATTCAGATGCTGTTCAGAAGAGAACACTATACAAATACTAGCAGAAACCCTTTGAAATTCCCTGGAGGTCCCTAGTCCGTTTTACTTCCCAGTCCACCTTTCAGTAGTCCTTTCTCATCTGGATCACAGCACATTTAAACTTCTCATCAGCTGGACCCCACTTCTCCCTCCCTCTTCACAGCCCTTCCTGCACACTTCAATCTGCCCAAGCTGGATCCTAGCCCACTCTGCTCTCTCCCAATTATTGTGTAACCTCTAGCAGACCATGATCCAGCACTCCCTGCTCACCCCAGCCCACTTCTGAACCTCCTCCCTAACTGATCTCCCCCACTTTCCTGCCCCATCCCAGCAGAAATTCGTCTTCCTTCCCAGCTTGACCCATTCATGCTCTGCTTCCGCCTACACAGCTCAACCCCAGCACACCATGACTCCCTTTCCCAGTTCCATCACCTGCTCTGCCAAGCCCTAATGCAATCTTCACCCCTCACATGAACCCAATCCTTGCACACTTCAAACTGCCTGACCTGCCATTACTTGCCTCCTTGTGCCATAGCCTTACCAGGCTCCAACAGACAGTCTAAATACATTAATTTAAAAGATAATTGCAGGGTTGAAATGTAATATAGAAGTAAAGAGTGAGAAATTGTATCCATTTTTCTTATGATTTATATTTGTATCTGAAACATGATTTTTTTGAGGGGGAGTGTTAATGTAAAAAAAATTATTGGACCTTAATATTGAAAAAGTGCAAAAGCAATTGTCTGCTCCAGAGGCAGTGCTGTGTGTTGCCATGGAGTGGGGTTCATGATTTGATTCCTGAGTAAGACCTTCAGTAGGGGAGGATCCAAGATGGCTTCCGGAGAAGGCTGCTTGTTAGAAGGTCTGATATTACATGGAGATTTTACTTTTTTCCTTTGGTTTTGTGATGAAGTGGAAGGGGATTCCTCAGGTTATTCCCTGATGTGCTAAGTTGTGATTTAAGAACTTTTTCCTCCTCCTCTTTAAGTGATGGGAGAGGGCTTCATTGCCATTATGTCTGAGGGAGCAGAGTAGCGGCTAAATATGGTCGTGGAAGTTTACCAGAGTCCCGACATCAGGATTCCTCCACCAATGGATCTATTTCAGTTTAATCGGTCAGCACGGAGGTCTTTACTGGTAATGACTTGGAGTGAAGCATAGGGAGTGCTGTGATTGTGGGGATACGTTTATTATACTGTAGCCAGAGCAGAGTTTGGAACCAGCAGTGTGAAGGAGATAAAGTATGCAGCTTTGAGGACGGCAGTGTGTGGTTGCTGTCTGCAGGAAATACATCTGTGCATGAGCTTTCTTCCATCCAGAGCTCGGGAAGGAAAAGAGTACCACGCAGTGGATGGGGGGCAGGGGGGCTGAGCAATGAAGAAGAGTACCGAGGGGAGGGGGAGGAAAGAAGTAAGAGAGTGAAAGAGTGCCAAGGGGGAGGAGATTGTGGGAGGAAGATAAATGTATTGGAGAGAGATGAGATGGGGGTTAAGGAGCACCATGGAGCAGGAGGGTGAGGCGTAGGAGAGAGTATGGTCATGTGGAGAAATGGCATGGGAGAGTTTGGTCGAAAGGGAAGGAGTTGTCAGCTTGTTCATCCCTAGTTCACATATGGTAAATTTATTTCTGTTGGTTCTCAGAAATTCATTAATTTTTGAGAGTTTTGCATACATTTGATTCAAGATCCAGGTTTGTTTAATTTGGCTATCTCAACAACCAGAATGCTTGTGGCACTAAAGCAGTTCTTCTCAACCCACAGACTTCAGGATATCTATAGTGGTTATGCAAGAGATTTGCATTTAATGGAAGCAATGCATGCAAATCTATCTCATGCATATTCATTGTGGATATCCTGTAAACCTGACTGGTAAGGTGTTACCTGAATCACTGTACTAAGGAATAAATTTCATCATCCCTGACAGGCTTCTAAAAATTATATCCTGGTGCCTAGTATTTTCTAATATTTTTCCAGTCCTACCTGTTTTCCAGGTTGAAAATTATTTCCCTGAAATGTGCAGATGAATAAATATTTAGTGCTACTAACCATTAAAAGATATTTGTGTAACATTTCAGCAGTTTGATAAACAATTATGGGAGTATTTGTAATTCAGGCCTTGTTAGTAAATCAGGCCCTTAGACCACCCTAAGGCTCTTCTCACATTGTGTCTGGGGAACAAAAGCTTAGTACATCAGACCCTAAGTGGAAAGACTACTAGGAAAAGATTTTCTGCTGATACCAAAATCTGCAACAAGGAAGACACTTGGAATCTAGCGAATTTTGAGGAATGATCTCTGATCTAACAGTTAAGATGTAGTTCTCAGTTGTGAAAAGAATATTTTATGTCTAGGAAGGAAATCTGTCAGATTGCAATTTACAGATTAAACTTGGAAATATACATTTATCAGTACAAGATGAGAGTAATTCTTGACTCTAAAATTTGCATGATAACATTAAAAAGGTAGCTCAGATTGCTTTCCTTTAGCTGTTAAGGCCATTAAAATGTATTTTACCTTCCACTGAGTTTAGAATTGTATGCACCTGGATTATTGTACTGCACTTTATGTAGGTCTGCCAAAATAATTAATTCAGATGCTTCAATTAGTGCAGAATGCTGCTGTCAGACTAGTGTATGGATTAAAATGGTCTGTAAGGGGGAGGAGTCAAGATGGCCGCTGCTGCAGGACGCTGAGTCTCGCTGCTCGGCATTGTTTACCTGTAAGAGTGGTTTTTTCCCCTAAACTTATTTACCTTTTCGATGAAATGCCTCATAAGAGGAAGGGCAAGGTTAGGATTTATCCTCCGAACCTACCTTGCACCTCCGGACAGCGAATAACTGACTTTGCGATCCCAGGAACCCGATCGGGGGAGCCAAGCGCCGTTGCAGAAGTCTCGAGAGGAGCGAGACTATCGCCAGGCGAGATTAGTGAGCCCCCCGGATCCCCGTGGCCCGCTATAAAGCTCTCCACTCGTCGACGCTGGAGGTATTGTACACATGGACCCAAGTATGGCCGAAGCACAAGGTGGAGGAACCCCCAGCGCTGTAGGAGCAGGGGTGGGAGCCTCGGACCAACCTCCACCACGGCAGGAGTGGGAGATCCCAGAAGGGGGGAACCTCGGCGTGGGAACTATACCACCAGGAACATCAGACCGGAGGTCTAGACGAGAGGAGGTAGGAACTGTAGCCCCAGTGCCCTGGGAGTTTGTGAAACCGGCGGAGATTACATTAGAGTCCCTTTGGGACCTAATGATGGCTAATGCCCATACCCTTAGAGACCAATCTCAGCAGATGGGGGTAATGGTGAAAAGGCTGGACGTGGTGGAGAAGGATCAGAAAGTGAATTCTGTACAACGTAATACGGCTATCCAAGAAATATCTGCAAAAGTTAAACAGGTTCAAGAT
This sequence comes from Rhinatrema bivittatum, assembly GCF_901001135.1. NCBI lineage: Eukaryota > Metazoa > Chordata > Amphibia > Gymnophiona > Rhinatrematidae > Rhinatrema > Rhinatrema bivittatum. The sequence continues at coordinate 362,489,575 of NC_042615.1, read as the reverse complement.
CTGAATATTTCTTTAATGAGAGATCGAATATCATCACAGAGAAGAATAGAGTCTATTGAGAATTACCTGAGACATTTGAACATCAGAGTGGTGAATTTTCCCAAAGTGATGGGTGAACCAGTATTACTGACTTTTAAAAGATACATGTCTGAGGTTCTAAAGATCCCTGTGGAATTGCACCCTTCCTTAAAAAAGTTTTATTTTTACCTGTTAAAGGTGTGTCTACACAATTACCTTTGGGTGAAAACAGGGTTGATTTAGAAAACCTCACGGAGTATCTGGAAAATTCATGCTTGGAAGTGATTGAGAGGGCATTTCTTTTCGTGTCCTTCTTCACTGAACCAGACAGAGCTACTATGATGAAAGCGTACTTCCAAAACATTAATACTCCCTTTATGGGGGCTACAGTTAGGGTCTATCCAGACCTTTCTAGGGCCACCCAACAACGGAGGAAAATGTTTATTAATATGCGACCTGAGGTACAGGCCAAAGGCACAACTTTTCTCCTAAGATTTCTATGTAAATGTGTAATAAAATATGTGGGGAATACCTATATCTTTTTCTTGCCCGAACAGCTGAGACAGTTTCTAGAAGGGGGGGACATAACCTTATATATTAAGGGACATATATAGTGATGGGCTCCTATCAGCAGTAAATATGGTATGATTTCCTTATTTCTCCTTATATTTTCCTTGGATATCCTCCCCCCTGTATTTCCAATGTAAAGCAGTTAAGTTTTTCCTTAATATCCATATATTTAGATTATATATGGAAGAACTGTTTGTTAATTTTATTTCCTCTGGTAATTGGATTTCTGTATTTCCTTACAAAGTATTCTTTGTTTATAACATTTGAAAATCAATAAAATATAAATTAAAAAAAAAAAGGTCTGTAAGTGTTTAAGTGTGTATAAAGCAGCTTTATTGGTTGCCTATTGCCTTTTAAATGGGTAATACTGACTTTTAAAGCTATTCATGATCACTGTTTATCAGATAAAATCAATTGGTATACACTCCTTGGCTCAGGTATTACTTGAGGTAATGGCTAGTATGGTGAGTTAGTATCATAAGAGCAGAGCATAATGTTTTACTATGCAGAATCCTATATTATGGAATTTTTTATTTTATTTAGAATTTTATATTCTGCTTTTCGACACTTCAAAGTGTACATCAAAGCCCTTCAGGGCTTACAATCTAATTTTGTACCTGAGGCAACTGAGTAAAGTGACTTGCCCAAGATCACAAAGAGCGATTGTGGGATTTGAACCCTGGTTTTCCCTGCGTTGTAGCCAGGATATTTGTAATGAACAGGATTATTTGAGATTGATGAGCAGACTACATAGGCTGTAATGATCTCTTTCTGCCATCATATTTTTGTTTCTAAATTTTGTCAACTGGTAATGGAACTCAAATGGAAGGTGGTGATACTGGACCTGGTGCTTACCGACAGGGACAGTATTTCTTATGTAGTGGATGATCTTCTTGGATTCACTATTATGGAGCAAGATATTGAAAGTTCATTCAAAGTTGAGAGTCCTAGACTTCAGGAAAACAACTTTAAAAAAGGGAGTAACTCAAGGAGTTAGCTGGGTGGGAAAATAGAAGAGCAGTGGGCAGAACTGAAAGGAGATATGAGTAGCTAACCTTTTTCTTAGGAAAGTAAATGAGAGAAGCTAAGGAGGCCAAATGGTTGTCTAAAGAAATAGCTGAAAAGGTAGGGGAGAAAAGGCAAGCATTCATATACTACAGTTGATTGCAGAAAGAGGAAAACAGGTGACCATATCTGGAAAAATTAAGCTGGAAAAGTAGTGAGAAATGCAAAAAATAGAAGAAAAAAATAACAAATGGTAAAATGGGGAGGCAACACGTCTTTTTTTTTTTTTTTTAAGAAAGTGATAGAAGTGCAAAAGTGGATTTGTTAGATTGAGGTGGAAGGGAAGAATATGGAGGGGCAAGATAGCCGCGGCGTGAGAAGCACGGAAGGAACGCTCTGATTCTCTGTTCAGATTACTTTTTTCCTAAAAATAATGCCGCATACCAAGAGGAAAGCACGAGTAAGGGGAATATTAACATCATCCCCCTTACCCGAAATGCTTCAACTGAGAATAGAAACCTTCTTTGCCCAGAATGTGAACCTGAAGCTGGTGGAGGAAGCTGCAGCAGAGGTAGGTGTGGAGCGGACGCTGAACCTGCAGGCTGATGACATCTCCTTGAGTCCTGGTGCACCAAACACCCCTCCCCCGCCCCTCGACCACGGAAGAAGCAGAGCAAAAGTTGAGACGGAGTTGAGAGGCGCAGTTGAGTACTGCCGAGTTTGGTGGCATGGATAGGTCTTTGAGTTCTGCTGGAGAGAAGTCTTCTAAGCAAAATGATGGATCATCTTCAGGAGAGTCTGCTGGAGCCTCGGAGGAGGAGGAAGAAAAACTTAGGGTTGAGATTGGGACCTTATCAGCTGAAGGGAAAGAACCCTCCAAACAACTTGCAGAAATACTAACAACTGAGAAACCTTGATGCTTTATGGGGAGGCCTGAAAGATCTTAAATTTGATGAAAATTACAATGGAAACAAACCAGCATTTCCAGAAAATGGATGGGAAGATTAAAAATCATGAGGGGAAAATTACAACCAGAGTTGGGAAACTTGAAGAGAATCAGCTTGAAACACTGAGAATTGAGAATATAAATCTAAAGAAAATTGAGTTTGGAAAATACGGGGAAGTACTCTAATTTACGTATATCGAATTTTCCCTATTTGGAGGCTGTTTCCCCATTAGAGATATTCAAGAAATAACTTAATTCAAATTTTGGAACTTTCTAAAGAGATATTTCCTGTGTTTAATAAAATTTACTATTTGCCAGAAAGAGAAGAGGAAAAATGAAAATAAAATACTCAAAAGAAGATTTTGGATTTAACTCCATTCCTAGAGCAATCTTCTGAATCTATGGCAATACATAGAAGAACGTTATTCATATCGTTTACTTTAATATCAGATAGAGAGATGGTATTTAGATTCTTCATGAGAAACAGGTTGAAATTATTTTATGGTGCAAAAGTCTAGATCTATCCGGATCTATCTAGGTCCACACAGGAGAGAAGGAGGAAATGTATCTCAATGAAATCTGAGGTGGAGAGGAGGGAAACTTATAGTCAAACACCCTTGTAAATGTATTTTGAGTTATAAAGAAAATAAATATTTATTTCTAGAACAATTAGATTTACGCAAGTTTTTGGATGGTAACCCTAATGTGCAAGCTGATTAGGGTTTGATGCATGTAGTTAAAGGTCACAGATAATCACCTGCGAGCTAAATGTGATGATATTGGAATTGTTTCTTTTTCCTAGACAGTTTTTTACAAGCCCCTAATTCTTAGTATTACTTATAAAATTAAGGTTCATTAAGTTAATGATATAAATGGAAAGAATTTCTGTACTAATAATTGTGTAAAGAGATCATACTTGGAAGTTAATACTGTGATGTATTGAATTAAAAATGAATAAAAATAAAATTATGAAAAGAAAGGGAAGAATATGTAGAGGCTGAAGAGGAAAAAGAAAGTTGCTTAACAGATATTACTGTTTATTGTTCACTGTGGAAGGGCTAGGAACAAGACCACATAAAAATACAAATAATTTGGAATTGAGGGAAGCCTCAAATCGATTTTTCTGAACAGTATGTTTGTGGGGAAGTAACTAAACTTAAAGTAGATAAAGTGATTGGGCCGGACCGGGTACATCCAAGGGTACTAAGTGAATGTAGAGATGTCCTGTCAGTTCCACTGGCTGACCTTTTTCATTCTGTGTTTAGAGTTGGAAGTAGTTCCGGAGGACTGGAAATGGGAGAATGTGGTTCCTGTTCATAAAAGTGGAAGTAAGGAGGAGGCTGGGTAGTGAGCAAACTAGTGGCCACGAGCCAAATCCGGCTCTTAAAGGATTCTAATCTGGCATGCCTTCACTTGGGCACACTCCAATATATGCAGCCTGCCTTTGCCCAGACCTGCGTGCTGGACGTCATCATCAAAGGCCAGGTTATTGCCCTTGATGATGCTTAAGCAGGGAGGTCAGAACATCAGCGAGTGGCAAGGGGAAGTGCTGTCAGTGAGGAGAGACCCCCATTAGTCTGTGCTGCCAGGGATCCCAGTCCCTGCAAGCGGGAAGAGACAGCAATGCAGCAATGACACCTGCCAGAGCCCAGCCAGAGGGGCCGAAAAAAGAGAAAAGTTGCGGCAGTGGTGCCTGTCGGAGGAGACTGAGTAGTGGACTGTTTCATCCCAGGCCAGCGGGGCTAATAAGTGAGCAGAGGTACAGTTATGTGTTTGGGAGTGTGCTTGTGAGTTTCTGTGAGACAGATTTAGCCTACGTGTGTGTGTGCCTGGCAAAGAGTGTCTACAATCTCAGGCTGACTGGAAATGAAAAGTTTCCAGATAATGGAGAGGGAGGTAATCTTCTTTTTTTTTTTTTCTTTTTTTATTCTTATCAGTTTTAATTATTGGGTATTTGATATGTCTGTATTGAAATATTTGATTTTGGAGAAAAGTTTAAAGTTTTTTTTTTATCCTTATTCTTAATTATTAGTGGTGGTCTTTTTGTGATCTGTTTTGAAATATGCTTTTCATTATTATGGTTTCTGCACTGTTGTGATTGATTTATATTTTTCTGTTGATAAGCAGGCTGAATTAGCCATGCTATTTAGGTGATGTCATCAGCCCTGTCACAGCCAGTGCACTTATGCTGCACTTCCCATTCGTGGCATGTCATCTGTGTCCTCAGTTCGGGTTTTTTTTCCAGACTCAGGCACAAACATATTTTTCTCTTTCTCTCCATCGGGTCTCCACTGTAGCCCAGTTAAAGGAGCAGAACATGGCAGTTCAATCCCTGTCTGGAACATCAGATTCTTAAATGACAGCCAGGCGGTTTTACCAGCAGTATCTCAAACCTTATTACTACCAGCAGAAACCATACAAGAGTTTCTCGCCCTTCAGATCTCAACAGTTCCAGCCATTTGAGCAGCAGCACTCAGACTCAGCCAGCTCAATCCAGGGGCCGGTAGAGGGATAAAAAGCAGAAACCCTCCCAACCATCTCTTCCAAAGCCACCTCAGACTTTCTGAAAATGGCCCAGCCACGGTCTCACCTTTCTATAGGGGGCGGGATACAACTTTTTTTTCCTTCAGTGGAGTCACATTACTTCAGATCAGTGGGTCCTTCGGATCATCCGTGAGGGTTATCATCTTAATTTCCTCTCCCAACCTTCCCTGTCACACTGGCCTGTTTAAAGGAAGTGTCTCAATTGCCTCTTCTGGAGCAAGAGACCCAGACGTTACTCCAACAATGGGTCATCCAATTGGTGCCAAGCATCAAATAAACTCTGGTTACTACTCCCAATACTTCCTCATCCCGAAGTGCTCAGGGGGTCTCTGCCCCTATTCTGGACTTACGCTCCTAAACAAATACCTTGGGAAGGAGAAATTCAAGATGACATCAAGTTAGTCCTACTGTTCATACAAGAGAACGATTGGATGTGTTTGATCTCAAGGATGCCTACACCCATATTCCAATACACTCTTCCTGTTGGTGGTTCCTGTGCTTCTGAGTGGATTCCAGGCACTACCAGTACAAGGTTCTACCCTTTTGGCATTTCCTCAGCTCTGAGTGTTCACCAAATGTCTGGCTTTGGCAGTGGCTCACCTAAGGTGTTTTTATTTATTCTTTTTATATACAGACATTTGATCTGAGATCACATCGGTTTACATTCCCCAGAGAGCTTACAATCAAGTTTTTGTACCTGAGGCAATGGAGGGTAAAGTGATTTGCCCAAGGTCACAAGGAGCGACAGTGGGACTCGAACCCTGGTCTCCTGGTTCATAGCTCACTGCTCTAACCACTAGGCTATTCCTCCTCCCTCCGATCTGTCTTTCCCTATTTGAACAATTTCCCTTTTTCCCCAACCAAGTTATCCCTATGACAGCATCTAGAAACAAGTCACTTGTCTGGAATCTCCAGGGTTCCTTATCAACTATGAGAAGTTGGTAGTCAAACCAACCCAGATTCTACAGTTCATAGGGGCCAGGATAGACTCGATCCAGTCTCATGCCTTCCTTCCCCAGGAGAGGATCGAACGGATTCATCATAAGAAAATGCCATACTGGGTCAGACCAAGGGTCCATCAAGCCCAGCATCCTGTGTACAGAATTACTCCTCAGATCGAAGGTCATTGTGTGCCAGGTCCTTGTACCATTGGGTCACATGGCGGCAACCATACATTCGCCTGCACATGTGGCATCTTCACTGGGGCTTGAAATCTCAATGGGCCCAGTATTCTCAACCGATATCCACCTTAGTAATCAGACTCCTTGTGGATGGACATTCATTGGTGGTTAAATCTAGTGGTCTTGACCATTGAAGCTCCTCTTAGAGACCCTGCCCACTGTTTAGTTCTCATCATAGACTCATCCATGCAAGGTTGGGGAGCACATCTTCTCCATAACCAAACTATAGGTCAGTGGTCACAGGACAAACAAGCTTACCAGATAAATCTCCTGGAGCTCAAAGCCATGAGATGCTCTAATGGCCTTCACCCATCTGCTACAGGGACATGCCCTCATGATTCATATGGACAATCAGGTGGCCATGTTTTATGTGAACAAGCAGGGTGGATCGGAATCCTGGCTTCTTTGCAGAGAAGCAGTATGGATCTGGGAGTAGGCCCTCAATAACTATAAGGGCCACCTACTTAGGGAATAGCAAACACGTTAGCCGAACGACTCAGAGTATTTCATCCTCACGAGTGATCGCTCAACCCGTCAATAGCAAAGGAAATCTTTCTACAGTGGAGTCGACCTTGGATAGATCTTTTCACCACCGAGCAGAATGGGAAAGTACCTAGTTCTGTTCCATCCGCCCAAGTCTACTCGGAAGGACACAGGATGCCTTCCTCATATTGTGGTCGCAAGGTCTCCTATATGCGTTTCCTCCAATTCTTTTCATCTCAAGAACAGTTTAGAAGATGATCTAAGATGGAGCTTGCATGATACTCATAGCACCCGCAGAAGAGTTGTCCTCTGATTTTGCTAAGCCAGGATCCTCCTATTTTGATGAAAGTTTGGTGACTGCTTTGTCTGGAAGTTTGCCAAACCTTGGTACTCCCTTGACTGGCTCCTCCTCAGGAGATGGTAATTCAGTGGGTCCTACTCCAGTTCCTTCTGGGTTTGCCCTGGATCTGGCTGCTTTTTCTTGGGTGGAGATTTTTCAGGTTTAGAATCCTTTCTTCAGCCACAGTCCTCCGCTTTACCCAATCCGGTCAGGTTGGACCCTCTTCCACAGGTCCTCTTCCTCTCCTGTGGTTCAATGCCAGAGCGTGCCTTGATTCGCTGTGGGTTTTCCTGAAAGGAACCCAGATGGCACGGATGATGAGGCTGAACCTGATTCCCTGGAGGATGGGAAATTCCTTCGGGACTGGACCACGTTACGGTTCTTTCATAGAGTTGACCTGCTGGCTCTGATTTTCCAGACCTTGCAGTAGCTGGGTGTTCCTGGTGCAGATTCCATGTCTGAACCAAAGAAAAATCCCATTTTGGTTTCCTTGCATAAAGCCTCTTCTTTTTTCTCAGTTTTGGATACCATCCAGGAATTGAGTTTTCTGGAATGGGACACACCAGAGGCAATTTTCAAAGGGGGTCAGACATCGTAAGGTCTGTACTCCCTGTATCCGGCTGTGAGAGAGTGATTGTGTCTTCCCAAACTGGATGCGCTGATCTGTGCAGTCTCTAGGCAGATGACTTTCCCCATGAAGCGAAGAGCAACCTTTGAAGGGATGTACATGATAGGTGGCTGAAGTCTATCCTTAAACAGGCCTTTGAAGCGGTGGTGATGACTTTACAGATTGCTTCCTATTGTGCTCTTGTGGCCCGATCTTGCCTGTTTCTCCCCACAGAAGAAGCAAGCAGTGGAGTTCACACTTCAAAGGCTCCTCAGGCTGAGGGCTGTGGTTCCAGTGCCTGCATCGCAAGAAAGTATGAGGCAATATTCCATTTATTTTGTTGTGATCAAGAAAGAGGGCTCCTTTCATCTCATCCTGGAGCTCAAGAGGGTCAACCATCTTTTGAAGGTGACTCATTTTTGCATAGAAACCTTACACTCTGTGATAATGGCGATGGAGTCGGGGGAATTGCTGACCTTCCTGGAACTGACAGAGGCTTACCTTCATAGTCCCTTCTGATTGGAACAGAAATGCTTTCTACGCTTTTTGGTGTTGGGGGCGTTTTATTAGTTTCAGGCGCTTCTCCCAGAACATTTTCTAATGTTATAGTGGTCACAGTGGCAGTCTTGGTGTGGGATCTTGGTGCACCCATTTTTGGATGACTGGCTGATCTGAGCCAAGTCTCAGGAGAGCCACCTGGTGTGACACAAGGAAGTCTTCTTATTGCAGGAGCTCGATTCGGTGGTGAACCTGATCAAGAGCAATCTTCAACCATCCCAGTTGGGAGTATCTGGGGGTCCGATTCAACACTGGGCAGGACAGAGTTATCCTTCTGGAATTTCGGATTCAGAAATTAATTTCTCAAGTGCATCAGTTGGTGAATACCATACACCCGCTGATGTGGACCTACCTACAGGTGCTCGGCTTGATGGTGGCAATCCTGGAAGTGGTGCCATGGGTGAAGGCGCATATGCATCCTCTTCAGCGCTCTCTGCTGTATTGTTGGAACCTGCAGTCTCAGAACTATGTGGTTCGGCTCCACTTGCTGATGGAAATCTGCTCCTGTCTCCAGTGGGGCTTGCGGGAGGATCATCTGAGCGTTACCTTGTCCTCTCCAACCTGGTTGGTGCTCATGACAGATGTGAGTCTCCACAGTTGGGGGGCCTCACTGGAGTTAATGTTTCAAGGGCATTGGAATGCCCAAGAATCCCGCTGGAACAACATTTGCCTGGAGGCCTGGGCGATATGGCTAGCATGCTTGCAGTTTAGTCACAGGCAACGGGATCAAGCGGTTCACGTAATGTGGGACAATGTGACGACAGTGGCCTATATCGATTGCCAGGGAGGAACCAAGAGCCAGCAAGTGTCGCAGGAAATAGATTGGATTATGGAATGGGCAGAAGGTCATCTGCAGATCTTGGTCTCACATTGCAGTGGAGTGCCTCAGGGATCTGTTCTGGGACCCGTGCTTTTCAATATATAAATGATCTGGAAAGGAATAGGACAAGTGAGGTAATCAAATTTGTAGATGGTACAAAATTATTCAGAATAATTAAATCACAAGTGGATTATGATAAATTGCAGGAGGACCTTGTGAGACTGGAAAATTGGGCATCCAAATGACAGATGAAATTTAATGTGGATAAATATGTGATACATATAGGGAAAAATAACCCATTCTATAGTTACATGATGTTAGGTTCCATATTAGGAGCTACCACTCAGGAAAGAGATCTAGGTGTCATGGTGGATAATACATTGAAATCGGGTCAGTGTGTTGCGGCAGTCAAAAAAGCAAACAATGTTAGGAATTATTAGGAAGGGAATGATGAATAAATGTCATAAAGCTTCTGGATCACTCCATGGTGTGAAGACCGCACTTTGAATCCTGTATACAGTTCTGGTCGCTGCATCTCAAAGATATAGTTGCGATGGAGAAGGTACAGAGAAGAGACAGCTGAGGGAGGATAAGATAGAGGAGGTCTAGAACGGGTAAATGTGAATCGGTTATTTACTCTTTCGGATAATAGGACTAGGGGGCACTTTTTGAAGTTAGCATGTAGCACATTTAAAACTAATCGGAAAAAGTTTTTTTTCACTCAGCGCACAATTCAACGTTGGAATTTTTTTGCCAGGAATGTGGTTAGTGTAGTTTAGTGTAGCTGGGTTTAAAAAAGGATAAATTCTTGGAGGAGAAGTCAATTACCTGCTATTAATCAAGTTGACTTAGAAAATAGCCACTGCAATTACTATCATCAGTAGCATGAGATATACTTAGTTTTTGGGTTCTTGCCAGGTTCTTATGGCCTGGATTGGCCACTGTTGGAAACAGGATGCTGGACTTGATGGACCCTTGGTCTGACACAGTTTGGCATTTTCTTAAGACAACATAAGAGCGGACTTTCTAGCAGGGAGAATCTGGACCCAGGAAAATGGGTGTTGTCAGCCGAGGCGTTTAGGCTGATTGTGGATCGCTGGGCCTTCCGATCCTAGACCTGGCGACTTCTCGAAATGCGAAATTTCCTAGATTCTTCAGTCGCAGGAGATACCTGTGGTCCCTGGGCATTGATGCTTTCGTACAGGTCTGGCTGGAAGACGTTGCTTATGCCTTTCCTCCGTAGCCCTTGCTGGGCAGGATAATTCACAAGATCAAAGGCCACAGGGGGCTAGTACTCCTGGTGGCACAGGACAGGCCCAGGCGTCCGTGGATTGCGGATTTGCAAAGACTCCCCCCCCCCCCCCCCCCACCTTGCCTTCCGTCTCACATGGATCTGTTACAGCAGGAACCGGTTCTTCACAAGGTTCTGACTCTATTGTGTCTTAAGGTTTGGCCCTTGAGAGGGCTCACCTGTTAAAGCATGGTTATTCCTCTGCGGTGATTGTCAGCTTACTCCGCGCTTGCAAGTTCTCCACTTCTTTGGCTCATGTGTGGGTTTGGAGAGTTTTTTTGAGGCCTGGCGTGAGGAGTGGGGTGGTGGTCCTTGTTCAGTTAAGATCCCACTCATTTTGGACTTTTTGCAGTATGAGATGAATAAAGGGTTGGCCCTGAATTCCTTGAAAGTGCAAATTGCAGCTCTTACCTGTTTCAGGGGGCCATGTGAATAGTGTTTCATTGTCGTCTTACCCTGATATGGTCCTTTTTTTGAAGGGAGTGAAGCATCTTGGGCCTCCCTTGCGGTTTCCGGTTCCTTTGTGGATCTTAACTTGATACTGGATTTTTTGGTGGGCCCTACGTTCTGACCACTGCATAGCCTTTCCTTGTCATTGTTGACCTTGATTGTGTTCTTGGTGGTTGTGTTAAGCACATCAAATTTCTGAGCTGCAGGCCTTGTCTTTCCGGGAGCCATTCCTTCAAGTAACTCGGGGGCGTTACAGCTGCGAACTGTTCCATCCTTCTTGCCCAAAGTAGTCTTGGAATTTCATGTGAATCGGTCCATATCCTTGCCGTCTGTGGATAAGGTCAGGAATGCAGAGGAGTATCGCCTCTTGTGCTCCTTGAATGTCAAGAGACTTGTCTTGCAGTATCTGGAGGTTTCTGAACCTTTTTGATAGACAGATCGCATTCTTGTCCTCCATGGCGGGAGTAAGCAGGGTACTCCGGCTTCGCAGGCTACCATAGCTCGATGGAGTAAGGAGGTAGTCACGGCCATGTATGTAGATGCTGAAAAGCCGTTGCCTACTCAAGTTATGGCTCATTCCACTTGGGCTCAGGCAGTGTCATGGGCAGAGGTTAATTTGTCTCCTGTTGATATCTGCCAAGCTGTGACATGGTTCTCCTTGCATACTTTTTCCAGGTTTTATAGTCTGGTTGTGCAGGCCCGGGAGGAGCAGCCTTTGCACGTATGGTGGTTGACTGGACCGCAGGCAGCCTCCTACCCTGTTTCGGGAGTAGCTTGGTACATTCTACTGGTTCTGAGTCCATTTGTCTACATGCTAGGAAATAGAGAAATAAATTACCTGAACCTTTTGTTTTCCTTAGTATAGACAGATGGACTTAGCTTCCCATCCTTGGCTGCCAAATGATTGTGTCAGTAGTCTTCCTGTGGGGCTATGGGTTCCCATGGATTACTGGTAAGTGCTCATCCAGTCACTAGATTGGGGTACCTATGTTCTTACTTGAGTTCACTGTTTATTGATGGTTGAGTACAGTTAAGGTAGACTCTTTTTAATCATGTTTTTTGCTAGTCTGTCCACGGTTGCTTTTTGAGGAGAATACTGGCAGGCTGGGGGTCAATGGAGAAATATATATATATTTATACTATATCAGCTTGCTCAGTCTCCATCTGCTGGCAGGGGAGCATAACCCACTGGTCCTGAGTCCATCTTTCTATACTTAATCAGGTAAGTAATTTCTCCATTATCCAACAAGCCTAGCAGATTGCATTGCATACTGCTGTATGCTAGCAGGACTACAAATTAGACACTCTCAAGATACATCACGTTAGAGCCATGGCTGCATCAGTGCCAGGCTGCGAGCTGTGCCTTTTAGACATCCGCAAAGCTGCAACTTGGTCATCAATACATCACTTGCATCCCTATACTGTTTGGAAAGTCTCTGAGTGTCGGTAAATTTGGACAAGTGATTTTTGCATGTCCTCCAGTAGTCCATTCTCCATGCTGGGATCCTGGTTGCTTTTTTCAGTAAACATTCCTCTGCAACCCTCAACTTGGGACTTTCCCACATAATGGCTAATTCAGCCCTGCTTATCTACTGATACCATAAACAGTGTTTTCCATAGATAGGATGAATTAGTCATACTAAATACCCACCTACCTTCCTGGTGAGTTGAGTATTTAGCTAACAACTCTAAAGCGAATTGAGGAGAGGTTGTTAAGGCAACACCTGAGTGGGAGTTCTGGCACATTCTCGGTAGAGCAAATGCTCAAAGAGCTAAGAAGGAGATTAGTTTGATGCTGACGAATGATGTCTCCCACATGTAATGGCTAACCTACCCTGTTATCTTTGGAAAGCACCATTTATGGTAATCACTTCCTTGCTGCAAATTAACGTGGAATTTAATTCTATGGATATAGAATAAAAAAAAAGAGCAGTTATGCCTCTTAATTTGACCTTATGGACAACATATATAAAGAAATGCTGTCCAAATTTGTATTAATTTCTGCGTGAGGCTTCCATGGAGAATCTTGATTAAAAAAATAAAAATGGAAAAAGGGATAGGGGACTTGAAGTGATGGTATGGAGTAAAATGCACAAAAGAAATATAAGGACACACAGGATGGATACAAATTTATGTATTGATAATGTTGTACCTCTGAAAATTTGGTCAAAAAGGGGGTTAGAAAATCAAATCGGTATTGGAAAATTATAATCATAATTTTCTTCTATGTATGGTGGGCTTGTCCTTTTTTGACCTCTTGGAGAATATTTCTTGGATATTTAGAACTACAAGAGTTTGATGCCCTGGAGACCCATTTAGTTGGTCTTTTTGGTACCATGTTTACTTCATCTCCGGAAATAGATTGCTCTCTGTGTACCTTCTTACTGCAATCAGAAGAAACGATGTTAAGAACTGCAATTCCTCGGAGAAGATGTCTATTGAATCATGGTTTTGTGGAAAAGTTAACATTTTGTATTAAAATTAATATTCCCTAAGTTATAGGATCACATGGCATCCTTTTAATGAAATTTCAAATGAAGGCAATTTTCAGTTAACATCCTAGGGTCCTGTATATTTGCTTCTGTTTGCTTTATTTGTCTTTGGAGAAGGTAACCTGATGGATATGTGTATGTTTTAGATATAAAAGTCTTTCTAAGGTTTTTGAGTAGCTAGTGACTTGTCAATTACTCTGTGTAATGAAGCTTATTTTCTCTAATTGTGTATTTTCAGAAGTGTTTTGTCAATTAATTGTTTTGATTAGAATGGTGCTTTGAACTTTCAGGGGGTGAAGTCAACGTCCTGGACGACATACTGACAGAAGCACCTGATCATGATGATGAGCTGTATAACCTTGAAAGTGAGCAAGATGTAAATGAGAAAAAAGGTACTTTGAAATTTTGTATTTCTTGCTAAAGAATTGGAAAGTTATTGCAAGTTTGAAAAGTCAACAGTGGCTTCAGTCTTGGCCACTGAATAATCACTAATTTTTCATACATATAACTCTCTATACACCTATCTGAATTCATGGTTATAACTGGGGCTTAAATTGGGAGAAAACATCAGTGGATTTGAGCAAAGAATTATTAAACATTGTACTGGAAAATTAAAATGCCATTAGGGATGGCATATTGGAGATCAGAGAGTTAACTTTAAAGTTGAGGGTAGGAGGAGAGCAGATAGGTGGAGCGAGGGGCATCTTTTTGCAAAAACAATGGAAATAGGCTTGATTTACATAGGTAAAAGTGATAAATTACTAAAGATTCTGCCATAATCCCTATTTTTTTCTATAAATTTATTGTTAGGGCTCTTTAATATTCAGTTTTAAAGTATATTTCTGGAAGTTTCTCACATCGGTGACGGCCTTCTTTGGGAAAAAATGTTAATGAGGAAGGCTAGATTGTCAAGTGCGTTATTTTCAACTGGGTCCTGAAGGCACAAGGAGATAGTGACTTGCCCAAGTCCTGGGGATTCTTAAAATCGTACTACAAGACTCCTGAATCTTTGTCCAAAGCTGTGACTACTAGTCTTTGAGACCCACCCAGCCAATCTGAATTTCAGAGTACCCACAGTGACTTTGCATGTAAATATATTTCCTCTTTTTGCTCCACCAGCCCCGAACTTATGGGTATATCCTCTCATCCAGTGCAAATTAAGACAGAGTTCTAAAACATTTTTTTTAATGACATCACTAGAATGTGTATTTTCCTAGCGTGTAGCCAGATGGACTCAGGACCAGTGGGTTATGTGCTCATCTGCTAGCAGATGGGAGACTGAGTCAGATTTCAAATCTGATGTCACTCTAGATATACCCCTGCAGTAACTTCAGCTCAGTATCTCTCTGCCTCCTAGCAGATGCGGACACTATCCCACACACTAGAATAGTGTTAACAATTACAGCAAAGAAGAAAGAAAAAGAAAATTTACCTTAAAGGAGATCAAGCCCCGCTCTCCTGAGGTGAAACCTAAGGGTCCTTCCCCCAGTTGAGAATTCCTGAGGCTATTTCCTATATCCCTCAGAGGTGTGCCTTGGTCTGGTAGCCGGTTCCTGGTGTGGACTTAGCCCCCAGAGGGGCTGAAAGGCAGCGGGTGCACAACCAAGCACGGCGGTGAAGGTAAAACCCTCTCCCCCTGTAGCTGGAGACCCTCCTGGCACTCGATCGGTAAGTGCCAAGACCAGGTAAGCAGAAAACTTTAAATTCAGGTTTCCAGTTTCCGAGGCTTGGATTGCGGTACCGTTCCTTTCTGGCGAGGTAAAAGGGAGCACCGATTGGGTTGAGCAGCCCTGGTCGGGCTAGGCCCCGATCTGGTGCAGGGGTCCATGTGGAGACCCTTGGGGCACCATCTTAGGTGCCGGGGGCGTCTGCACCATCTTCCCTTCTCGACCGGTGATATGTGCAGGACAGGCCTGGGTGGTCTATGCGCCTAACTTGTGCACGTCAAATACAGACGCTCGCACAGTGGAGCGCATAACCATGTACACACAACTACATGCGCAGCCACGTTTACGCGCGCATTGAAGCTAGAGGCAATGGCACCGGCACCCAAGAAGGCCAGAAGGCACTCTTTGCACAGCCTGCCATATAAAAGCCACGCAGCCTGAACTGGAGTCTTGCCTGTGCCAGCATTGCGAGGAAGCCCGGGGGAACCAAAGCTCGGTCCCTCACTGTCTGGGGATGAGTCAGGAACTACTACACAAGAGGGCACCTCAGGGGCTCCTACGCAGACTCCACCTGGGATTAACATGGACCCAGGGACCTTCTCCTGGTTAGAATTTTTCCAAGGGCTGCAAGCCTTCGTTCAGTCCCAATCAGCCCCAGCTGCGCTCAGACTCAACTCTGGCCGGAAGCACAAGATCCTCCCGGCCTCGCTCGGATGCCTCAAGACATGCCTCGCTTCCCCAAGAATCTCGCTGATACAGGGACCTAGACACCTCAGATGATGGCGATTCCCTGGAAGGAGAAATTCCTCCAGGCCTGGAACCATACCAAAACATGCTTCGCTTTTTCCACAAGGATGAACTACCAGCCCTTGTTTCCCAGACTCTGGGTATTCCAGGCACGGACCCAATGGCGGAACCAAAGAAGAACCCCATCCTGGTGTCCCTTCATAAAGCCTTATGGTACTTCCCAATGATGGAAGCCATCCAGGAACTGATTGGCCTGGAGTGGGATGCCCTAGAGGCCAGCTTCAAAGGGGGGTCGGGCTTTAAAAGCCCTATAGCCTCTAGAACCAGCGACCAAGGAACACATGCATTTCCCGAAAGTGGACGCCAAGGTCTGTGCCGTCTCAAAGCGAACACCAATTCCTGTTAAGGGAGGGGCTGCATTGAAGGATACTCAGGATAGACGATTGGAATGCATCCTTAAGCAGTCCTTCGCAACAGCAATGACACTGCAGATTGCTTCCTGCTGCGCACTGGTGGCACGTTCCTGCTTACTCCTCTCGAGAGAGGCAAATAACTCTGGAACGTATACCGATGAGATGGAACCTGCAGCAGCCTTCCTGACGGATGCAAGCTCATACCTGGTATGTACCTCAGCCAGGGGGGCTAGCCTCGGTAGTGGCAGCCAGAAGACAACTGTGGCTATGAAATTGGTCTGCTGATGAGACATTTAAAGCGAATCTCACAAGAATGCCCTTTAAAGGTTCTCTTGTTCGGAAGTGAATTGGAGAAGTTAGCCAGCAAGTGGGGCAAATCACCAGTGCCTCGGCTACTGGAAGATAGGAATAAAAGATCTGTGTCCCTCTCCCAGAAGAACCAATGGCAGAACGCTTTAGACCCTACCGGAACTCGCAGTTCCAGGCACCTCATCCCTCCACAAGGTCCCCAGCACTTTCGGAACCGACAAACCAAGAGAGGAGCAGGCCCAGGGGCAGGCTCCAGCCATGTTCCACAGGAGAATGGGCCGACCCATCCACAGGAAGAGGAAGTAGGGGATCGACTTGCCCTCTTCTACCAAAGATGGGTCGAGATCAGGTCTGACAAATGGGTACTAAACATCATTCGAGAAGGCTACTCTCTGGAGTTCCGCAGCATCCCTCGAGACAAATTTATGATGTCACCCTGCCACTCCCTCACCAAGAGACTGGCAGTGGAAGCCACTCTGACAAAACTACTCCATCTGAAGGCAATAACTCCGGTTCCCACGCCCAAACAAAATACAGGGCGCTATTCCATCTATTTTATTGTTCCCAAAAAGGCAGGATCATTCTGACCCATCTTGGACCTCAAGAATGTCAACCGTCATCTGCGGATACTACATTTCCGCATGGAGACTCTTCGCTCAGTCATAATGGCAGTACAATCATTTTCTGACCTCCCTGGACCTCTCTGAAGCCTACCTTCACATTCCAGTCCATCATGAGCACCAGCATTTTCTACGCTTTGCGATACTGGGTCACCATTACCAGTTCTGAGCACTACCCTTCGGCCTAGCAACCACCCCAGTACTTTCCAAAATTATGGTGGTCGTGGCGGCAACACTGAGGAAGGAAGGGATCTGGGTACACCCTTACCTGGATGACTGGCTGATCAGGGCAAAATCTTCGAAAGAGAGGCGGTAGGTGACCAGCAGAGTCAAGAGCCTACTGCAGGAACTGGGTTGGGCAGTGAACATAAGAGAGAGAGCAGTCTGCAGCCCTCTCAATCTCTAGAGTACCTGGGGACCCGTTCTGACACCAAACAAGTCTTCCTCCCTCCCCCGAGGAAAAGTAAACTGATGGAACAATTACGACGATTGATCACCAATGTATGCCCCAAGGTATGGGACTATCTTCAACTCCTCAGCCTCATGGCATCAATCCTGGAGGTCGTTCTGTGGGCAAGGGCCCACATGTGAACGCTCCTTACTGTCCTGGTGGAACCCACTGTCCCAGGACTACTCAATTCGCCTCCAACTACCAGCAGAGGTATGTTCTCAGCTTTAGTAGTGGCTACAGGAAGACTACCTAAGCAGAGGAGTAAGCCTATCCCCACCGAACTGGATCTTGCTCACTATGGATGTGAGCCTGCGAGAGTGGGGAGCCCACTGTTAGGAGCTGATGGCTCAGGGACAATGGAACAAGGGAGAGGCAGAATGGAACATAAACCGCCCGGAAGCTCGTGCAGTCAGACTAGCATGCCTGCGATTCAGCCACAGACTCCGAGGCAAAACAATTTGAATGATGTCTGACAACACTACAATGGTGGCTTATATCAACTGACAGGGAGGAACCAGGAGCCAGCAGGTGTCTCTGGAGATAGACCCTCTCATGGCATGGGCGGAGATAAACCTACAAGGGATCTCAGCCTCCCACATTGCAGGAAAAGACAATGTCTCAGCAGATTTTCTCAGCAGAGAGCCTGGACCTAGGGGAATGGGTGCTGTCGACCACAGCCTTCCAACTGATAGTAAATCGATGGGGACTCTCAGCCATGGATCCACTGGCCACCTATCCCAGTGCCCAAGTCCCCAGGTTCTTCAGCCACAGATGAGAACCACACTTCCAAGGGATCGACGCTCTCGTCCAGAGTTGGCCAGAGGAAGACTTACTGTATGCCTCCCCCCCCCCCCCCCCCCCCCCACCATGGCCATTACTGGGCAAGGTCCCGCAAGATAGAACATCACAGGGGACTAGTTCTACTAGTGGCCTCGGATTGGCCAAGATGACCATGGTACGTAGACATACAAAGACCCTCTGTGCCTACCTCCACACAGGGACCTTCTCCAGCAGGGCTCAATTGCTCACAAAGATCTCTCTATTCTCTTATGGTCTGGCCCTTGCAAGGACTCGCCTGAAGAAGCGCAGTTACTCGAAGGCCGTGATTGACACCCTACTCCGCGCGCGCAAGTTCTCCACATCCCTGTCATACATAAGGATCTGGAGAATATTCGAAGCCTGGTGCAAGGACCGCGGGATAGTCCCACAGACGGCCAAGATCCCCATGATTCTGGACTTTCTACAGGAAGGTATAAAGAAAGGGTTATCACTCAACTCTTTCAAGTTTCAAGTAGCCGCACTGTCCTGCTTCAGAGCGAAGTGGACTGTATCAGACTATCAAACTTAGAATGTAAGCCCTCCTGGGGATAGGGAAATACATACAGTACCTGAATATAATCCACTTTGAAGTACTGAGAAAAGTGCAAAAAGCAGAATATAAATCTAAATAAATCAACTCATCTGGATTTGTCCCGCTTCCTGAAAGAGGTTAAACAACTCCGACCACCCCTAAAGTGGCCAGTGCCCCTATGGAATCTCAATCTAGTATTAGAGTTCCTAGCAGGGGCTTCTTTCAGAAAAACGTGCGGTCTGTCACTACGCCTCTTAAAATTGAAGATGGTATTCCTGGTGACAATATGTTCAGCTCGTTACATCTCCGAACTACAGGCACTTTCTTGTCAGGAACTGTTCCTTAGGTATACTCCTGGAATTATACAGCTGTGCACAATCCCCTCCTTCCTACCGAAAGTGGTTTCAGAGTTTCATTTGAACCAGGCCATCTCCCTTCCATCTCCGGATGAACATGAAGACTCTCACCTTTTTCACCATCTAAATGTTGGCAGACTCTTGGTACGATACTTGGAAAGATCAGAGCCGGTGCGCAAAACGGATCACTTGTTCTTTCTTCACAGCGGGAAGGAGGAGGAGAAGGTCTTTGCGAGCGACCATAGCCTGCTGGATCAAAGAAGTAATCAAGGCAGCCTACACAGAGGCAGGAAAGCCCTTACCACTACAGGTTAAGGCTCATTCTACATGGGCCCAGGCAGTCTCCTGGGCAGAAACCAAGCTGCTGTTGCTTGCCGAGATCTGTCGGGTGGCGATTTGGTCCTCGATACACGCCTCCAGGTTCTACTGCCTGGATGTTCAGGCCCGAGAAGACAAGGGCAGTATTAATTGGGCCACGGGTAGCCACCCACCCTGTCCGGGAGTAGCTTTTGTACATCCCACTGGTCCTGAGTGCATCTGGCTACACGCTAGGAAATGGAGAAATTACTTACCTGATAATTTCGTTTTCCTTAGTATAGACAGATGGACTCAGCATCCCGCCCACGGATGCCCTAGAGAAGGATAACCTTGGAAAGCGAAATTCGAGACTAAGCAAATATGGGTAAGCCGCTGCCTACCCTTAGTTGAAGGACTGAAGAAACAGCAAGGAAGGCTGTCTAACAAAGCCGTGAGGGCAACAGAACAGGATTAGCAGCCAGATGTCCGAAAACTGATTTCTTTATTGGAAGGTGACACGAGTATGTAAAAAGTGCCCAACTCTGGCCGAGTTTCGCCCTCTTACAATGGGGCTACATCAGGGGCTCAACTCAATTCGTGCCGCCTATGATCGCTGTCACAAGCATAAAGCATACCGGCACATTGACTACCTTTGTGTTGATTACATGAGAAACAGATATCGCTGCCAATAAGTTTTTTCAAGCCAATCCAATAACTACTTAATGCACAGTCTTTTTTAAGACTTGGATTTTTTCACCAATACACGAATTGAGTTGAGCCCCTGATGTAGCCCCATTGTAAGAGGGCGAAACTCGGCCAGAGTTGGGCACTTTTTACCTACTCGTGTCACCTTCCAATAAAGAAATCCATTTTCGGACATCTGGCTGCTAATCCTATTCTGTTACCCTTAGTTGAAGGCACCCACAGTTTGTCCGGTGTCGGTGTTAATTGGTTGAGTGCACTGGCAGTCTCCAGTTTTGAATCAGTTGAACCAGTTCAGTCAAGTTTATTCAAGTTAATTGAGCAAAGATATATCCACAATGGCTTTTCGAAGAGAATACTGAAGAGCTCAGGTTACTGCAGGGGTATATCTAGTGACGTCAGGTTTGAAACCTGACTCACTCTCCCATCTGCTAGCAGAAGAGCACATTACCCAATGGTCCTGAGTCCATCTGTCTACACTAAGGGAAATGAAATTATCAGGTAAGTAATTTCTCCATTAGAACACATTCAAAAACTGTTCTCTGCCTCCAGCCATTGATTGGGAGTTTAGAGTTTTTGCTCTTGTAGCTGATTAAGAAGCAGATTTATTATTTTTTACTTTCATAACCTTTGCTAATGTCAGAGACTTAAATTGTGGCCATGCCCCTGCGGATGGTGGTTCTGCAGTGAGGCAAGCCCTAGAGACAGATTTATTCACTCCTTTGCTGTTTGGATTGTAAGAAATCTCTACTTCAGAGCTTTCCAAACTCTGTGTCGCGACACGTTAGTGTGTCGCCTGGTCCACATAGCAGCTGGGCCGGCGGAAGCAGGGAACTACAGCAGGAAGATTGGCAGGGCTGTGGTGGAGCTTACCTCACCACTGCCTGAAGAAAAGGGTCACGTTCAATCCTTCCTGCCTGCCTGCGCAGCCCCGGAAGAAAAACGTTGCCGGAGTCTCGTGGGCAGGAAGGAGGAGGAGCATCTGCAGTGTACAGAAGAAGAGCAGCGTTAATGGGCCGCCGCATATCCCATATTGTGGTGGACTGAGAAGAGGAGGAAACCCGGTAGTAGGGCCGCTGTGAGAATGAGAACCTGATTGTGTGTTTGAGGGAAGAAGACAGATGGAGAGAAAAGAAATAGAAAAAAAAAAGACCCTGTAAAAGGAATTGGCAAAAAAACAAGAAAGGGAAGGTGGAAAAAGCCCGTGACCAACCGATTCGAAAACTAAGATCAGACAGCAAAGGTAAAAAAAAAAAAAATTACCTTTTAGTGATTGGCATATGTTATCTTTGGGACTGTGCAAGAGTAGCACTTTATGCTGATCTTGCAATGTACGAGATCGGCATGGAGGAAGTGGAAGCCCGCAAATATTTAATACCGTGGGGCCTGCATAGAGGAGGCAGCAGAAAGGGCTTCAGTGCCAGTAGCAGCAATCAGCACCTCCCCAAATATCCACATGGCAGCAGTAGCAGAGGAATGAGGCTCTGAGGTTGCTGGCAAAAGAGAGGGATGTCTGCCTTCAGTGTGTGCAAGTGTATGAATAGGAGTCTGCCTAGGGGTGTATATGGGTGCCTGCCTGAGGCTATATCTGTGTTATGAGAAAGAATGGGTGTCTTCCTGGGGTCTGTCTGTGTGAGAATAGGTGCCTTACCTGTGTGTGAGAATGAATGTGTGCATGCCTGGGGGGTGGGGAGGGAGCGGTGTGATAATGAATGGGAACTGCCTGGGGGTCAGTGTGGGTGTAACATTATGTAATCCACAAAAATTTATGTATATATTTAAGGAAACATACATAAATTGTCGAAATAGTTTTGTTTGTTTAACCTTTAATCTCTGGTTTGCTAGTAGACAACTACTGTCGTGAAATTTTGTCTAAAACGTGTCACCAACATGAAAAGTTTGGAAAACTCTGTTCTACTCTCTAAATCGGCCATTATTTAGGGATTTAGATGGTTACCTGAGCTTCAGCAGGGAATTCCTTTGTCCTGCTACAGCTGAGAGCTGACAGTGAGTCACCATGTCTGAGAAGGTCTGTAGTTGCAGCCGTTGCGGGCAAAGTGTAATTCTGCTGAAGGATGCTTATGCTCTATGTGCCGCAGTAAAGCTGAAAAGCTTGAACTAAAAACGGTTTTTTAACTGAAGAGAGTTTTTATGGCAATTTCATGGTTGTGACTTAGCCTTAAAATTTGACTCAAAACAAGTTTAATCACTGTGGATTGTTCTCCACAGTGGTGCAAGCTAGGACAGCAACGCAGCTCACTGCCCATCTGATGGGGTTTGTTTTCTCTGGGAGAGCACTACCTGTGTAATTTGAGCAGGCCCTTTTCAAAAAAAGGATAGTCTGCTAACTGACAGGTCGATACTGTAATGTGCGGTTGAAGATTTTCCGTCTGTAACGTGCTGGGAGTGCACAATTCGGACCCGTAAGGCGATCCAGCGATACAGTCTCCAGTTTCACGCATCCTTAGCGCTTCTTAAAACAGACGCATAACCCTTTCCGCACGCAGCATGTATATGATATGTAAATGAACGAATTAGCTGTATAATGAAGGAATTAGCTATTCCCCTCCAATACTGTAACGCGCGCCCCGACTATCACTGCCATTTTGCCCCGCGTTTAACCTGCTAACTTACCGCCTACCCCTGCGTTAGAGGCAGGGTAAGGGTGGGCGGCAAGCTTTCCCCCTGCCTCCTCTCACCTGCCCTGGCCGCGTCCATGGATGCTGGCCTCCGGGGCAGCCCCAGTCCTCCCCCCTCCTCCCGAAGAAAAAAAAAAGCGAAAAAAAAAGTTGAGAGAGAGGGGAGAGGACGGCAATTCTACGCTCGGCGACTTACTTTTGCAGCCCCCCTCCTCCGGACATCGTGGCTTCCCCCGTGCCAGTTCCCCCTCCCCTCCTCCCGAAGCAGGGCGCGAAAAGCAGCCTTGCTCCTGGAGGAGGGAAGAAGGGACTGGCAGTGTAAAGCGGCGAAGCGACTTACCTTTTGCAGCACCTTCCGGACATCGGACGACCTCTCCTGCTGCTCGCGAAGATGGACGCCTGCACGGCCGCTGAAGACGTGACGTCCCATGCCGTGACGCCAAACGTCGTGACGTCACGTCTTCAGCGGCCGTGCAGGCGTCCTTCTTCGCGAGCAGCTGGAGGCAGGAGAGGTCGTCCGATGTCCGGAGGGGGCTGCAAAAGTAAGTCGCTTCGCGCTTTTCGTGCCCTGCTTCGGGAGGAGGTGAGGGGGGAACTGGCACGGGGGAAGCCACGATGTCCGGAGGAGGGGGGCTGCGAAAGTAAGTCGCCGAGCGTAGGATTGCCGTCCTCTCCCCTCTCTCTCTCGCAACTTTTTTTTTTCACTTTTTTTTTGCTTCGGGAGGAGGGGAGAGGGGACGGCAATCCCGACTTCCTGGTATCTGTCATTTCAAATGACATTTGAAATGACAGATACCAGCGTGGCCGTGAAGCGTTAGGCCCGAGCACCCAGGTTACTGTATAGGCGCTGTATACAGTAAAATGGGTTGCGCGGGCCTAACGCTTCCCTAACACTTCGCAGACGCGGCATGCATTTGCATGCAATTAGAAGAGTATCGAGCGGTAGGTGAAGAGAACTGTGCGTGCGGGGAACGAGGGTGCACCAGGCACTGCCGCACTCTTTCTACCGCGGCCTTAGAGTATCGACCTGTCTCTGAGGTGAAATGCTTGTGGAGGCCAAGCTCCTGCAGTTTCTAAGCCTTGCAGCGAAGCGTGCCATTGACAGTTGGAAAGCTCACCACCTCTTGTCGGGATTCAGAGCAAGGCCACTAACTCAAGGATTTCCATCCCGGCTTCCATCCCTTGAATGTGGTAATAGGTTGAACAATAAAAGAGTTAAGAGAAGGTAACACTTTAATTATTCAAACTGCCTTTAACCTTTTTCAAGGCAGAAAAAGAACCAGTGCTTTCAGCTAGCTAAGGTAAGTCATACAGGCTATGATTTAAAAATAAATAAATAAAAATATATAGTAAAAGGAAAGGGAAAAGAGTTAAAGTTTGTATTGGGAATGGTTTTCTTAAGCTAGGAGATTTTCTGAGGATTTCCATGTGCCAGTTCATATGGCTGCTGTGCTCTCTATTACCAATAAAAGGTAGCAGTGTCTGACAGCACATAGTGTTCAGCTTGCAAACTACAGAGTCAGTCATGCAGATGAAGCTTAAACTCTGGGGTCCTCCTAAGCCTGAACCTAGTGCATGAGTATAATTTAAACTCAGAGACATTCCCAGAGAGAGAGCAAAGGGCAGTGTCTTCTATTGTGTCTGGAATGCTGCCATCTTGAGAGCTCTCCAGCAGTTACAGGCTCTGCTCAGCCGCATATGATTAAAAACAAGGACTCTGCTGTTTAACTGTTCAAGTGCTGGGACAAAGTGATTATTGCCAGCAATCCTGCCGCTGGGGGATTTTCTCCCCCAGATCTTAACAATTTCTAAATAAAGCCTTTCAGGCTTTATTAAAAAAAAAAAAAAATTAATTCTGAGAAATAGGTAGTCTCAATCTGTTTCACTGTTGAAATTTAGATAAAACTAATTCTCAGTTGGCAGAATTTTTCATGAGAGGGACACAGAAGGCATCCATAGCTGTTCCACTGTATGTGGAACTGGAGATTAAACTTGCAGAATGGACCTTCCCTACAGGTAAAGTAATGTCTGTTCTAAAAGCACAGGTTGCTGCCAGATTCTCACCACTGAGCAGGAAATCATGTATCCTTAAGGAAGGAGGCGCTGCACATAAGGAATTATGGCAGCTTTTTGATGGACTGCACAGCTTGATTCAACAGCTGCCTAGCATTTTGTCAAGGTAATGAATTTAGTTCTTCAAGCTCACTAGCACATTAGGAGCTAGAAGACTTCTATGACTCACGTTAGGCTGCTGTTTCTTACTTCAAATTTCATCTCTGCAAATGCATTGCAAAGAGAGAATTTGGTGAGATATGTGAAAGACTTCATCTTGATTCATGAATCAAAACCATAGAGGCTTCCTGAGGATAGGTTAAATATTAGAGCTTACAGAGGGTGCCAGATAACCTAGAACAATTTTTTCCCCCCAAAAAGTGGATCTACATTACCAGAAACTAGTAGGTCTTTGATATGCTCGAGAACTGATTTCTGCAATACATTAATGTTTTTTCTTTTCCATGTCTATCAGCAGTGAAGACCATTGCTATACTGGCAATACTAATCAAATTAATAAAGCCACTACTGTTGTCCTGGTCCATTTCAAAAGCAGGAGTATGGATGTTAAGTTATTCTTTGAAATTCCAAAATATATTAAAAAACAAAATAGACCTTTATAGACCAAATTCTGATTTTTATACATATCTAAATTTGCTAGACCTATCCGAGCAGTAATTTAAAATAGACTTTTGTGCTCCTTTTAAATTCAGAACTACTTTTTCATGTTTTGTCTTTGGTTGGAGTCTCACAGAAAACCGTTTAATGCTAGTGGCCTGATATTCAAGAGCATTTACATGTTTAATGCTGAGCTTTACGCATGTAAAAACACTTTATCCATGGAAGTAGGCTTATGAAATTTGCTATAACATATCCTTTGACTTGTCACTGGGTATTTGCCCGCATTAGAAGTCCATAAACTATTTCCTAGAGTATAGCCAGATGGACTCAGGACCAATGGGTATTGTGCTCTCCTGATACCAGATGGGAGACTGAGTCAGATTTCAAAGCTGAATTCAGCCTACATATATCCGTGCAGCATGCTTAGCTATTCAGTATTTCTCAGTCTCCCATAGCAGATGCAGACACTATCCAAAAGAGAATAGTGTAACATTTACAAAAAAGAAGAAATAAGAAAATTTAACTCAAGAGAGCCTGGCTTCTCCTGCGGTGAAACCTAACTGTCCCTCCCCCAATCGAGACTTTCCTGAGGTCGATTCGATATCCCTCAGATGTGAGCCATAGTCCACCGGCCGATTCCCAGCGTGGACGTTGCCCCCAGGGTGGCTGAAA
Source organism: Rhinatrema bivittatum (assembly GCF_901001135.1). Taxonomy (NCBI): domain Eukaryota; kingdom Metazoa; phylum Chordata; class Amphibia; order Gymnophiona; family Rhinatrematidae; genus Rhinatrema; species Rhinatrema bivittatum. The sequence continues at coordinate 362,463,373 of NC_042615.1, read as the reverse complement.
GGCAGCAGGTGCAGATTCGAGTGCGGCGGTGAAGGTATTTCCCCCTCCCTCCACAGCTGGAGACCGCCCGGCACGCGACCGGTAAGCACCGAGACCAGGTACGGTAGAAACTTTTTCTTCTAAGTCTCCGGTCTCCAAGGCTCGAACAGCCATACCAGCCTTCCTCTGGCTAGGCCCCGATCTGGTCGAGGGTCCACACATGTGGAGACCCTCCGGGGGGGGAGTCGCCATTTTATTGCCGGGGTCGTCAGTGCCATCTTACCCCTCGCCGTAGGTACACGCGGAGCAGGCTAGAGGCCCGAGGTGCCTAACTTGAGTGCATCCGTAGGGATACACGCTTAGCTGCACCCATAACTGGGCCACGCGCACAAAATCCGCCGCTTCACGCATAACTTGTATGTACATACTGCTCACAACCAAGAGCATCAGTGCACATAACTCTTGCACGGACACATTTTTAAGCCCTACACGCGCCCAAACAATGGCACCACCATCCCAGAAGGCCAAGGGAGCCTTCCTTTGCCCAGCCTGCCACTTGAGAGCTGCGCAGCCTGAATTATAATCCCTGCTGTGCCAGCAGTGCAAAAAAAACCAAGGAGAGCCCAGCCAGGAGAGGGATCCGGAACCACTGATGATGGCACCCTGGACCTATGTCCAACTCGGTGCCCCCCACAGGAAAGTTCCTCCGGGGCTACCACTATGTTCTTTTGTTCCTGGCATCAACATGGACCCAGGAACCTTCTCCTGGGTGGAATTTTTCAAAGAGTTGAAAACCTTTGTCTAGGCGCAACCAGCCCCAGCTGTCCACTTGCCTCAAACTCTGCCGGAAGCACAAGCACTTCCCAGCACCTCCCGAGGCTCTTGAGACATGCCTCTCCTATCCAAGATCATCCTGGATGGGGAGCCAGACACCTCGGAGGAGGAAACAGAGTCCCTGGAAGAAGGGGAAATCCCCCCCGAGGGATGAAGCCATGCCGGACCATGCTCAGATTCTTCCACAAAGACGAATTACCAGTCCTCGTATCCCAAACTATGAAGACACTGGGTCTCCCAGGCACTGACCCTACATTGGAACCTAAAAAGAATCCCATGTTGGTGTACCTCCGTAAAGCCTCATGCTATTTTCCTATGATGGAGCCCATCAAGGAACTGATTGACCTGGAATGGAATGCTCCAGAGGCCAGTTTTAAAGGGGGATGGGCACTAGAAGTCCTATACCCGCTTGGACCCACGGCCAAGGAACTTCTCCGCTTCCCTAAAGTGGACGCTATAATATGTGCTGTTTCAAAATGCACCACAATCCCTGTGGAGGGAGGAGCGGCACTGAAGGACGCCCAAGACAGAAGGCTGGAAGTCATCCTTAAGCAGTCCTTTGTTTCAGCAATGACGCTACAAATTGCCTCCTGCTGCACCTTGTGGCACGTTCCTGTTTGACCCTCTCTAGAGACACTACCACGCCCAGAGAAGCAATGGAACCTGCGGTCTCCTTCCTCGCCGATGCTACCGCTGACTTCGTGCGCACATCATCCAGGGGTGTCGTCGCCACCGCAGTGTCAGCCAGAAGACAATTATGGCTCTGAAACTGGTCGGCTGATGTGACTTCCAAGGCGAATTTCACAAAAATGCCTTTTAAAGACTCTCTCTTGTTTGGAAGCGAATTGGAGAAGTTAGCCAGCAAATGGGGCGAATCCCCAGTACCCCGATTACCTGAAGACAGGAACAAAAGAACATATCAGCGCTCCTACCCCGAAGAACCAAGGGTAGAGGATTGCAGCGTTTTAAACCTTACAGGAACACACAGTCCCAAGCACCTCGCACTTCAGGAAGGTTTCAGTCCTTTTGGAACAAGCACATTAAGAGAGGAGCAAGCTCAGGGGCAGGCTCCGGCCGTGCCCCATAATGAGAAGAAGCAGACTCATCCACAGGAAGAAGACATAAGGGGCAGACTTACCCTCTTCTACCAAAGATGGGTTGAAGTAACAGCGGACAAGTGGGTCTTAACTATCATTCGAGAGGGATACGCCCTGGAATTCCAAAGCATCCCCCCACACAAATTTGAGATTTGTGTCTTTCTTACTCATGTGTTAACCAATAAAAGAGAGAGAAGTTATCGCAATTCCCCCCCCCTTGTTCATTGTATTTTCTCTTATTTTGATGTAAACCGATATGATGTAACCACGAATATCGTTATAAAAAAAGCTGTTAAATGAGATCACCATGCCACTCCCACTCCAAAGACTGGCAGTGGAAACCACGCTAGCAAGGCTACTCAGCCTACGTCTCAACAAAATACTGGCCTCTATTCCATCTATTTTATTGTTCCCAAGAAAGAAGGAACATTCCGGCCCATCCTGTACCTCTAGGCCGTGAACCGTTACCTGAAGGTACCACACTTCTGTGTGGAAACCCTAAGCTCCGTGATAATGGCAGTATTGTATTTAAATTATAATTCCCATGTTCATTTTAATTTATTATTATTTATTATTTATTTATCCAAGTTCATCCTACCTTGTTCATTGTAAGACATTATTCTATATATTGTCAAGTTATTTGTTGCAATGTAAACCGAAGTGATTAGTAACTATGTTACCAGAATGTCGGTATATAAAACTGTCAAATAAATAAATAAATAAAACCGGGAGAATTCTTAACCTCCCTGAACCTATCCAAAGCCTACCTTCACATCCCGGTCCATCAGGACCACCAGCGCTTCCTGCGCTTTGCGATACTGGACAATCATTACAAATTTTGAGCACTACCCTTCCAGCTAGCCACGGCTTCCAGAACCTTCACCAAAATTATGGTGGTAGTAGCGGCTGCACTGAGGAAAGGAGTTCTGGTACATCCTTACTTGGACGATTGGCTGATCAGAGCAAAGTCTCCAGAAGAGTCGCCACACGACCACCAGAGTCAAGAATTTACTTCAAGAACTCGGGTGGGTCGTGAACCCAGCCAAGAACTGCCTGCAGCCCTCCCAGTCACTAGAATACCTGGGAGTCCAGTTTGATATCAAGCAGGACAAGGTTTACCTTCCCCCTCCATGGAGAAGGAAACTGATGGGCCTATTGCAAAACCTGTTTAACTCAGTTTGCCCCAAGGTATGGGACTACCTTCAAGTCCTTGGCCTCATGAGCTTAACTCTGGAAGTTGTTCCGTGGGCAAGGGTCCATATGCGACCACTACAACGTTCCCTATTGTCACGATGGAATGCAATGTCCCAGAACTACTCAGTTCGCCTCCAGCTACCGACAGAGGTTTGGCATCAGCTTCAGTGGTGGCTACAAGAAGAACACCTAAGCAGAGGTGTAAACCTGTCCACACCAAAGTGGATCTTGTTCACTATGGACGCGAGTCTGCGAGGGTGGCTAGCCCACTGTCAGGAACTAACAGCCCAGGGACAATGGAACATAAACCGCCTGGAAACTCGTGCAATCAGACTAGCCTGCCTGCGATTCAGCCACAGACAACATCTCAGCAGATTATCTCAGCAGAGAGAGCCTAGACCCAGGGGAATGGTCGCTGGTGGACACAGCCTTCCAGCTGATAGTGAATTGAAGGGATCCCCCAGCCATGGACCTCCTAGCAACTCGTCACAATGCCCAAGTCCCCAGATTTTTCAGCCACAGACGAGAACCAAATCTCAAGGAATCGATGCTCTCATCCAGAACTGGCCAGGGAAGACCACCTGTACGCCTTCCCACCCTGGCCACTACTGGGCAGGGTCATCCACAAGATTACTAGTTGCCCCAGATTGGCCAAGAAGACCATGGTATGGGGACATGTGAAGACTATTGGCAGGGAATCCTCTGCATTTACTGCCATACAGGGACCTTCTTCAGCAGGGACCGATCTCCCACGAAGACCTGGCTCAATTCTCTCTTACGGTATAGTTCTTGAGAGGACTAACCTAAAGAAGTGCAGCTACTCAAAAGCCGTGATTGACACTCTGCTTCGAGCACGCAAATTCTCCACATCTGTCTTACATATGGATCTGGAGAGTATTTGAGGCCTGGTGTGAAGACTGCACCCTCCTTCTGAGGACAGCCAAGATTCCCACGATCCTAGAATTTCTACAGGATGGCATGCAGAAGGGGTTGTCTCTCAACTCCCTCAAGGTTCATGTCGCTGCACTAGCCTGTTTCAGGTCCGAAGTGGACGGCATCAGACTATCAGCTCATCCCGATGTCTCGCTTCCTGAAAGGATTCAAACAACTCCGGCCACCACTAAAACCTCAACCTAGTACTAGACTTCCTAGCAGGGGAGACCTTCAGACCAACAAGCGGCCTGTCTCTACACCTCTTGACCTTAAAGCATTCTTGATCGCTATATGCTCAGCTCGGCACATCTCCATACTTCAAGCATTATCCTGTCAAGATCTGTTCCTCAGGTTCACCCCCGGCACCATACAGCTACGTACGGTACCATCATTCCTTCCGAAAGTGGTTTCCCAGTTCCATATGAACCAGACCATATCCTTACCATCACTAGATGAACACAGGGATTCGGAAGACTCGCGCCTCCTTCGCCATCTGAATATTGGCAGAATCCTAGTCCTAGTGCTGCTGTCGGTTCCTCCAATGCTGTTGCAGCCCGCTGGCTCAAGGTTCAAGGCCCAGGGGATGCTCCATCCCTCGCGTCTCTGGGCATTCACAGTGAAGGGGAAGCTCCCTATGAACCCTGGGAGGGTGAGGCATTCTTTTCCTCCACCAAGGAATCAGAGGACTTGCCGTCTTGAGACTTCTCCACCTGAGGAGAGGCGAAAATCTCCTCCAGAGGCTTTCTTTCGCTAGTTTTGTTAAAGCCATGGCAAAGTCAGTACCATTCCAGCTCTTGACCAAACAGGATTCTCACCACAAGATGCTGGAAATCCTGCAGTTTCTGGATGCTCCTAAGCAGGTAGTGGCTGTTCCAGTGCATGACATCTTTAGGGAACTGGTCTCTGGACTCTGGGAACATCCCATCCCCGTCCTTCCCGTGAACTAGAAGACAGATGCAGTCAATCTGGTCCAACCCACCACAGGGTTTGAGCACCACCAGCTTCCTCATAAGTTATCAGCTCTATATGGGGCAGTACTCAGGAACCTCTGGAAACAAGCCCAGGAGATGGGAGATAGTCTCCCGCAGCAATTCCAGGAGGAATTCCAAAAGATAGTTCAGCAAGGCCTGGACTGTAATAAACACGAGGTCTGTTCGGCATACGACATGTTTGAGATGGCTATGAGAGTTGCCACAGCAGGCATGTGGGCTCGCTGTATGGCTTGGCTGCGTGCCTCCAATCTGAGCCCCCAGGTCCAGAACAGTCTGGTAGATCTACCTTGTATGGATAAAACCCTGTTTGGGGACAAGATTAAAGAGGCGGTGGTGCAACTGAGGGACTATTATGAAACTCTTCAGCAGTTCTCAGCCAGTACTTCAGACACCCAGCCTTCCAGCAAAAAGTCTCTGAGACAGTATCAGAGGTGGCCTTTTTACCAGCCACGCAAGTACTACCTGCTGGCCTCTAGAGCGAGACCCCAGTGGCCCCCGGCAAGACCAAGGGCATGACAAATCTTTAATAAAAAAGTAAAAATCTAACAAAATCCCCCACCCTCCTGACGCCCCCCAAGACCTCCAAAATTAATTTACTACAACCCCCACCCTCCTGACCCCCCCAAGACCTGCCAAAAGTCCCTGGTGGTCCAGCGGGGGTCCGGGAGCGATCTCCTGGACTTGGGCTGTCGGCTGCCAGTAGTCAAAATGGCACCGACGGCCCTTTGCCCTCACTATGTCACAGGGGCTACCTCCTGGACCCCCGCTGGACCACCAGGGACTTTTGGCAGGTCTTGGGGGGGTCAGGAGGGTGGGGGTTGTAGTATATTAATTTTGGAGGTCTTGGGGGGCGTCAGGAGGGTGGGGGATTTTGTTAGATTTTTACTTTTTTATTAAAGATTTGTCTGCGAGCCAGATGCAGCCATCAAAAGAGCCATATCTGGCTCCCGAGCCATAGGTTCCTGACCCCTGTACTAGGGTGTAGGCGGTGTCCTAGGCTCAGTATCAATTGGTGTCCCCGCAGGAGATCGGTTGGTTGGCGACCTGGGATACTTTACACATTTTCACAAGGCATTGCTGAATAGATGTTCGAGTGTCGACAGTGACCGGTTTTGGGGAGTGTACTGCAAGTGTGTCTTTGAGATTCCTGCCCAGTGTAGGAGAGTTTAGGCATATCCCATGTATCTGGACTGATCTTGGATATGAATAGGAAAGGAAAACCGGATCTTAGCTGCTAATTTTCGTTTCTGGAATACCACAGATCAGTCCAGAGCCCCATCCTCTCTGAAAAGATCCTGCTCGCTGTTTGTCTATAGAGTAAAGTAATTGTTTTCAGTTTGGGAGTTTCAATCATCTCTTTAGCCAAATGGGCGCCAGTTTGGAGGCTTGATGGTTTCCCTGCTCCATTTGGGGGTGGAGTGGTGAAGTTGGTTTTTTATTTCATCTTTGCTTAGGTACTGAGGGATTGCAGGTGGCATGCTATCTTAATTAGCAGTGTGTTCATAAAGATCTTCTTCTCTGTCTCCATCTGCTGGTAAGGATGAAAAATCCATGTGTTCTGACACCTGTGGTATTCCAGGAATGAAAATTGGGTAAGAACCAAGTTTCCTTTCACGATTGAGACCATACATCCTATCTATATGGAATTTTCTCAATTTGTAGGATTTGATGACTTATGATTGTAAATATAAGAATCATAGGAATTGAGGTGTAGTGGGAAAGTCCCAGTACAGACCACAAATTATTCCACACTGCCACTGAGGTAATAGATAATGACAAGGTGAATAGTTCCAGTAGATTGGCAGAGAGTAGAAAAGTCCCAGGTGCCAGAGTTGATCAGGCACCTGAAAATGGGCATCTAATCTGCCACTAGCCTAGCAGGAGCTATTATGGCTGGCCCTGACACAACTGTTATAGCTGGGGTCAGCTCATTGCCCATACTAAAGAAAGATTAGAGGGAGAAGGGAAAGGATAGACAGAAAAAAATGAAAACACACACAAATAGGCTTTATCTAGTGGCTCAGTGGTAGTGATGTGCATTGCCATGGGAGAGTCCCTTTATTTGATTTCTGAATTGGGTCTTCCACATCCCAGATCAGCTATAGCTGGGGATCCTGTTGAGGCAGCATTCCCTGTCCCTGCAGATGAAGGAATTATGGTCATTGATTGAGTTATCTGGCGACTAGATTTAGAGCCCATGGTACAGAGTTCAGAAGGAGCCCTAGTCTATGATTCCCAACTTTAGGATCATTGCTGCAGTGACCAGACTAGGAATAGTGGGAAGGAGGGTCTATTAAAATAATGGTAGAATTCTCAGATCGTTGTGAATGAAGGCTCATGGTGCCAGAGTGCAGCCCTGGTTCTGATAGAGCTGGACGAAAATGGAGGAAGGAGGAACTTGACTCTGCCCCCCCCCCCCCCCCCCCCCCAAGAATAAAAAAAGACACAAATGATTTAAAAATATTCAAAATATAGATAAACTAAACAAAAAAGCAGCAAATAGTAAAAACAAAAAAACCCCCACGTCAGTGCCCAACTTCTCTAAAGATTTTTCTAACCCTGCCATTACATGTGCATAGTAGAGCATGCTGTAAAAAAAAAAAAAAAAAAAGAGAACTCTATGAATTTGAAGAGCAAGATCAGTGACCAGTGTGGATAAGTGGGTTATACATGCCAACCAGCTGATGGAGATAGAGAACAGGCTTGCTGATGTTACTCCTTATATCGCTGTGCTGATACCAGCCTGCCAGTATTCTCTACTTTTATCAAATGGTGGAAAAGCTCCCTGTGCTGGAAGCGAAGACCTGGATAGGCTGGGTAAAAAAAATTTTTCTCTGCTCTTATTATACTGCTTCTCTGTCAGTTTAAATATTATGATTATTTAGTTTACTATTTTATTTTGTTAACATTTTATTTTATTTATATTATGAAACTATGTATTTACTTCCCTTTTCCCTTTTGGAAATGCAAATATTTTTAAATGAATATTTGTTAGCTACTGTAAACCAGTTTGATATGTTCGCATGAAAAATTCAGTATATAAAATTATTAAAATAAATAAAAAGAATTTTGTAAAGCTCCTGAGGTGACAGATGAATTCTCTCTCTCTCTCATTTGAGCCTGGCTCTAAATCAGAGAGCATGTCTGTGGTTGACTGTTTCAGACGCTCTCCCTCAAAGGAGCACCATTGGAAACCAGAGGGCTACTTGTTCTTCCCTTTCCCCCACTTCTTGAGTATTCAGAGCCCAGTACAGGTCCAAAGCTTTGTGCGTCCTCCTTCAGTGGTGTATTCCAGGGGGACTGATAAGTTTTCCATTCACTCTCTCCTTCCTGCCTTCCTTCCTCTCAATGTTTGCTCTTTCCCCGCTAAACTCTTGAACTTATTTCTGACTACAAAGCAAAGTTTAAAAAAAAGACCCATGCGAAAGGGAATGCTGGTTATTAAGCAGTCAGAGGTTCATGGCAACTGGAGAGCGAGGATGCTCACAGGGCAGTAGACGAAGCCTTGTGTGTGTACCTAGTTTGTGTATTTTGTACTACGGGCAGTGTTTGAAGGGAGTGATGGTACAGAGGAATGCAAAGCTTCTGCTCTGTATAGGATGCAGTCTTAGCAAAATACCTTTGAAGGAGGGTTCTGAATGCTGCCAGGAGGATGGAACTGTGTGGGTAAGTTTTTCCCAGCCTTTCAGCAATGGTTCTGTGACCAGCTGCACTGTTTTGTTGCCAGGCTTCAAATAACAGGTGCACTGGTAGCCTTTTTGAAATTGTGTGAAAATGGCAGGAGCTGGTAACAGATTTGCTGTTGTCTAAGGTGTCTCTTTATTAATTTGTTGGACTACAAGTCATTCAGCAGTAAGCATGACAGCACAAGCAGAGCAAAGGACAGTACTATACTCTGCTCGGCATCTAGTCTGAGGAATAAGAAGTTGCCATACTGGGCAGACCAACGGTCCATTAAGACCAGCATCCTGTTTCCAACAGTGGCCAATCCAGGATACAAGCACCTGGCAAGTACCCAAACATTAATTAAATCTCATGCTACAACTGCCGGTAATAAGCAACTTGATTTAGATCAGTTTATGGACTTCTCCTCCAGGAACTTATCCAAACCTTTCTTAAATTCATGACATTAACTGCCCTATCCACATCCTCTGGCAACAAATTCCAGAGCTTAATTGTGCATTGAATGAAATAATTTTCTACGATTTGTTTTAAATGTAATACTTGCTAACTTCATGGAGTGACCCCTAGTTCTATTATCTGAAAGAGTAAATAACAGATTCACACTTACCTGTTCTAGTCCTCTCATGATTTTATAGACCTATCAGATCCCCTCTCAGCTGTCTCTTCTCCAAGCTGAACAGTCCTAACCTCTTTAGCCTTTCTTCGTAGGGGGAGCCATTCCATCCACTTTATTATTTTAGTCACATTTTTCTGTAACTACTCTAGTGAAACTCTTTTTGAGATTTAGTGACCAGAATTGCACACTGGTCTCAAGGTCCAGTAATACCATGGAGCAATACAGAGCTATTATGGCATTTTTTTGTTTTATTCACCATTTCCTTCCCAATAAGGGAAGGAAAGGTAGATTAGTCTATGAACTCTACACCACAATAAACCATAACTATAATACTATGTATAATAAAACTACCGGTGTAAGTACCTTGGTACAATTGGTCATGAACTACTTCGCTAAATGACTGTCTAATGATATATTGTAACCGAACCTTTGACGGCACCTGTTAGAATGTACTATAGTACACTTTTACCTACATTAAATATGTGCCTACATGTAAACTGTTGCAACGGTATAGAAAAGTTTTTAAATAAATAAATTCCAAACATTCCGCTAGTCTCCCTGACCATCACAGCACATTGAGCCAAAGACCCCAACATACCTCTGTTGGAAACAGGATGCTGGGCTTGATGGACCCTTGGTCTGTCCCAGCATGGCAATTTCTTATGTTCTTACCATCTAGTATGATGCTCAGATCTCTTTCTTGGATGGTAGGTTCCATGTTGAGAGCTAACATCGTGTAACTAGATGGATTGTTTTTCCCTATATGCATCACCTTGCACCTATCCACATTAAATCTCATTTGTCACCTGAACGCCCAATTTTCCAGTATCGCAAGGTGATCCTGCAATCCATCTTTGATCCAACCACTCTGAGCAATTTTGTCATCTGCAAACTTGATCATCCCACTAGCATCACCCCTCCAGATTACCTACAAACATATTGAAAAGCACTGGCTCAAGTACAGATCCCTGAGACACTCCACTGTTTACCTTTTTCCACTGAGAAAACTGACCATCCAGTCCTCTCTGCTTCCTGAACCTTAACCAGCTTGCAATCCACTCCTAATAAGAAATCTAATATGTAACTACAGCTTTGGTTAATTTTCACTATATGCATCACCTTGTGCTTGTCCACATTAAATTTCATCTGCCATTTGGATGCTTAATCTTCCAGTCTCACAAGGTTCTCCTGCAATTTTACAGTCTGCTTGTGATTTAACTACTCTAAATTTTGTCATCTGCAAATTTGATCACCTCAGTCGTTCACCTTTCCAGATCATTTATAAATATATTAAAAACGCTGGTCCAGGAGGAAGTGACGTCACTCACCCGAATGGCAGCGTGAGTCTCAAGCTCCTTGCTCAGCAACAAATATATCCCCCCTCTAAGTTAGCCATCCGTGGGTCGATTACAACTAAAACCGCAGGAATCACAAGTGCACATACCGAGATGTCGGTAAAAAAAAAAAAAATCATGGACCTCTGCCACTCTTCTTTTGAGCGAGAGCCTGACAAACGCAAGGAAGGCCTAGCGGAATCCGGACCTGGAGAGGCCAGGATCGCTGAGGGTTCGGAGTATCACCGGGCGGGCTCCCCAGCGGCGGGAGGAGGTGCGGTGGACCCGGAGATATCGAGAGCAAATTTCCAGGTATGGAAAGTATGAGGAGCTGGGGGAGCAGGTGGCTTCAGTAGAAAATCAGGTGACAGCAGACAGCCTTAGAAGCAGCACGTTCAGAAATTACGCAGCTTAAACAGGTAGATCAGACTGTATGGCTTGAAGACCTGGAGAACAAGTCACTGTGGGGAAATCTGTGCTTTTGTGGGATTCCTGAGGGGGAGGCCAATGCAGACTGTGCAAAAATAGTAAAGGACATCTGCTTGATGATCCTCCATAGGATAAGGAAGCTGGCCTTCAGGAAGCTCCCAAAATTAATTTGGATCGAGCACACAGATTGCTGGCTAAACGGAGAGGCAATGTTCCAAGAGACATTGTAGTCAGTTTTCATGAATTCCAAATAAAAAGAATATTGAGATGTGCAAGGAAAATTACAGACCTACAATGGCATGGTAATAGAGTTGAAATCTTTCAAGATATGTCTCCCATCACCATACGGAAAAGGCGGGAGTTCCAAGAGTTACTTCAGGTGTTGAGAGATGGGGAACATAACATAGATACAAATGGCTATTCCTGTTTGGCTTGCAAATGACTATCAATGGTACTACTTCAAGAGCACAGACTGAGGCTGCAACAGCCATCATGCAAGAAGCTGGGATCCTGAAAGGCATGGCTCACCACCCTAAATCAACAGCTCAGCCAGGTTTTTCCCAAACAGCACATCAAGATGGCAGAGAGTTCCACATGGTGGCAAGCGACTGAGGTCATTCTGGAGGAGAAATGGAAACCAGGAGAGCCGATACTTGAGACTCTGACATACATGTTTGTTCTCAGATGTTCGATTCACTACAAGTTGATGATGCAGCAGGAACACGAGTGTGGACAATGATTTACTTACAACACAGGCAGTGAAAGACCGGTTTAGTACAGTTGCCAGCATCTTTTGGATATTTCTTCTCAGATATGGAAAAGCTGGTGACTCAGACAATGGTAGAAAAGGGATGTTCTGCTTAATTTTTGATAAGATATAAAGGGGGGGTTTCATGGGGCTATGAGATGGGTGACAGTATTCCTCGGAGAACGGGGGGGAAGAGGGGGTGTTGGGTGGGGGAGGGAGGGGGATGAAGGGGGCTTGAATGAGTGTGGATGGATGGGGCAGTGTTTATCTGGTGAATGTGGCCTAATAGTTAACTTAAGGGTGGTTGGTGGGAGAAGAAAACTCTCAGAGAACGAGTCCGATCTCTGGAGGCTAGAGTGGCAGACCTGGAGGAGCTGAGGGAGACAGAGGTATATAGATGAGACCTTCAGGGACATAGTAGTCCAGTCCCAACTTCAGACTGGCAGCCCTGGTGCTGCCTTGGAGGAAGAAGGTCTCATAATGGGAGAGCACCAACCAGATGTAGCAGGAAAGGATCCTGTAGCAAGGACCTGCTCTCTAGGTGATGCATTGTCCTTTCGCACTGAGGATATCTCCCCAAGGCCTACTGCCCAGGAGGGAAGGGTTAGGTCGGCCGTCATAGTTGGTGATTCGATTATTAGGAATGTAGATAGCTGGGTGGCGGGTGGGCGTGAGGATCGCCTGGTAACATGCCTACCTGGTGCGAAGGTGGCGGACCTCACGCGTCACCTAGATAGGATTTTAGACAGTGCTGGGGAGGAGCCGGCTGTCGTGGTACACGTGGGCACCAACGACATAGGAAAATGTGGGAGGGAGGTTCTGGAAGCCAAATTTAGGCTCTTAGGTAGAAAGCTTAAATCCAGAACCTCCAGGGTAGCATTCTCTGAAATGCTCCCTGTTCCACGCGCAGGTCACCAGAGGCAGGCAGAGCTCCGGAGTCTCAATGCGTGGATGAGACGATGGTGCAAGGAAGAGGGATTCAGTTTTGTTAGGAACTGGGGAACCTTTTGGGGAAGGGGGAGTCTCTTCCGAAGGGATGGGCTCCACCTTAACCAGGGTGGAACCAGACTGCTGGCGCAAACCTTTAAAAAGGAGATAGAGCAGCTTTTAAACTAGAACAAAGGGGAAAGCCGACAGTCGCTCAGCAGCGCATGGTTCGGAGAGATGTATCTTTAAAGGATACTAATGATGCATTAGAATTAGGGCATCCCGACAGTGAGGTTCCAATAATTAGAAAAGTAGTCCAAGTGCCTGTAACTAAAAACTCACCTGAGCTAAAAAATTCTAACTTATCCCTATCAATTAAAAAGCAGAATAAAAATACAATCAAAAAACAAACTTTGAAATGTTTGTATGCTAATGCCAGAAGTCTAAGAAGTAAGATGGGAAAATTAGAATGTATAGCAGTAAATGATGACATAGACTTAATTGGCATCTCAGAGACATGGTGGAAAGAGGATAACCAATGGGACAGTGCTATACCGGGGTACAAATTATATCGCAATGACAGAGAGGAGCAGTCGGGAGGAGGTGTGGCGCTTTATGTCCGGGATGGCGCAGAGTCCAACAGGATAAACATCCTGCATGAGACTAAATACAAAATTGAATCTTTATGGGTAGAAATCCCTTGTGTATCAGGGAAGACTACAGTGATAGGGGTATATTACCGTCCACCTGGTCAAGATGGTGAGATGGACAGTGAAATGCTAAGAGAAATTAGGGAAGCTAACCAAATTGGTAGTGCAGTAATAATGGGAGACTTCAATTACCCCAATATAGACTGGGTAAATGTATCATCGGGTCACGCTAGAGAGATAACGTTCCTGGATGGAATAAATGATAGCTTTATGGAGCAATTGGTTCAGGAACCGACGAGAGAGGGAGCAATTTTAGATCTAATTCTCAGTGGAGCACAGGACTTGGTGAGAGAGGTAACGGTGGTGGGGCCACTTGGCAATAGTGATCATAATATGATCAAATTTGATTTAATGACTGGAAAAGGAACAGTGTGCAAATCCAAGGCTCTCGTGCTAAACTTTCAAAAGGGAAACTTTGATAAAATGAGAAAAATTGTTAGAAAAAAACTGAAAGGAGCAGCTACAAAAGTAAAAAATGTCCAAGAGGCGTGGTCATTGTTAAAAAATACCATTCTAGATGTACAGTCCAGATGTATTCCACACATTAAGAAAGGTGGAAAGAAGGCAAAACGATTACCGGCATGGTTAAAAGGGGAGGTGAAAGAAGCTATTTTAGCCAAAAGATCTTCATTCAAAAATTGGAAGAAGGATCCAACAGAAGAAAATAGGATAAAGCATAAACATTGGCAAGTTAAATGTAAGACATTGATAAGACAGGCTAAGAGAGAATTTGAAAAGAAGTTGGCTATAGAGGCAAAAACTCACAGTAAAAACTTTTTAAAATATATCCGAAGCAGAAAGCCTGTGAGGGAGTCAGTTGGACCGTTAGATGATCGAGGGGTTAAAGGGGCACTTAGAGAAGATAAGGCCATCGCGGAAAGATTAAATGATTTCTTTGCTTCGGTGTTTACTGAAGAGGATGTTGGGGAGGTACCCGTAATGGAGAAGGTTTTCATGGGTAATGATTCAGATGGACTGAATCAAATCACGGTGAACCTAGAAGATGTGGTAGGCCTGATTGACAAACTGAAGAGTAGTAAATCACCTGGACCGGATGGTATACACCCCAGAGTTCTGAAGGAACTAAAAAATGAAATTTCAGACCTATTAGTAAAAATTTGTAACTTATCATTAAAATCATCCATTGTACCTGAAGACTGGAGGATAGCAAATGTAACCCCAATATTTAAAAAGGGCTCCAGGGGCGAACTGGGAAACTACAGACCGGTTAGCCTGACTTCAGTGCCAGGAAAAATAGTGGAAAGTGTTATAAACATCAAAATCACAGAACATATAGAAAGACATGGTTTAATGGAACAAAGTCAGCATGGCTTTACCCAGGGCAAGTCTTGCCTCACAAATCTGCTTCACTTTTTTTGAAGGAGTTAATAAACATGTGGATAAAGGTGAACCGGTAGATATAGTATACTTGGATTTTCAGAAGGCGTTTGACAAAGTTCCTCATGAGAGGCTTCTAGGAAAAGTAAAAAGTCATGGGATAGGTGGCGATGTCCTTTCGTGGATTGCAAACTGGCTAAAAGACAGGAAACAGAGAGTAGGATTAAATGGGCAATTTTCTCAGTGGAAGGGAGTGGACAGTGGAGTGCCTCAGGGTTCTGTGTTGGGACCCTTACTATTCAATATATTTATAAATGATCTGGAAAGAAATACGACGAGTGAGATAATCAAATTTGCAGATGACACAAAATTGTGCAGAGTAGTTAAATCACAAGCAGATTGTGATAAATTGCAGGAAGACCTTGTGAGACTGGAAAATTGGGCATCCAAATGGCAGATGAAATTTAATGTGGATAAGTGCAAGGTGATGCATATAGGGAAAAATAACCCATGCTATAATTACACGATGTTGGGTTCCATATTAGGTGCTACAACCCAAGAAAGAGATCTAGGTGTCATAGTGGATAACACATTGAAATCGTCGGTTCAGTGTGCTGCGGCAGTCAAAAAAGCAAACAGAATGTTGGGAATTATTAGAAAAGGAATGATGAATAAAACGGAAAATGTCATAATGCCTCTGTATCGCTCCATGGTGAGACCGCACCTTGAATACTGTGTACAATTCTGGACGCCGCATCTCAAAAAAGATATAATTGCGATGGAGAAGGTACAGAGAAGGGCTACCAAAATAAGGGGAATGGAACAACTCCCCTATGAGGAAAGACTAAAGAGGTTAGGACTTTTCAGCTTGGAGAAGAGACGACTGAGGGGGGATACGATAGAGGTGTTTAAAATCATGAGAGGTCTAGAACGGGTAGATGTGAATCGGTTATTTACTCTTTCGGATAGTAGAAGGACTAGGGGACACTCCATGAAGTTAGCATGGGGCACATTTAAAACTAATCGGAGAAAGTTCTTTTTTACTCAACGCACAATTAAACTCTGGAATTTGTTGCCAGAGAATGTGGTTCGTGCAGTTAGTATAGCTGTGTTTAAAAAAGGATTGGATAAGTTCTTGGAGGAGAAGTCCATTACCTGCTATTAAGTTCACTTAGAGAATAGCCACTGCCATTAGCAATGGTTACATGGAATAGACTTAGTTTTTGGGTACTTGCCAGGTTCTTATGGCCTGGATTGGCCACTGTTGGAAACAGGATGCTGGGCTTGATGGACCCTTGGTCTGACCCAGTATGGCATTTTCTTATGTTCTTACATGTTTAATGATTTTCTGGTGCAATGTGGTGCTAAGTCCTGGTTGTCTTGATTAATATGGCGGGAATACTTAAAATAATATCCTGGAATGTTAAGGGTTAAATACATACCAAAAACGGAAAGATTACTACAAGATGCCCTTAACGCCAAAGAGGATATATTATTCTATCGAGACACATTTAAAAAAAGATATGAGAGGCTATTAGCATCAAAACTTTTCCTGTACAGTACTTTGCTGCAGCTACCATTAAGGGTAAATACAATGGGGTAGGAATTCTTTTCTCCAAAAATATAACAGTGGAGGTGCAGGCTGTGTTCCGTGACTAGGAAGGTAGATACTTACATAATAACATAAGAAATTGCCATGCTGGGTTAGACCAAGGGTCCATCAAGCCCAGCATCCTATTTCCAACAGAGGCCAAACCAGGCCACAAGAATCTGGCAGTTACCCGAACACTAAGAAGATCCCAGGCTACTGATGCAATTAATAGCAGTGGTTTCCCGTCGATAGCAGGGCTGAATTAGCCATGCTGTCATGGGATCTGTCAATCAGGCCCGGGAGGCGGAGCTTGTCAAAGCAGAGAACAGAGCTTTGCTCTCTGCGGCTGCGTGTGTGTTCCCGCGCAAGAAAGTATCGGAATAAGAACATAAGAAAATGCCATATTGGGTCAGACCAAGGGTCCATCAAGCCCAGCATCCTGTTTCCAACAGTGGCCAATCCAGGCCATAAGAACCTGGCAAGTACCCAAAAACTAAGTCTATTCCATGTAACCATTGCTAATGGCAGTGGCTATTCTCTAAGTGAACTTAATAGCAGGTAATGGACTTCTCCTCCAAGAACTTATCCAATCCTTTTTTAAACACAGCTATACTAACTGCACGAACCACATTCTCCTCAGTCTCTTTTTTTCTGCGAGCGGGATTGCACGCGGAGCTGCTGTTCTCAGGGGAAAAAAAAGTGTCAAAGTCAGGGTTCAAACCCTGTACTTGCGGTAAGGTAATGTCGGTCACGGATGGCCATGACCAATGTTACCGATGCCTGGGGCCAGATCACAATAGTGAAGATTGTGAACATTGCTCAAGAATGTCTCCGAGAGCCCTGAAACAATGGGCCTACAGACTTAAAGAACTTTTTGCCTCATCGGAGGCTCATTCGTCACCTGACCCTACTTCTTCACAGGCTCCCTCAAAAAAGAGGGCATCGTCGTGGGATCCTCAATCCTCCAAAATAGGAGGTAAGGACTTGGCGAACCAAAAAGTGCTATTGGATTTTATAAAATCCACAGACCCAGAATTGCTGGCGCAGGAGACAATGGCGCCAAATATCCAACTGCCTAAAACTTCTACGCATAAAGTGAAGACCGCATACCACTTCTGCGCCTACAGAGGGTTCGGCGCACAACACCCCTATGCGCACGGCGCCGACGACACTTGGGCGCAGAGCACCGAAAGACCCAGCGCGCATGGCGCAGAAAAGTTCCGCGTGCAAGGCGCTGAAGTATCCCGCGCGCACGGCGCCAAAGACGCCTGTGCGCATAACAGAAACACACGAGCGCACGGTGCGGGAGACATGGGTGCTGATATCTCCTGTGCGCATAGAACAAAAAAGATATGCGCACAATTCTAAATCGGCGCACAAGTCACCAGAACATGGGTTAAAGAGATGAAGTACACATTCTAGAAAATAGTATTCCACCTCTCCATCGCTAACCCCACCTCGTTCAGGTACTTCCCTCTCTTCGAGAGCTACTTCGACAGAGTATACAATAAAACGGAGAAAACGATCAGTCTTCATGTACAAATCATACAGACTCGTCACACCATTACCATAAACGTTCACGGCACTCTCACCACAGAAAATCTGGGAGAAAGAGTGCTGCATAGGAAATAAGCCCTTTGACTTCATGTACCAACTCCAAACACCTTCTCCCACAAGGAGGTAACATGAGTTGATTCCTCTAACGCTTCCACAGATTCAGAAGATTCCAGGGACGCAATCTGTAGAAAGAAAGTCCAAAAAGTGTCTAATTTACCTCAAACCACTCCAATACAACCTAAAGCACGTGAGTCACAAGAACCAGATGGGCATACAATAATGCCCCCGCGTACAAAAGAGGCATTTTACCAATTGTCCCAATCCTTAGTGGGATTTTATGAAACTCTTGTCATCATTCAAAATGACTAATATTGCTGCTGACAGTTCTCCGGAACATAAGACGCACGCTAACAGGGAACAGTCGGTGGAGTCTCCGACATCACCCATAATAAACTGTCCAACTTCACCAAATTATAAACAGGATATATCATTTGATTCTCCTTCACCGTAAACATCCCCATCATCATCGACAGGATTTCCATCTGATCCGCAGGAACAACCTCAGGAGCCGTTTTCCCCTCCAGAAGACCTTACCCAAAATCTTTGAAAAAATTGGGTTCAATACTACATCTAGACGTCCAAAAAGAGAGAGACCCCAGGGCAGAAACCCTTGGTCCCCTAAATTTTTGACACTCCAGGGGAACCAACATCTCTTCCACCACAAGAGCTCCCTCATTCAGTCTTACAGAAATCCTGGGAAACGCCTTTTGCACTTGCAGCCGTTTCCAGGAAAACAGTCATAAAATTTCGTATGAGGAAAACAACACCGTACTCTCTACCACAATTACCTCATGCTTCAATTGTGGTGGAGTCGGCGATGCAAAGATTTAAGAAAACAAAATCACATTCCTCATATCCACCAGGGAAAGACAACAAATATCTAGATGAGTTTGCCAGGAAAATATATCATAACTCAATGTTGAATGCTCAGAATATGCACCATCAATTCTACATGGTTCAATATCTGAGTGCATGCAAACTATGAAAGGTATGCTTTCCTCGATGGTGGATCAGATACCCCCGCCTCTTCATGACATGGAAGAGTGTTCTCGACACCTGTTGAGGTCGATCTGTGAAGCATATGAAACATCCTCCAGGGCATTGGCAACAGCCATTGCAGCCCGCAGACTAGCATGGTTACGTTCAAGTTCGATATGTGAAGATTTGCACGAGAAACTAACAAACCTCCCATGTACAGGAGATATAACCTATTTGGAGAACAATTTCAGGACACAGTAGGTAAACTGAAGGAAGAATCTCTATCAGTACAATCCTTAACATCACATCCTACTTATTCGACCGCTCGTCGCTATATTGTAGGGTCTCCTGGCAATCATATGCCAGGAGACCCTACAGATCTTACCAGTCTTTTCGGGCACAAGCATACCCTTCCTACCAGCGTCCTGCTCCACAACGGAATACCTCCAACCAACGTAGAGGTAAACCACGTAACCAGAAACAGCAGGCACAACAGCCGGCTACAACAGCAAAAGCGACTCCATCTTTAGTTATTCAGCCACCACCACAACATCAAGCTCCACCCGGCAGGATTCGTTCTTGCCTGGAAGCCTGGGAGAGAATAACATCCGATCAATGGGTTTTGGAGATAGTACGACACGGTTACCAACTCCAATTTGTCACAAAACCCATATTGCCACATCTCTCCAAACTCAAGATTCACAGCCTCCAACCACAATTGGAGGAGGAAATTGCTTTACTTTGCAAACAACAAGCAATTTGACAAATTCACCCAGGCTCCAAATCACTAGCATTTTACTCCCCATACTTCCTCATACCCAAGAAGTCGGGTGGCCTTCGTCCCATACTAGACCTAAGGGAATTGAACAAATTTCTCGCCAAGAAGAAATTTAAAATGGTATGGTTGAAATCAATCCTTCCTCTGATTCAAACCGATTGGATGTGTTCCATCGACCTGAAGGATGCTTACACACACATTCCAATCCATCCATCCTCGTGGTGTTACCTATGCTTTTGCTACAGGCATCAACACTACCAGTACAAAGTTCTCCCCTTTGGACTATTGGCTGCACCCAGGGTGTTCACCAAATGCATGGTAGTGGTGGTGGCTCATCTCATACAAGGTATAACCATCTTTCCATATCTGGACGATTGGCTCATAATCGCCCCAACTCCCAACATCTTAATAGATCACCTCCATTGGGTGATACAATGCTTACAGGAATTAGGATTAGTGATCAATTTTCAGAAATCACACCTACAGCCAACACAGCAATTACAGTTCATAGGAGCAAGCCTGGACACTACTTGCAACAGGGCATACCTACCAGGCGCCTTTTTAGCTGACGCGGGCTTGGATCTAGTCCATACTTTGGCCAGAGGAGTGTTCTCGGTGGTGGCAGCCAGAAGACAGCTATGGCTGTGGAATTGGTCAGCAGACGCAATCTCCAAGGCAAATCTTACAAAGATGCCCTTTTAAAGGATCACTCCTTTTCGGAAGCAAATTGGAAAAGCTGGCCAGTAAATTGGGTGAATCTCCAGTTCCCCAGCTACCAGAAGATAAGAGAAAGCAGTTACAGCACCCCTCACCTATGAGTGGTTGATCCAGGGGCTCCTAAAGCTTTTGCCCCTACAGAAACTTGACATTTGAGAGGTCTCATCCTTTTGGGAGGTCTGTCCTTTCATAGTCTACAGCCAAGAGAGGGGCAGGCTCGGGTTCAAGTTCGTCCCGAACCCCCCAATTAACTTTTGTCGACCCACTCTCGGAACGAGGAAATAGGGGGTCGACTGTCCCTCTTCTACTGGAGGTGGGTCTAGATCACTTTGGACAAATGGGTATTGGAGGTCATACAAGAAGGATATGCACTGGAATTTCACAGCACTCCTCAGGACATATTCATGATGTCTCCTTGCCACTTCCAGCACAAGAAGCAGGTAGTGGCAACTACTCTTTTAAGGCTTCACAGAATGAAGGCTAGAATCCCAGTACTTGTGCCTCAGGAAAATATGGGGTGTTACTCCATCTATTTTATTATACCCAAGAAGGGA
Source organism: Rhinatrema bivittatum (assembly GCF_901001135.1). Taxonomy (NCBI): domain Eukaryota; kingdom Metazoa; phylum Chordata; class Amphibia; order Gymnophiona; family Rhinatrematidae; genus Rhinatrema; species Rhinatrema bivittatum. The sequence continues at coordinate 362,442,323 of NC_042615.1, read as the reverse complement.
AGGTTCCTTTCACTCTATCCTGGACCTCAAGAGCGTCAACCAACATCTACAAGTGAATCACTTCTGCATGGAAACCCTCTGCTCCGTGATAATGGCCGTACAATCAGGAGAGTTCTTAAACTCCCTGGACTTATCAGAAGCCTACCTACATATTCCAATCCATCAAGAACACCACCATTTCCTAGGCTTTGTGGTACTGTCGCCAATATCAGTTCTGGGCACTGCCCTTTGGCCTAACCTCCTCCCCAAGAACATTTTCCAAGATTATGGTGGTCGTAGAGGCAGCAGTGAGAAAAGAGGGAATCCTGGTGCACCTGTACATGGACGACTGGTTAATCTAGGACAAGTCTGTGGAAGAGAATCTCCAGTTGACCCACAAGGTGACTTCCTTGATTCAGGAACTCGGTTGGGTTGTAAACCTGGACAAAAGTCTCAAGCCCTCCCAGTCATTGGAACATAAGAACATAAAATGCCATACTGGGCCAGACCAAGGGCCCATCAAGCCCAACATCCTGTTTCCAACAATAGCCAATCCAGGCCATAAGAACCTGGCAAGTACCCAAAAACTGTCTATTCCAGGTTACCAATCCTAATGGCAGTGGCTATTCTCTAAGTGAACTTAATAGCAGGTAATGGACTTCTTCTCCAAGAACTTATCCAGTCCTTTTTTAAACACAGCTATACTAACTGCACTAACCACATCCTCTGGCAACAAATTAGAGAGTTTAATTGTGCTTTGAGTAAAAAAGAACTTTCTCCTATTAGTTTTAAATGTGCCCCATACTAACGTCATGGAGTGCCCCTAGTCTTTCTACTTATCCGAAAGAGTAAATAACCGATTCACATCTACCCGTTCTAGACCTCTCATAATTTTAAACATCTCTATCATATCCCCCCTCAGCCATCTCTTCTCCAAGCTGAAAAGTCCTAACCTCTTTAGTCTTTCCTCATAGGGGAGCTGTTCCATTCCCCTTATCATTTTGGTAGCCCTTCTCTGTACCTTCTCCATCGCAATTATATCTTTTTTTGAGATGCGGCGACCAGAATTGTACACAGTATTCAAGGTGCAGACTCACCATGGAGCGATAGAGGCATTATGACATTTTCCATTTTATTCACCATTCCCTTTCTAATAATTCTCAACGTTCTGTTTGCTTTTTTGATGCCGCAGCACACTGAACCGACGATTTCAATGTGTTATCCACTATGACGCCTAGATCTCTTTCTTGGGTGCTAGCTCCTAATATGGAATCTAGCATTGTGTAACTATAGCATGGGTTATTTTTCCCTATATGCATCACCTTGCACTTATCCACATTAAATTTCATCTGCCATTTGGATGCCCAATTTTCCAGTCTCACAAGGTCTTCCTGCAATTTATCACAATCTGCTTGGGATTTAACTACTCTGAACAATTTTGTATCTTCTGCAAATTTGATTATCTCACTCGTCGTATTTCTTTCCAGATCATTTATAACCATATCTGGGTGTCTGGTTCGACACCAAGGAGGACAAGGTCTTCCTTCCAACCACACAGATAAGGAAGTTTTAGTCCCAAGTGCATCAGTTGATGAGCATGATACACACAACGGTGTGGAGCTATCTCCAAGTTTTCAGTTTGATGGCTGCCACCCTGGCGGTAGTGCCATGGACTAGGGCACACATGCGACCACTTCAGTGCTCACTACTGTCACGTTGGAACCCGCAGTCTCAAACTATTCGATTCACTTCCACTTACTGATGGGAGTGTGATCTCTGCTCCAGTGATGGTTGCAGGAAGCTCATCTGTTCAGGGGAGCACCCCTGTCCTCTCTGAACTGACAGGTCCTCACAACAGATGTGAGCCGCCGGGGCTGGGGAGCTCACTGTCAGGAACTGAGGGCCCAGGGACGTTGGACGGAGGATGAGGCCCTCTGGAACATCAACTGCCTGGAAGCCTGGGAAGTCAGATTGGCATGTCTACAACTCCGCCACAGACTACAGGATCAAGCAGTCCGTGTAATGTTGGACAACACAACAACGGTAGCCTACATCAACCACCAGGGTGGAACCAAGAGCCAGAGTGTGTCACAGTATCTCCTTGTGAAATGGACGGAAATACATCTACAGAGGATCTAAGCCTCCCAGATCACAAAAGTCAATGTCAGAACAGACTTGCTAAGCAGGGAGAGTCTGGATCCAGGAGAGTGGGCGTTGTCAACCAAAGCCTTTCAGCTGATAGTGGATCGCTGAGGTCTCCCGCCCATAGACCTGCTGGCCGCATCTCACAATGCGAAGGTTCCCAGATTTTTCAGTTGCAGAAGAGATCTGTCATCCCTGGGGGTCGACGATCTCGTTCAGACCTGGCCGGAAGCAGAGTTGCTATAAGCCTTCCCACTGTGGCCCCTGCTGGGCAGGGGTTATTCGCAAAATCGAGCACCACAGGGGATTAGGCCTACTAGTAACTCCAGATTAGCCCAGGCGTCCATGGTATGCGGACATGCCGGAGACTCCTGGTGGAGAAACCCTGTGCCTCCCACTGAACAGGGAGCTGCTACAGCAGGGTACCGGTCCTTCACAAGGATCAGACTCGATTCTGTCTTGTGGTCTGGTCCTTGAGAGGGCTCGCCTGATGAAGTGAGGATATGCTGCGGCAGTAATTGTCACCTTACTCTGCGCTCTGAAGTTTTCTATGGCCCTAACGTATGTATGGATCTGGAGAGCATTTGAGGCCTAGTGCGAGGAGCACGGTTAAAATCCTTTAATTCTGGAATTTTTGCAGGCAGCTTGACTCCTTGAAGGTCCAGGTAGTGGCGCGTTCCTGTTTCAGGAGCGAGGAGAACAGAACCTGCCTGTCGGCTCATCTGGATGTGGCCTGTTTTCTGAAAGGGGTGAAGCATCTCCGGCTAACCCTAGGGTGGCCAGTTCCCTTGTAGAATCTTAATTTATTATTAGAATTTTTGACAGGGCCCTCCTTTCGGCTGCTGCACAGTCTTTCCTTGCGTTTATTAACCTTGAAAATGGTGTTCCTGGTGGCTATATGCTCGGCAAATCGCATCGCTGAACTACAGGCATTGTCACATCAGGAATTGTTCCTCCTGATGACTCCAGGAGCGTTACAACTTCATACCATTCCATCCTTCTTGCCCAGGGTAGTCTCGTAGTTTCATTTAAATCAGTCCATTTCGTTGTCTTCTCTAGATAAGCACAGGGACATGGAGGAATACCGCCGCCTCTGTCATTTGAATGTCAATAGACTTTTGGTGCGGTATTTGGAAGTTTCAGAACCAGTCTGAAAGACGACCCATCTGTTTTGTCCTTCACGGTGGAAGGAAGCCAGGTGAACCAGTTTTGCGGGCTACCATAGCTCGCTTGATTAAGAAGGTGGTCACGGGAGCCTATGTGGAGGCAGGAAAGCCATTACTTTCTCAGGTTAAAGCTCATTCCACTAAGGCTTAGGCACTCTCATGAGCAGAAGCTATACTGCTGTCTCCCATCGATATCTGCCGAGCGGCGACGTGGTCCTTGCACACTTTCTCCAGGTTCCATCGCCTGGATGTACAGACCAGAGAGGATTCAGCCTTTGCAAGGGCGATGTTAACCAGATCGCGTGCGGGCAGCTTCCTCCTCCCCCCCCCCCCCCCCCCGGCATCGGGAGTAGCTTTTGTATATCCCATTGGTCCTGAGTCCATCTCCCTACAAACTAGGGAATGGAGGAATTACTTACCTAATAATTTCGTTTTCCTTAGTGTAGACAGATGGACTCAGCATTCTGCCCATGGCTGCCCAAGAACGGTGCCAAGGATTCACCTGTGGAGTGGATATAGATTCTAAGAGATTATGGGTTAGCCATCATCCAGTCCCTAGAGCAGGGCATCTATATTCTTACTGGGGTTCAATGTTTGGTTGAGTACAGTTACGGTTATCAGTTCTAATGTGTTAAATCAAGCTTTTTCAGTAGTATGTCCACAGTGGCTTTTGAAGAGAATACTGAAGGGCTGAGGTCGCTGCTGGGATTTAACTAGGGTGATTTCAGCTTTGAAATCTGATTGTCTCCATCTGCTTGCAGGGGAGCAAGAACTCATTGGTCCTGAGTCCATCTGTCTACATTAAGGAAAACAAAATTATCAGGTAAGCAATTTCTCCCAGGACAAGCAGGATGGTAGTCCCACATATGGGTGAATCATCAGATGGAGCCCTGTCACGGAATACTTTTTGTCAAAGTTTCTAGAACTTTGACTGGCACACTGAGCATGACCAGCATGCCACTAATCCTGTGACCACACGGGGTCCCCTTCAGTCTCTCTTTCCACGCAGCAAGTTGCCTCACAGTTAGGAGCTCTGTGAGACTTTTCCTCACGGAAAAATTTGAAGTTTATCTTCCTAGTTTCACCCTCACTGGGGTCCGCCATCGTGCTCTGTTCTTACCGACGCTCGGTAAATGCTTTTCCTGAGATTTGCGGTCTGATCCCGGCAGCACTTTTTTTGGCATGACAACCGGATTTAGAAAATACCCCGAGTGTCCGAGGACTATGTCCATAATGGACCCGCACAATGTCTGTTTTATGCCTAGGACCCTCACACGATGTCCGTCCCTGCCCCAGTTGCTCACAAATGATCCCCAAAGGTCGGCGTGCTCGACTGGAGAAGATGGCGCATTTATTTGCTTCAAAACTCTGTTCCATTGACACCAGTACAAGTTGCGCTGACCAGAGAGGGTCAATCTACTTTGGAGACACGCCACCAGGAACACCGTTGAGCGGGTGACCGTCCGTCACCGATCCCTTCGAAGAAATCTGTGTTGACATCCTCTGTGCTGGAGAAGGACCGGACCGAGCACTGCGGGAAACGCAGTCACTGGCACAGACGTGCATCCCCACCTGGTGCCGGCACCGATACAGCAGCATAGACTTCCACGAGCTGACTGCAAAGAGGGCCCGGGGAGAGAAGCCCCCTTCCTCCTCTGTACCTGGGACCCCGAGGCGTTCCCCCACAGATATCTGTGCTGTGTACTGAGCCTCCACAGACACCTGTGGGAGGCTCCAGTAATGCCTAGCCTGCCTCCTACCCCAGGCACAGTATTGTCTACACCAGCCTTTAGGGAGGAGTTGGACAGACTAGTCCAACAGGCAATGCTGAATGCCCTTTGGGGCTTCCAGTTGCCACCGGCGTTGGCCCCCATACTGGCACCAGAACTGACGCCCTCAATGTTCGCACCACTCCTCGAGTGCTTGGACACCCTAATCGGAGCCCTGCCGACTCAACCCGTGCTGCCGGACACGCTGGCACAGAGTCTATCATCTAGGCTTCCACAAATTCCGATTCTCATACCAGGTTCTTCGGAGGAGGAGGAAGAGGCGACTTCCTGCCCGATCCCTGCATGGGAATCACCGATGCCGGAACCCGTTCAAGGACCATTGGGCTGCCTGTGCCCAAGTGCACCTCATCTACTTTGGTGCCCTCGATGCCACCACTGCAGCCTTTGAAGCTGGTGCTGCCTCCATCGATGCCACCTCGCCATCCATCGATGCCTTCCTGCCCTCTCGGCTTTGGCATCCTTCCTCTCTCAGGAAGTCCATCGGGAAAAGGAGAAATTCCCTATGATCCATGGGAGGATGCATCCTCTGACCATTCCTCACAAGCTTCCGATGAATTGCTCTGAGCCTTCACCCCCGGAAGAAAGGTGGCGTTCTCCTCCAGAAACCTCTTCTTTGCCAGCTTTGTCAAGGAGATGTCTGAAACTATCCCATTTTCATTGGTAATGGAGGAAGGCACTCGCCACGAGATGTTGGTGTTAGTTTGTAGATGCTCCAAAAGAGGTAATGGCAATACCAGTGCACTAAGTTCTTCTTGACCTCTTGCACAGCCTGTGGCACCATCCAGGAACTGTACCTTCAGTCAACAGAAGGATGAATACTATGTACCTGGTCCAACAAGCCCCAGGCTTTCAAAAAAGCCAGTTGCCCCACCATTCGGTAGTGGAGGAATCAGCCCAAAAGAAGGCTAAAAGATACTGTCCCCACTCCTCTGCTCCTCCTGGAAAGGAAAAGAAGGCATTGGATGCATTGGGGTGCAGAGTCTTTCAAGGGTCCATGTTCATGGCGTGAATATCAGCATACCAATTATACATGACCCAGTATAGTCCAGGAATTTGCAGAGACCCTACCACAGCAACATCAAGAGACCTTGACCTCCATCCTACAAAAAGAATTGTGGCAGCAGGTAAACATAAGGTAAGAGCCGCTTATGACTCTTTTGAAACAGCATCCAGAGTCTCTGCAGCGGGCATCAGTGATAGACACTGGGTCTGGCTTAAGGCCTCAGACCTACACCCGGAGGTGCAGGACAAACTTGCAGATCTCCCCTGTACAGGAGAAAACCTGTTAGGGGACAAGATTCAAGACGCAGTGGCCCAGTTAAAGGACCATCATGAGACCCTGCATCAGCTTTCAACTGTCACCTCAAGACATCCTCCGTAGCCCGCCGGGGCACACGTAGGGACATCAGGAAGCAATTCTATAGACCATGGATGTATTATCCTCCCACGTCCCGTGCTTGACCAGCTTGGGCCCCTCAGCGAGGACATGGTCGCCAAGCGAGAACTCCTAGAGGGCAACCAGCTGCACAAGCTGGTCTTGCGACCGGATTTTGACTCCTTTCCAGAGAGCAGCAGCCACCCCCCCCCCCCCCCCCCCCCCAAATCCCACAACCCGATTCACCAGTGGGAGGCCACCTCTGCCACTTTGCAACCAATTGGCGCCCAATTACCACGGACAATGGGTACTGTCCATCATGACTCACACTTACCGTCTAAATTTTTCGACTGTACCCCTGGACTCCCCACCCATTCCAGAATGGAGCTCACCACTCATTCCAGCGTGGAGCTGGGGCGATAACACAGGAATTCTCGAGTCAGAGCTCTCGACCCTTCTGTCGGCCAGGGCCGTAGAACCGGTTCCCTCGACTCAGCAGAGGAGAGGGTTCTACTTCTGGTATTTTCTAATCCCAAAAAAGACCAACTGCCTCCGGCCTATTCTGATCTCCGTACCTTAAACACATTTCTTCACAAGGAACGATTCAGAATGGTGTCCCTGGGCACCATGCTCCCTCTCCTTACAACAAGGGGATTGACTTTGCTCTCTGGACCTTCAGGACGCTTATGCCCATATTGCAGTCTTCCCTCCTCATCACAAATACCTGCGATTTGTAGTGTCACGGGCACTGTCAATACAAGGTACTGCTGTTCGGCTTGGCCTCAGCGCCTCGAGTGTTCACGAAGTGCCTGGCAGTCGTGGCTGCACAGTTACGCCACTAGAGCATCCATGTCTTTCCATATCTAGATGACTGGCTCATAAAAAGCCAGAAAACACACCACACTGTTCCTCAGTGTATTTTTATCACATTCAATCAGCTGTGTTCTATATCAACTATTTTTGTAGGACCTTCATGGGAACAACTTTAAACCAACTGATGATTTTTTTATAACCTTTTGGTCCACTTTTATTTAAATATATTTTTTTCTTTTTTAATGTCCATTAACTATGAACTTTTCATATTTTTCTTAAAACACAGTCCCAACCCGTGAAGATCCTTAGAACAGGTCACATCTCAAACATAATCTCAATTGCAAAAGTCTCTGAAAGCCGTTTTTACTTATCTTTTTATCTGGAGGCAGAGTTATCCTAGGCAGATTTGGGCCTGGGCCCTGTCGCATTCCATACTACTGCAAGCCACTTATCTGGCAGACTCACAGAATGCAGTGGTGGACTGCCTCAGCCGAAATTTCCAACCTTACAAGTGGTCTCAGGGATCTCCCTCTGTTGTGAGCAGAATCTTCCACTGGTGGGGTCAGCCAGACATAGACCTCTTTGCGACCAAACAGAACCGCAAACTGGAATGCTTCTGCTCCCTACACAGGGACCAAAGAGCACCAAACATGGGTGCCTTCGCCCGCCCCTGGAACACAGGCCTGCTATATGCATACCCTCCGATTGAGCTAATCAAGACTCTCGTGAAGCTACAACAGGACCGAGGCTCATCGATACTCATAGCCCCGTATTGGCCATGCCAAGTCTGGTTTCTCATGCTTCTCGACCTCTCTGTCCAGGAACCCATTTGCCTGGGCATGGTGCCCAACCTCATAACACAGAACCACGGCAGGTTGCGCCACCCGAACCTCCAGATCCTGTCCCTGACAGCCTGGATGTTGAAAGGTTAATGTACAACATCTCAATCTTTCTACCAGCATATCTCAAGTCCTTGTAGCTTCGCGGAAGTCTTACCACTCTCTAAGTGGAAGAGGTTTACCTTGTGGTGCACACAGGCTTTGACCCCTTTTCTTGCCCCACACCAAAACTCTTAGACTATCTCTGGCACCTCTCGGAATCTGGTCTTCAGACTTCCTCCATACGAGTACACCTCAGTGCCATCTCTGCCTACCATCAAGGAATAGGATAACTGCTCAACCCCTGGTGGGTTGCTTCAAGAGAGACTTACTACAGCTTCAGCCTCCTCTACGACCACTGGTTTGTGGCATGGGACCTCAACGTGGTACTTGCACGGCTCATACATCCTCCTTTTGAGCCCCTGCACTCCTGCGAACTCAAATTCCTTACATGGCAAGTAATTTTCCTGGTAGCTGTCACATCTGCTCGCAGAGTCAGTGAGTTGCAAGCCCTTGTATCATACTCGCCCTATACAAGGTTCCTCCATGACCGGGTGGTCCTCTGCACTCACCCTAAATTCCTTCCTAAGGTGTTAGCTGATTTCCACTTAAACCAATTTAGTGTCTTGAGGCCTCACACTCACCCGGGTGAGTGAGCTCTCCACACCTTGGACTGTATAAACGTGTGTTTGCATTTTACTTAGACCGCACCGCAGTCCACAGAAAGTCCATCCAACTCTGTTTCTTTTGACAAAAACAAGCTTGGAGTTGTGGTGGGCAAGCAGACTCTCCAGCTGGTTGGCAGATTGCATTGCATTCTGCTACCAGCAAGCAGGCCTTCCACTTGAGGGACGAGTGAAGGCGCACTCAGAGCCATGGCAACGTCAGTAACACACTACCATTCAGTACAGATTGCCGACATCTGCGGGGCTGCGATATAGAGCTCTCTCCACACCTTTGCAGCTCACTACTGTCTTGAAGAGGCTGGACGACAAGACTCAGTCTTTGGCCAGTCTGTCCTACGGAACTTATTTCCAGTGTAAAAACCCAACTTGTCCTACCTCGACCTGCTGTGAATTTCAGGCTGTCTCATTGCCAACAGCACCCCAGTTGTTGTGCCTATTGCACATGTGTGCTGCTTGGCCTGCCTCGTTATGAGTCAGCCTGTAGCTTGCTATTTACCCATATGTGAGGACTACCATCCTGCTTATCCTGGGAGAAAGCAGAGTTGCTTACCTGTAACAGGTGTTCTCTCAGGACAACAGGATGTTGGTCCTCACAAAACCCACCCGCCACTCCGCGGAGTTGGGTTCGATACTGTTTTCTTATTTTATTTTTCGCTCATACCTTTTGCTATAAACAAGACTGAAGGGGGACCCGTGTGGCCACAGGGTTAGTGGCATGCTGGGCATGCTCAGTGTGCCAGTCAAAGTTCTAGAAACTTTGACAAAAGTATTCTGTGACAGGGCTCCATCTGATGTCATCCATATATGAGGACTAACATCTTGCTGTCCTGGGAGAACACTTGTTACAGGTAAGCAACTCTGCTTTCTCCATTTTAATATTTCTAAAACTGATATTTTGTCCTGCTTTCCAAACCCAAAGATTCCTAATAGTTTTATTTTACAATCAATTCAGTTCTCTCAGAAAGTTCGTTATCTGGGTGCCGTCATTGACCCAGCTCTATCAATGCACGATCATATTAAGGCCTTGACACAGTCCTTAATATGATCAGGAAAACCTCTCTTAAACTGCGTCTGATTACTGCAATTCACTTTTAATTGGTCTACCTGCACATACTATACATCCACTAGAAATCATTCATAACGCAGCTGCCAGGTTATTGACAGGAACTCCAGTTCATGAAAATTACACCTGTTTTAGAATCATTACACTGGCTCTCCATTTCATTTCAAATAGATTATAAGCTGGCAACAGTTACACATTCGGTTACTCATAATTTACCCTCTATTACATCAGTTAAGATTCATGCTCCTGTTAAGACACTAAGATCCTCCTCACAACTACTCCTTGATGTTCGCTTGGAAGAAACGCGAGTGTCTTTTTCATCTGTAGGCCCTCTATTATGGAACTCCTCGTCTGAATTGAGATGGCTTACTGAAAATTTCATTTTTAAAAAAGCTTTGAAAACCTTATTCAAGAAAGCATTCCTGAGTCAGATGGATTAAACATAATGTCCTCTGTTTGGCAGGTTTCAATGTTCATTTTAGTTGATGACTTTTTAGTTTGTTTTTTATTTTATTATATGTATAGAGATGCTTTATGTTCTCATTTACTTTTTAACAATTATGTATGTTCTATTGTACTCATAGAAACATAGAAATGACGGCAGAAGAAGACCAAACGGCCCATCCAGTCTGCCTAGCAAGTTTCGCATTTTTTTTTTCTCATACTTATGTTACTCTTGGCTCTTAGTAACCTTTTGGTTCTATTTCCCTTCCACCCCCACCATTAATGTAGAGAGCAGTGTTGGAGCTGCATCTAAGTGAAATATCTAGCTTAATTAATTAGGGGTAGTAACCGCTGCAATAAGCAAGCTACACCCATGCTTATTTGTTTACCCAGACTATGTAATTCAGTCCTTGGTTGTTGTCTGTATAGAGACCCACTTTTCTTCATTCCCCCTGCTGTCTGGACTGGTGTATTAGAATAAGGAAGGCAATATTTGTCAATTTCCTTTCCTTGAATCACCAATGCAGGACCCTCTTGGGAAGTCTAGGCCTGAGATGTTCTTCTTGGTTGTCGGTCTGTAGTCTTACAGATGTTTCTTACTCAGTCCTTCTGGGGAGAGCCCGACTCCTATTTTTACTTCCTTCTGTCTGTTTTTGTGTGTCTCCCTTTTATCCCCAATTAGGAGTAGGAAAGGGGAATTTTTTTTCTGGAGGATTTTCTTCCTTTGTTTTTTGAAGTTATTGAAGGTTATTTTTAATTTAGGGTCAGTTTTTTGCTTGTTTTTTTGACATTATGATACTGACCTTTGCCTGTTGTACACCATCCTATGTACTGATAGAGGACATCTTTTTCTATGACATCACTATTTCCATCTGCTAGTAGGTGGCATAAGCCTAAATGATTGAGGAAATCATTAATTGCGCCTCTCCCTCGGACATGTCCCTAAAGCACTGAAACAAGTGACCCTCAAACCCCTATTAAAGAAACTCAACCTTTACCCTGGAGACCTCGCTAACTTCTGCCCGATCTCAAATCTCATTCCTACCCCCTCCCTCGGAATACCTTGTTACCCCAAAAAGCCAACTCTTATCAGTTCTTACCAGTTTTGACACGTCACTCCCCATGCTTAAGCTGTATCCAACTTTTTCTCTCCCCCTGTTCTATGTAAGACAACTTTGTCACTGTTTTTATGGTTTCAATGTAAACCGGAGTGATAATTAACTCTGTTATTTGAACTTCGGTATAGATAAGTTATAAATAAATAAATAAATCTCCCATTTATGGCTAAACTCCTGGAAAAGGCAGTCAACCTCCAACTGACAGTTCTTAGAAAAACGAAAGGTTCTCTACCCCTCCCAATTTGGCTTCCGTAAGCTCTAACACAGAAACACTCCTAATCTCCCTCTCGGACACCATCAAGAGATTAGATGAAGGCCAATCATTCATCCTCGCACTGCTTGACATCTCATCAGTGTTTGACACAGTCAACCATAACAATACTCTTAAATCGTCTCTCAGAAATTGGTATTTCAGGAACCGTCCTCCTATGGTTTCAGTCCTTCCTCAAAGATAGACATTACAAATTAAGAATTGGTAATAAGGAATCCCCCCCCAATAAATCTAACTAGAGGAGTACCCCAAGGTGTTCCTCGACCCTCTTCAACATTTATCTCCTCCCACTTTGCCAACTCCTATCTAACCTAGGCCTCACCCATTACATTTATGCGGACAACTTACAAATTCATTCCCATAAAAGAATGTCTCCAAATCACTCAAAATCTGGGACAAATCCTTAACTCTATTAACCTGCTTCTCAACAACCTCAACCCAGCAAAAACAGAGCTACTCATTATCTCTCCAGACTTAAATCACCTCTCCCCTCCTGACCCGACAGTTTCAACCACCCACCAAGTAAAAGACCTAGGTGTTATTCTGGACAACCAGCTGAACCTGAAAAAATTCATTAACACCACAATAAAAGATGGGTTCTTTAAACTCCAAGTTCTAAAGAAATTAAAACCCCTCCTCCACCTCAACGACTTCCGCACAGTCCTCCAAGCCACCCTATTCTCAAAAATCAACTATTGCAACTCCCTTCTCCTAGGCCTCCCAATGACTACGATCAAACCCTCCAACTGATCTAAAACACCGCGGCCAGAATCCTCACCAATACCCGCAAGAAGGAACATATCCCCCCATCCTCAAGGACCTCCACTGGCTCCCCATCCACTTTAGAATAATCCATAAGAGCCTTACCATTATCCACAAGTCACTTCACAATCAACACACCCACTGGCTAAATGACTCTTTAAAATACCACACATCTAACAGACCCATCAGATCAGCTTACAAAGGATCCCTCCACACACCATCTCCCAAACTGATCCACCTTGCTACCAAAGAGCAGGCCTTTTCATCAGCAGGACCCAAGTTATGGAACTCCATGCCTTCAGATATACGCCTGGAACATTGCACCCAAACCTTCAAAAAAAACCAACCCCAAAACGAAAAACCTGGCTGTTTAAACAAGCCTTCACATAGCTAATTCCTTTCTTTCGATTCTCCCTTCTGCTTTCTGCCCTTATCCCTCTGCTCGTGATCACTCAAGTACCCTGGATCCCCTTCCTATTCTTAAATAAACTATTGTATATGTCCATTGTATATTGCCTTTAGTATAGATCCCATTGTATATAATCCATAGTTTAGAATTGTATACATACAATATTTATACTGCCTTAGTACATTGCATTAGTATATTGCCGTTTTATATTGCCTTAATTTTTATTTATTTTTATTTTATTTAAAATCTTTTCTATACCCTTGTTATGGTGGGTACCATCACAACGGTTTACAGTAAGGCACATAAAGTAATGCAATTAACATCTTTCAGTTTACATAGGTGCCATAAGATTCCATTACATATAACAGAATACATTGTATATAAGCCATTGTAATCAAGCCTTAGTTTAAGGAGCCACTGGATTCCAGTGATCACACCTCTAACTACTCAGTCAAACTACGCTTTTATTTAGTTAACCATGACTTCCTTACCATGTTAATATCTAATTCCCCCTCCAAGTTACCCCCACCCCTTGTTCTTTGTAACTTTGTATCTTTTGTTGTGTTAACCAAGTTCTTTGTAAACTGATGTGATATTTTATATGAATGTTGGTATAGAAAAATTTTTAAATAAATGTCTGGACTGATGTAGCAGGATTCAAGGAAAGGACATTAACAAGTAAAACTACATTAAATACATTAAATACAATAGATGGACAGATCTAATACCACCAGCAATTTCATATTTCCACAGTCAGTATAGCGTTTGAGATAATCTGTTACAGACATGAAAGACTCTGTACCAAGGAGGCCTACCTGCTTACTTTCTGGTGGTGTTGGGTGGATCCTTGCAAGGAGTGGAATTAGGAGGGGTTGTCATCCCTTTGAGAGGGAGGGGATGGATGTCAGGAAGGGGATCAACACTGAGAGGGAATTGTGTAGCTTTGTTTCTCAGTGTATATGTGATTATGCACCTTTTCTTACCATTCTAAAATTTAACTTTAAAAATTATTACCAGCTCCAGTTAGAACAAATACTGAAGACAGCATTGTTTTTGTGAGAATGTAGAACTATTTGCACTGTGGTAATGCAGTAAATCAGTTTTGAAGTTACTACAAGGAATGCCAATCATTTTGTATCCCACTGTGCATTTGACAATATCTTGGTGTAGAATTGTTGACTAATTTGACAATCCAGAATAAAATTGTATGAGTGTAATGAATTATCAAGGTGGCCATTCTATCTGAATAACACTAACAGGTGAGCGTCTACATCCAGCCTGGATTGTAAAATATGCAAAACTTGTGAAGGAACTAGATATTAATTTTTTTGCTGTTCCATTTTTAAGGATCCAAAAGAAAGAGCGATAGGATGGATGCTACCGAAAGCAAACGACAAAAATCTTCTTCACACTCTAGACAGCCAGCCCAGAGACTACCGGGTTCATCTGCTGGCAACAAGAGAATCATCAGTACCAAAGGAAAGCATGTATCGGAATATAAAACTGAGGAGTTTCACAGACCAGAAAGAAACAGACGTCCAGATGCTGATAGAAAGGGTCGCATCACAAATAGCAATTCAAGGGACACCTATAGGTCTCAGCCAGAAAAGAACTTGATTAGGAGAAGGGACTCCGATAAAAAAGCCAAGTCCTTCACACCAGAGTCGCCTGCCGAGGTAGGAAAGAACTACTAATAAACAAATGTAACCATAGTTTAAAAAAAAACCCAAAAAGCTTTGCTAAATGTATTTTTTTAGAGATGTAGGAACCTCACCCAAATCTGTGGAGGGGGAAGTGTAGAAAGGGTTGTTTTTCTTATTGGATTTGAATTTGACTTGGATCAGTTGCTGGAACTCGTATACTTTTGTGAAATGGATTTGTGATATCAATCCAGTAAATAGGTGTTTGTTTAAATTATCATGTGATAAGAGTCCTGTTAGCTCTCAATGAGTTGCTTTAGAAATTCTCACTCCTGAGTTGCCCCTTCCAGAACACTAGGGCTCTGTGAGGAAGCTTGCATTGCCACAGTCCATTCTGTTCCTGAGGATAAAAAGTGATTTTAGTTGCCAGTGCTTTCAGTGGCACCAGATCCATGGAAAGAAACAAAAAGCATCTCCATTTGGTCAGTCTATATTTGAGACAGGGGAAGGAGTCATCATCCCACATCTTGGGTTTCCATTATTGGATAGGTTGGGAGAAGCGCCTTCCCCTTGCTGTCTTGATAGCAAGGACTGGGAAGTAGCAGCTTCTGGTTATCCCAAGGTGGGGAAAGGATAGATAATAAACCATCCTAAAACAGTTGAAGGTATCTGACTGTTAATTCACTCTTTAAATATCAGAAAATTAGGCATAATGTAGATAGAAGAGCAAGCAGGTCCAGCCATTCTTCCAAAGATGACGTGAATTCAGATGAGTATGGCTCAGACCAGGAAAGCGGCAGCAGTGGCTCCTCTGATGACCAAGGTAACACTGAGGTTGAAGAAGAAGGCATGGATGAGGAAGATGAGGAGGAAGAAGATGAAGAGGAAGGTGAGGAAGATGAAGAATATGATCAAGAGGAAAGAGATCAGAGAGAAGGAAATGACTATGACACTCGAAGTGAGGCTAGTGATTCTGACTCTGATTCAGCGTCCTTCACAGATGGAGACTCAATCAGATCAGGCTCTGTCTCTGACATTTCAGGTAATTTTTATTTTAAAATCACTTTACATTAAGTGGGCTTTTTGTGCTTATTGATAAAATTTAGTTTTGCATCCCTTTCCAATTTCAGGACTAACTTGCCTTTCTCTGTTAAGCTTGCTTGAACTCTGAGATACACTTATGTTACTGAAAGAAATTGCTGTCAGGGGATGAGTATTCCACGGTATATACCGTTCATTTTATATTGGCCAGGAAGCAGCATTCCTTATAAATATTCTCATTAAAAGTTGACATGAATTTTTTAAATACTTTTTCCAGAATAATACGTGAGAGGTTTATTTGAAGGACCTGAAGTTTTGACATCATCGGCATCTTAGAATTTGGTCAGAAATTCTTGTAGAATTATGATATTGAAATAGCAATGAAAGCATTTCTTCAACAATCTTTTGCTAGACCGCCATTTGTTTGCAGAGATCACAAATAATTTTGTCAGCAGGGTAACATGCAGGGGAAGAACTTATTGAACAGGCTGGTAGCAGTCTGAAGTGGACGGTTACTGGACTGCTTTGAGGGCATGGGGAGGGTAGAAGAAATTGTCTGAGAGAAGAAAAGAAAGTGCATTTGAAAGTTATTCAGGTGCCTGTATCCTGATGGGTTGCTTTGCAAGTTTCTTTTGGTGAAGTGTATGCAGCAAGAACTAAATAGGAATAGAAGCAGAGTTCAGAAGTTTATTTTAGTGTTTGACATAGTGCTGTATTACATCTCCCCATTAAACTCCAGTGTAGTCTTGAGTTTCCAATAACTCCTGATAATTGAGATTTTCTCTTACTGTCAGTTCTTGTGTTAAAATACATCATCTTTATCACCATTAAGACTTAACGATACAGATACTGGTGAGGGAAGGTGTAAACTTGAGTGAATTGATTGTAAGAGGAAACTTAGGTCTATTACACTTCCTCCCTAGTATATACTGTGGGACTTAAAAAAGCAGTATCTTAAAATAGTGAATTGAATACAAATTACAAAATTCTCCTTATAAATTTTTTGATTTGTATGTGTTGTTTTACATGTTTTTTCAGCTGAAGCTTGAGCTTTTTCAGTATGTGTAGTAGCCATAGTCCCTTGAGTGGGCTTTTAAGAAGGAAGAAGGTAGTTTGTTGAATTTTTTGTATGTTCCAATATACTGAGTCTGATCTATGTGGAAATGTAGTGATTGCTATAAAATCTCTTATTTGAAGCATATCAGATAAAGCATTTTAGTCTTTCAAAAATCTTTAGAGCACTTGTTATACTTGAGTTCACGTTTCCTTCCCTTTTGTTTTTGAGGATTCAGCCATAAAATTAATACAGTTTCTTGATTGCTATGAAGTTGAGCTTAAGATTATTAAAACCTCTGTGACTAGCAAATTGGCAGTTTTTCTCACAATCTGTGAGAACAAAATGGTATGCATGTTTCTTCTCTGTGGACCAAATAAAATCTGGGGTGGGAATGGCCAAGATGTCAATGTCTTTTGGAGGCTCAGATCTCAGCATGATACTACAGCAGGGAGGGAGTTGTTGGTTGACCCCTCTGCATTTATACACAAGCCAGTGTCCACTGGGGTGGGACTTTACAGAATAGTGAAATGCTAAGGGAATTGAAAGTTCCAGGAAAGATTGAACTATCAGTAGTTCTGCAGTATTGAGACTATTTCTTTTCGGCAGTGCTTTGTATGCCATATAAATAAAATGTGCCTGAGATTGGGAAAATTCAGTTGGCAAGTCAGTGTGTGTATAGCATGGACTGCTAAGGAGGAACCTTGGGAAAGATACTTAACAGGGAGGGAGTATGATCACATGTTAAGTGCACAGCTTTTATCCCCCCCAAAAAGTGAAATGTAAGGGATGACAGAGATATTTCCAAAAGTTTGATACTAGTATTGAAGCTGTAGCTATCCTTTTTGTTACCTTTTTTTAAAGTTTTCTTTTCTTGAACTACTTAAGTGTAGAGACTCTTTTGTCTGCCTAACACTGCATACCTACCTTACATTTTAATTGAAAAGTGAGACAGATCATAGTGTTCAGTGTATAAAAATATATGGCTGTATATTTGTAGCAGTGTGATGTTGATTTAGAAGTGGTACTAGGATAAGGTGCCATGTAAAACAGGTTTTATCTTACTGTCAGTGAACCTCTCACTTTTTGCTGTTCAATTTGAAAAGAAAAATGGAGAAGCTTCATTGATTTTTTACATACTGTAAACCTGCAGGTTATTTAGGGTACAAATTCTGCTCAGCAGCGTTGTAGAGAAACTATATTACAGAATGGATTGTTTGAACTTTGAAACCTAGTGTTTAGGCGGTGTTGAACAACTTCTCTTTAAGAGCAATGAGCATAGTTGCTCATTACATATTTGCTGCTGTATTGTTAAAAAAATAAATAAATAAATAAATATATATATATATATATATATATATATATATATATATATATATATATATTCTAGTTTGAAGTTAAAGCTGTATACTTTGCCTGAAGAGCAATTTTGGAAATTTATTGTCTTATTTTTCCCACCCTCTGCCACACCCCGACATCTCCCTCACTCAGAGCTGTAGTGAAGCATAGTACAAGCCCATCTTCTGTATATGACTGAGGCGTTCAGGTCTGCATTATTTGGTTGTTTTATACATTACATTGCTGTATACCACACTTATGAATAATAGTATTTTGATGCTGATATTTTAACACCAAGAATGGGGACAGGATTTAATTTTCAGATTACCTATCTAAAAGTCCTAGAGACCATCTAAAGGCTCCTTCTGAATAAGCTCCTTGGACCCTTTATTTTCAGACACCTTATTGTCTCTTGAGTGGAGCAGGTCCCTGCCCTCAACCTGCTATAGTTCTACTGTTTCTTGCTAGATCCAGCTGCTGTTCCCCTCCAGTACTGTCCTTTCTGCTGCAGCCCCACCATTGCAAGCAAACCACCTTGCTTCCCTGGTGCTCCATCTTACTTGGTTTTTGTTAGGTCAGGCTCTCTCCATAAGCCACTGTGTCGGTGCTTTCAAGGGCAGAAATGCATTTAAAAAGGCAAAATAATTGCAGTAGGATACCAGATAAATGTGAATCTTTTGGCTGACAAACAGATGTGGAAGTATATTTGGCAACCAATTTTTATGGAAGAAAATTTGAAATTTGAAATTAGTCTGTAGAAGTAGAATATTTCAGTGCTGCTTGTAGTTAAAGGAGTCATGTTACTGCCATGCAACCTTTGGAGAATAAGCAGGTGTAGCATGGTATATTGAAGACCTTGGGGGAAAAAGTGACTTGGTTAGTGGTGGCAATAGGGTGGCAAAATGGAGAGGGTCTAGAAAGGGTCAGGGAGAAAATTCAAGCCCTTATCAGACTTTGTTTTCAAAGTGAAGCCACTTATGTTATCTTTTCACATTTTCTAGATCAGAAAAAGAAGGAAAGGAAAAGGGCTAGAGGTATATCTCCAATTGTGTTTGATAGAAGTGGAAGTTCTGCATCAGAATCATATGCAGGTATTCTTTCCTTTTATGGCTGCTTACACTAATTTCTTCCACACCTATGAACAGGTCTCAGACAAGTTTCAGCTGGTAGTAAACCTGTGTTTGCCATGCTTATAGTGAGATTTATTTATTTATGGCGGGGAAGGGTCAGATCTCTCTTTCCTTTAATTGACTTCTGTGCAGCTGTTGATTTGGAAAATTTCACCTGCACAGTTTTTCTTTTCTCCCCTTGGAAGAGGATTCAGTGACTAGTTTGGAGTAGAAACTGGTTTAAATTACAAACATGACAAACACTTTTGCCCATTGAGCAAGGTTTTGTATGTGTGGGTATGCACCAGATTTTGAGCAATTTAAATTGTACCTGATTATGAATATTGTATCTTGTCTCTGAATGCTCAGTCTGAATACATGTACTTTGGCTGAATGCAGGTTCAGAAAAGAAGCATGAAAAACTATCATCTTCAGTTCGTGCTGTCCAGAAAGGTAGCATTTTAAACTTCTTTTATTTTTATTTTTTTTACACTGCTTTCCCCATCATAAAAAGAGGGCAGGGGATTATTTTGCCATTTGTTTCTTCATTCCCATTTATTAATAGTTGAATTGAATTGATGTTTCCACTGTGTACATACATCCAATAATTTTAAAGTATGGTGCAAATAGAAAATGTGACACACCCTTAGATTGATCTACTCAGATCAGACAGCAGTGAAATATTCTCATGTGTAAAGACTAGCACTAAGATGTCTTAAAGCAGCAGTATGTTAGCCTTTACTTAAGTGTGTGAAGTCCATTATTATCTTTTTTTAATTAAATAACTTTCTAATATACAATTATTTTTTACTTTTCAAAGATGGTGGCACACCTGGGTGTACCTGGCATGCTTTTGTTTCTTTTTAAATCTCTTCCTCCTTGAGCTAGTGAGGAGTTATGCAGTCTGTATATAGTTGCAGCAGCACATGGCAGGCATCACACCCTTTCCTTTTATGTGAGACATACTGGTAGAACCAAAAAAGACCTTTGCTGAGCTTCAGATCCTAGATGCAAATTTTTTTTTAGCTTTATTGATGTGCATAGCACTAGGTGCTAGTTCAGTGCACACTTAACGATGGTTTTTTTTTTTTTTTTTGTTAACTGGGAAAATAAATAATGCTCAGATCCATGTCAACACCTGGGATTTGCTCTCAGCACCTTATAGCAATGAGTCACCAGTGGTGCCTCTTAAATATGTAGGAGCACCTTTGAGAATGTGTAAACATGCATGCCGCCTCTTCCTAGTTAGCATGAGCCCTGGAGTGTGGTAATTGATGAGTAGCATGCAGGGCATGGATAGCCAGGCCCTGCTTTGTTTGGTATACACAGTACACAAAGGTTTTCTATTCCTCTTCATTCAGTCAGACCAGTCTAAACTAGTGGGTTATGCATACTGACCAGCAGATGGACACAATTCAACAGACTCACTGATATTACTCCTTATTATGCATCTGTGCTTACAGCAGCCTGGCAGTATTCCCATTTCTCCAGCAGATGGTTGGATACTTATCCTGTGCTGTAGACTGTGGTCTGATGGGCTAAACAGGAAGAGATTTGTAGAGGCACCTGAAGTGAAAGGTTAGCCTCCCTCCTTCAGTTGAGTAGCATCCTGAGTTTTAGATGTAAAATTCTGAAAAAAAAAAAAGGGAATAGAATCAGTCTGAGGAGAAAGCTTTGGCTCCCTCTTCTGGGCTGGGTATCAGGACAGGGAAGACTTCAGGTGGATTGAGAGTTGGGACCTCCTTTTCTTCCCGCTTCTCTCCATCTATCCGCTCCTCCCTTTTGTTCTCCCCCTTTCTGGTTTCCTCTAGACACTTGGTGGCAGTTTCTTTAAAGTTTCCTGGCCCTGCTGACAATGCCGGGGGGGAGAAAAAGACTGCATATCTTAGCAGCAGAGGCTTCTCCAAAGCTGTGAGATTAGTCTGTCAGTGGGAACAATGAAAGATTCGGTGGTGAATCACCCAGGTTTAGGGAGGACAGTGCAACCCTACTTTTGATTTGACACATGATGGGGTTTCTAAGATGTCAGTAAACATAGAGCATGGGAAGAAGGCCATACTGTGATCAGCATGTGGAATGAGGAAGGTAAAACTAGCAGGAGGATTGCTGCAAATGTACAAAGGTAAAAGAGGACCTGAGGCAATGAGCTTAGCATGGTAGGAGGGTCACTCCAGTGGCCGACAAAGGGAATGTTGCTGATTCTGCCTTATCGGAGGAGGCCCCAGTATCCATTTTACAATGGGGGGGGGGGCAGCCTACAGGCCTGGAAGGTAGCATTTTTTGATTCAGGGGAATTCTCCAGGAACTGATCTTGTCAGTAGCAGTAGCACAGGCTGCTTCCTTAGATGTGGTTTCTCTTCCTTGGACAGCAATTTCTAGGTACTTTAAAGGGCTGGAAGCATTTTGGGGCAAAGTCTCTCATGGACCTATCCCATCCCTTTGGTATCCTCACATTTCTGTCTCTCCCTGAGCAGGGAGAGAGATTATGGTGGTCGTGGCAGCAATGTTAAGAGAAGGAATCCTGGGCAGGAAGCGCACAAGTAGAAGAGGACAGACTGGGAGGGGACAATGAATTTTACTCTTGTGATTACTTTCTTGATGGACCATGGTGGGACATGCATGTGGAGGGCGTAGAGGAAGGAGAGTGTCCTTATGAAGGGAAAGATGCTTCTTCTGTGCTGTGACTCTTATAGAGAAGTGGTAGTCATCCTGATTTCCCAGTCATTGCACACTTTGAATATTACAGACAAAAGAAAAGCGAACACTGTCATTTCCAAGGTCAGGCTTAGGAAATCTTTTTTTCCCCAATTCAGGCAGTGTTTGATTTGGAGTGGATGGCCCCAAAAGCCAATTTTAGGATCGGGCATGCTCTCTTCAAGCTATACCCTTTGGATCCAGTCTAGAAGGAGAAGTTTCATTTTCCCAGGATGGACACATTGGTCTGTTCAGTGACCAAGAGGACCGCTGTCCCTGTAGAGGGGGGCACAGCGCATAAGGATTCCCAATAGAGGAAAATAGAATCCATGCTTAAATGGTACTTTGAGGTTGTCAGCACAGCACTTCAGATCTGTTGTATAGTGGCAAGGTCTGGTTTGCATCTTGCGCAGAATGTCCAGGCAGAGTCCATGGGAGGATTCTTTGCAGTTGGAACCAGGAGTGGCATACATGGCAGTTGGCTGTTTTGATTTAGTGTGCACCTCGGCTAGGGGAATGGCATCCATAATATCTGATCAAAAGCTCCTATGGATGCAGAACTAGTCAGCAGATTCTATCTTTAAGATCAACTTGACAAAGTTGACACTTCAAGGGGGAGGCTTTTGTTTTATAGAGTAACTGGAGAAGATGACTAAGGTTGGTGGGGGGTGGGAACACTCCAAGGTGGCTAGGCTCCCAGAACATAGGGTGACTGCTTCGGCTTATAGCTTTCCTCCCATAGTAGGTATTGGGATTCTGGAGCATTCAAGCAGAATAGAGCTTCAACTGCAAGATCTAGAACCTTTTCCTTCTACCAGTCTTTGAATTTAAAAAGGGGTAAGGATGATGTATCCAACTCCAGAGGTTTTAGGGCCACCCAATGGAAACCTGAAGAATTGAATTGATCCATCAATCTGTTGGCTCTTTCTGGAATTAGCTTCTCTGAGAGTTCAAGCAGTTTAAATGTCTTATCAATGCCACGATCTTGACTTAAATTATCAAGGAAGGATAAGAAATAGATTTACTGCTTGTCTAGATGTAGTGCAATCTGAAAGCCTTGTGGGTGTTTCACACAGCAGGGATGCCCAGCGTGCAAGCCGATTTGCCTCAGTTGCAATCTGATCGACCCAATAAAGTGGTCTCTGTCCCAACTAGCCTTTGGTCAAATTATCGATACATGGGGTCTGCCAGGAATGGATCTAATGGTGACCAGCAAGAACACGAAAGTTCAGAGGTTCTTCAGCAGGACCCACTTTTGTCCAGGATAGATGTCTTTGTTTAGGTTTGGATGACACAAGCAGTGTTGTATATATTTTTTCCTTGTCCCATGATAGGCAGAATGCTTCAGAGGATTTCAGGGCTTGTAAGTTTGGTGACTTCAGTTGCACCAGATTGGCCACCTTGTACTTAGTATGTGGATGTCATAGGTCTGATGTCAGCAGGCCTCTGAAACTTCTGTGCAAGAACTTGCTATCGCAAGGATCAATTCTCCAGAGCGATCCAAATTGAATTTGTCTTATAGCTTGACCCTTGAAAGGATATGCTTGAAGGTATATTCCCAAACACTGGTGGCTACTCTTTTGAAGGCTAGGAAATGTTCCATTTCCCGGGTATATTTATGTGTTTGGCCAATGTTTGACAATGAGTGATCTGAGCATCAGTGCACTTTGGAGATGGCTTCAGCTTTGCTGGTCTTGGACTTCTTGCAAGAAGGTCTTTGTAAGGGTTTGACTCTTGACACCCTGAAGGTGCAGATTGCAGCCCTGGCATGCTATAGGGGGCATATTCAGAAGAGGCCACTGTCTTCAAATCTGGATGTATTTCGTGTTTTGAGGGGCGTTAAAATACATTAGATCTCCACTGAGGATCCCAAAGCCATCATGGGATTTGAATTTGGTGTTGTCTTTTCTGACAGGATCACAGCTTCCAGTTAAGGGTATTTCCTTGAAATTGCTTCCTCTAAAAGCTAACTTTCTGGTTTCTGGATTTTGTTTTGCTCGATGGATTTGGAGTTTCAAGCTCTCTTGCAGAGAGCCCTTTCTTTTGATTACGGAAGACATGGTACAGTCTGCAGTTTGAGAAGCTGCAGACAGTACTATCTTTTCTTCCGAAAGTGGCTTCAGATTTCTATCCTTTAGGCAATTTTCTTGCCTTCATGCAGAAGAGCGTGCAAAGAATGAAGGAATGCCTTGGATGTCAAGACTATTTTGATATGTCAGTAAGCCCTTCAGAAATTCATATCTTTTTGTTCTTTATAGAGGAGTTCACAGTGGTGAAGCAGCAACTATGGCCTTTTGGATTAAGAAAGTTGTTATAGCGGCCTTTGTGGATTCTGGTAATTCCTTGCCTAAACAGTTTGAGCACATTCAACTAGAGCTCAAGCTACTGTAAGGCAGCAACTTGGTCTTCATTGCACATTTTTTCTCAGCAGTATTGCTTGGATGTTTGTGAGAGGAGACCTCTTTCGTTTTGTTGATCTTGCAAGGAGTGGAGGCAGCATCTAGGGCTTTTTGGGAGTAGCTTGGGTACATCCCACTGGTCTGATTGGATGAGGAGGAAGGTGAAATTACTTCTTACCTGATAATTTTCTTTCCTTGAGTACAGTCAAATTAGTCCAGGACCCTCCCTGTGCTGTCATGTTTACTTTCTCCTTGGTATGTGAGAGAGAAGAAGACTCAGC
Source organism: Rhinatrema bivittatum (assembly GCF_901001135.1). Taxonomy (NCBI): domain Eukaryota; kingdom Metazoa; phylum Chordata; class Amphibia; order Gymnophiona; family Rhinatrematidae; genus Rhinatrema; species Rhinatrema bivittatum. The sequence continues at coordinate 362,417,871 of NC_042615.1, read as the reverse complement.
AGTGTGTGGATTTTAGACTTCTTTTTAGGTAAATGATTTTCCTGGTTTATTATATGGTACCCATATTTTAACTTCCCTTTTCTTCTGAAAGTCCATAGTTTGTTTAAAAAAAAAAAAAAAAAAAAAAAGGGGGGGGGGGGGATTAGATGGTTTCTATTTTTGATAAGTTTAAGTTAAAAGTTGTCCACAATTTAGCTTGTTACAGAAATACTGGCACGCTAGTGTTGGCAAAAATGCATGTAAAGAATGACATCACATCGAGCCTGTTGATCTGTCTGCATCGGTCCACTGGTCTGGACTGGTCTGATTGTATTCAAGGAAAGAAAATTATCAGGTAAGAAGTACTTCACCATCTTACCCCTCCTAAGCTTTCTTCTTTGAGTTTTTCCAACCTCTGTCTTATTCCCAGACTGATTGAGGTGGGGTGTTTGTGTGTGTGTGTGTGCACAGTACCTGATGTGATTCATTCTGAGTGTTGGGGGCAGCACAGTGGAGGAATTCTGGCAGCCACATGCAGCAGCCTAAGGCAACTGAGTTAAGTTCTCGCATCACACTGATTTCTCCCTTTTTATGCCCTTGGATATGAGAAAACTGGCCCAAGTTTTTCTCCTTCCCTTCTCTCCCTTTATTTTAAAGTTTGGAAGAGCAGTTTGTGGAGCTTTCTGTGCTTCCCTAACTCTGAGTCCTCTCCAAATCCATACTGCCTTTTATCCCAGGACAAGCAGGATGATAGTCCTTACATATGGGTGACATCACTGGACAGAGCCCTATCATGGAAAACTTTCTGTCAAAGTTTCTAGAAACTTTTGACTGGCCCACTGAGCATGCCCAGGATGCCATGTTCCCTTGAGCCACAGGGGTCTCCCTTCAGTCTTCTTTTTTCCGCACTGCAGTTCGCCTCGTGGTGAAGGAGCCCTGTGTGATACTTTACACATTTTTTTCCTCATGGAAAAAATTGAAAAAAATTCTCAAATTTAATCCTCTTCATAGGGGTCTCCCATTTTCGCATCGATTGGTGAGTAAATATTTTTTGTTCTGGTCGATACAGTTCCGAATTTTCTTGTCAGAAAGCAGTCGACTGCTGTCCGGCCAAATTGCCCTCGCATGATGTCCATCACCGACCCTCATGTCGAATGTGTCCTCTGTTTGGGCGAGGGACATAGTGTCACATGTCCACAATGTGCCGAGATGACGGCCAAAGGAAGACGGCCCGTCTGGAAAAGATGGAACACCTCTTTCACATTCAGCTACTTCCATCGACGTCTACATCGACACAGTCGTCATTGGCAGGAGAGGCTAAAAAAATTGGCAATTAAAACCAAGCGACATCCTGATGGAAGCAGTGACAGACCATCCCCGACTCCATCTAGGTCTTAGATCAAATCGACCTCGGTGCTCAAAGAAAGGCACCGAACATCGTGAAAAGCATCGGCCATCGAGATGCCACTGAAGAGGACTAGAGTAGAGGAGCCGTCAACGCTCTGGATGCCTCTAACTCCAAGGCGATCCCTACCGATATCTGTGCCGGGTACTGCGCCACCACAGGGACCTGTGGAAGAGCCAGTTCTGCCTTCTCTGACAACCCCTATAGCTGCTCTGACCTCACCAGCTATAAGGGAGGAACTGGAAGGATTCATCTGCCAGGCAGTAAGGGGAAGCTCTGAGAGATTTTCATCCATCAATGCCGATGCCAACACCGGCACCGATGCCGGCCCCATCGATGTTCACACCGCTGCTTGCTAAATTCGATGCCCTGATCGGTGCCCTGCCGATGCAACCACTACCATTGAAGCCGATGATTCCGATTGACCAACCAATTCCTGATCCTCGGGATGACGACGCCTCAGATAATTCACCAATGCCTGAGCCAATACCAGGACCGTCGGGAATTTCTCAAAAGAGGCGCCCGATTACTCAATCGGTGCCATCAATTTCACATCAACCTCCATCGATGCCACCGACAAAGCCATCGATACCTTTACATTCTTCGATGCCATTTTTCATCCTTCACTCCACTCCTCAATGGCGTACTTTATCAGATTCCTGGGATGATGTGGACACAGATTCTTCTGGTGGAGATGGCTCTGATAATATATCTTCCAAGGAAGAAAGTCACCTCCTGAGGACCGCTCCTTTTCCAATGTCGTGAAAGAGATGTCAGATACAATTCCTTTCCAGTTAGTAACTGAGGAAGAGATGAGACAAAAAACTCTGGAGGTTCTGCAATTTGAGGATCCCCCTAAGGAGGTGCTTGCCATACCAGTGCATGAAGTCCCCGTGGATCTCCAGCATAGAATGTGGGAACATCCTTGTTCACTTCTACCAGTGAACAAACGGACTGACACCACTTACTTAGTCCAACATATACCAGGTTTTCCAAAGCCTCAACTCTCCCACCAGTCTGTAATGGTGGAGTCCGCCCAAAAATGATCAAAAAGAATCCGCCCACATTCATCCACACCTGGCATGGAGCAAAAATTCCTGGATAGTCTGGGGTGAAAAATGTTCCAGGGTTCCATGCCTGTCTCCAGAATTGCATCATACCAATAATATATGACCAACAAAATTTATGGAAACAGATGCAAGAGTTGTCTGAATCTCTGCCTCAGCAACATCAAGATTTCTTAAATATTCATAAGGGCCTGGAAGCAGGTAAACACGAAGTGCGTGCAGCCTATGACTGCTTTGAAACATCTTCCAGGATGGCAGCAACAGGGATTAGCGCCCGCAGATGGGCTTGGCTAAAGGCTTCTGACCTCAGGTCTGAGGTTCAGGAGAAATTGGCAGACCTGCCTTGTACTGGGGATAATCTTTTTGGAGAGAAAGTACGAGATGTTGCGCAGCTAAAGTATCATAATGAGACACTGTGCCAACTCTCCACTGTTCCAGCAGAGACTTCATTTCTACAAGACGCGCAGCCAGGACACCAGAAAACCTTATTACAGACCACAAAAGTAGTATCCTTCAGCACCTCGTGGTAGGACAACAAGGCCATCCCAGAGAGGTCAATCTAGGCAACCAAAGGCATCTAGACCTCAGGCCCAGCATCAGGGTTTTGAAAACCTGCCAGAGACAGCCACTCCATCAACCCATTCCCGGATGTACCAGTTGGAGGCCGAGTCTACTTTCTACCCAATTGGTCAATCATCACAACAGATCAATGGGTATTATCAATTATAACACAAGTTACCATCTGGATTTTCTCACAGTGCCCAAAGACTCTCCACCAAGGTTTCTTTGGGTACACAAAGATCATACCACTCTTCTGCAAACAGAATTGTCCACCCTCCTGAGAGCCAAGGCTGTGGAACCAGTTCCCCGACCTCAGCAGGGCAGAGGATTCTATTCCACTATTTTCTCATACCAAAGAAAACAGGAGGGCTACGTCCCATCTTAGACCTCCGAAATCTCAACAAATTTCTACGGAAAGAAAAATTCAGGATGGTCTCATTAGGCACCATGCTTCCCCTTCTTCAAACAGGAGATTGGCTCTGTTCTGTGGATCTTCAAGACGCTTACGCTTACATGCCAATATTCCCTCCTCATCGCAAGTTTCTGCACTTCCTGGTGGGTCACCAACACTTTCAATATCGGGTTCTGCCATTCGGACATGCCTTGGCACCCTGAGTATTCACAAAGTGCCTAGCGGTGGCAGTGGCCCATTTATGCAAGGAAAGCATACAGTTTTTCCTTATCTGGACGACTGGCTCATCAAAAGCCAATCAAAACAAGGAGCTCTCAACTCTCTCAAGCTCACAATCAATCAGCTTCACTCGTTGGGATTTCTAATCAACTACCAAAAATCCCACCTCATACCATCTCGCCTCCTACAGTTCATCGGGGCAGAATTGAACACCACCGTTTCAAAAGACCACAAAGACACACTCTCCAGATTAGCGAAATCTCTGCGCATAAGGGAAATGGCGACAGCCCATCAGTTCCTAACTCTGCTAGGCCACATGGCTTCCACAGTCCAGGTCACTCATTTGGCCAGATTAGCCATGAGAGAATAATGCACTGGACATTGAGATCACAGTGGCTCCAAGCCATTCAACCACTGTCGTCTCTAATTCATATAACCCACCAGTTACGTTCGTCACTTTACCCTCCATTGCCTCAGGGACAAACTTAGATTGTAAGCCCTCTGGGGATAGGGAAATACCTACAGTACCTGAATGTAATCCACTTTGAAGCGCTGAAAAAAGTGCGAAAAGCAGAATATAAATATCAAAAAGAGAGAAAAATCTCTCCTCTGGTGGACGAACACGAACAACTTGATCACAGGCCTACATTTCCAGCAACCAGTTCCACAAGTAACATTAACTACAGATGCATCCACCTTAGGTTGGGGAGCGCAAACAAACAATCTTCAGACTCAAGGTACTTGGACAAACCTCGAAGCAACATTTCAAATCAACTTCCTGGAGCTTCGAGCTATACATTATGCTCTCTATGCGTTCAAGGACTGCCTTTCACACAAGACTGTTCTAATACATACAGACAACACAATTGCCATGTGGTACCTAAACAAACAAGGGGGTACAGGCTCTTTATCTTTTATGCCAAGAAGCCGTACAAATTTGGGACTGGGCCCTGTCACATTCCATGTTTCTCGGGGCCACTTATCTAGCAGGCATACACAACATAGTTGCAGATCGCCTCAGTCGTCAGTTCCAACCCCATGAGTGGTCCCTGGATCCTTTAGTAGTGACCAGGATATTCCAACGTTGGGTTCAGCCAACAATGGACCTCTTTGCATCCGAACTGAATTATAAAGTGGACATATTCTTCTCCCTGCGCAAACAGAAAAACCACCTAGCCAGGGACACCTTTGCTCGCCCCTGGAACTCAAGTCTTCTATACATGTATCCCCCGATACTGCTAATAACCAAAACTCTAGTGAAGCTACAACAGGACAAAGGGTAAATGATACTCATAGCCCCGTATTTGCCTAGACAAGTATGGTTTCCCATACTTCTCGACCTCTCGATCAGGGACCCAATTCGCCTGGGCACAGCACCCACTCTCATAACTCAGGATGTGGGCAGGTTGCGCCACTCCAACCTTCAAACCCTATCCCTCACAGCCTGGATGTTGAAAGCATAATCCTTCAACCACTAAATCTTTCAACTAATGTATCTCAAGTGCTTGTACCTTCATGAAAACCTTCCACACGAAAATCCTATCGTTGTAAGTGGAAAATATTTACCATGTGGTGCACGCAGAAAAGTATTGACCCTTTTTCCTGCCCCACATCATCTTTATTGGACTATCTCTGCCACCTTTCAGACTCTGGTCTCCAGACTTCATCAGTAAGGGTACATCTGAGTGCCATCTCAGCTTACCACAAAGGAGTAGGGGATGCCCCGATATCAGCGCAACCCCTTGTCAGTAGATTTATGAGAGGTGTAATTAAGCTAAAACCCCCATTACGGCCACCAATCACAGACTGGGACCTTAATGTAGTACTAATAAGGCTCATTCGTTCTCCCTTTGAGCCTATAGATTCTTGCGATGTTAAATTTCTACATGGAAAGTTCTCTTCCTAGTAGCTATTACATCTGCTAGAAGAGTTAATGAGTTACAAGCACTTGTAACATACTCACCCTATACAAGGTTCCTACATGACAGAGTGGTCCTATGTGCTCACCCAAAATTCCTTCCCAAGATGGTTACAGATTTCCACTTGAATCAGTCCATAGTCTTGCCCACATTCTTCAAGGCCTCACGCTCACCAAGGTGAACGGGTTTTGCACACCTTAGACTGTAAACGTGCATGTTACTTAGACCGCACTGCAGTCCATAGGAAATCCACCCAGCTCTCTGTTTCTTTTGATAAAAACAAACCGGATAAGGCAGTGGACAAACAAACTCTCTCCAACTGGCTAGCAGATTGTATAGATTTCTGCTATGAAAAAGCAGGCCTTCCTCTCCAGGGACGCATAAAGGCGCATTCAATAAGAGCAATGTCAACCTCAGTAGCGCACTATCGTTCAATTCCAATTGCTGAGATTTGTAAGGCTTCAATATGGAGCTCTCTTCACACATTTGCAGTTCATTTCTGCTTGGACAAGGAAGGACGACAAGATTCAGCCTATGGACAATCTGTCTTAAAGAACTTATTTCCAGTATAATCCCAACTCCTTCCACATCCAACCTGCTGTGATTTCAGGCTGCCTCATCTTTTCCACCAGTTGTTCTGCCTGTTGCACAAGTTGTATGCTGTTGGTCCATAACAAACATGACTCAGCCTGTAGCTTGCTAATCGCCCATATGTGAGGACTATCCTGCTTGTCCTGGGATAAAGCAAAATTGCTTACCTTGTAATAGGTGTTATCCCAGGACAGCAGGATGTAATCCTCACGAAACCCACCCGCCATCCCGCGGAGTTGGGTCCGACACGATTTATTATTTTACTTTTGGCTAACGCTTATTGCTACAAACGAGACTGAAGGGAGAACCCTGTGGCTCGAGGGATCATGGCACGCTAGGCATGCTCAGTGGGCTCAGTGTGCCAGTCAAAGGTTTCTAGAAACTTTGATAAAGTAATATAGGTGTTCCTTGGGTTTAGAAACGATGAGCTAACACCTACTGCTGCTTTAAGTTTCATTTAGTCTTTTTATGTCTTACCATGTTTCTAATATATGCACACATTTTTAAGGTATCCGTGATGAAACCAGTTTCTACATTTATTGATATGGCTTAGGAGTAACTAGATAAGTTTCACCAGAATATTGGCGATTAATTAGAAGTATTACTGCTGTTTCTTTCTAATTTCTGTTGTGTAGAGTTCTGTGGCATAAGTGTGATTAATCTTTTAAGGCAAGGCTATAAAAGCTGTAGATCCTTTTCCTATACATTTTCTAATGTCTGAATTATTTTTTCAGACCAAACCAGTAAGCTTAAATATATTATCCAGGAAGCAAGATTTTTCCTTATCAAGAGCAACAACCATGAGAATGTCTCTCTGGCCAAAGCCAAGGTAAACTGTAAATCTGAGATTTTCCTCAGTTTTTAAGATACAATTTGCAGGTTTTCTGGTTGGAATAAATAAAATTGCTCTACAGAGTTGTTTTCTTTGCTTTAAAATCAAAGCCCAGGTAAATTAAACAGAATATCCCACCTGGAATTGTGACTGATTAGGCACAGTGGTCTGAACTGGGACTACTCTGCACTGAAGTACTACATCCAAAAAACTTGGCTTTTATAAACTTAAGGGTACAAATTTGTGAACGTATGTAGGGTTCTAGTGTAATATATTAAAAGTGAAGTGAAATGTGCTCATTTATGCCTGGCATAATAGATATGCAATAAAATTTACTTCCATGAGAAGCTCCTGTTTGGGCAGAGCCACACCATTTCTTACCTTGTCCAATTGTGCTAAACATATCAGAATAAAGTAAAAATTCCAGAAACCCTAATGAAGAATCCACAACATTATTGAAAAGCTATAATAGCTTTAGGGCCTGATTTACTTAGGCATTTCTCCCATTCTGTGTCTATATGGAAATACCTAGTAAATAAGGCCCTTAGCTACATTGGTTCTCAACAAGCAGACATGAATCCGACCATAAGAGATGGGTGATGTCATCAGATGGCACTGACCCAGACCCAACTGTCAGTAAGTCTTACTGAGTGTACATGTGAGTTCCTGCAAGTGCACACTGCCTTGAGACCCTCAAACTTTCTTCATCCTAGCTATTGCACAGAGGTTTTCCCGTTCTCTCTCTGCAATTTTATTTTTTGCTTTATTGGTTTAATTCTGTCTTGCTGCATTTTTGGTTTTTTTTCTGCTGTCCCAGCAGACTAACTTTTTAGTTTCTTTAAAAAAAAAAAAAAAAAGGCCAGGAGGAATGGTCAACAGTTTTAAAGCCTGTGTTTGAGATGCAGTGGCCAGGATTGCACACTGTATTCAAGTTGTGGTCTCGCTATGGAATTATACAAAGATAGTATGATATTTTCTGTTTTATTCACCATTCCCTTCCTAATTATTCTTAACATTCTTTGCTTTTTTGACCATGGCAGCACACAACTGACAATTTTTAATGTATTATCCACTATGACTCCTCGATCTTTTACCTGGGTGGTAACTTCTAATATGGACCCTAACATCATGTAACTACAGCATGGGTTATTTTTCCCTATATGCATCACCTTGCACTTGTCCACATTTCATTTCTTCTGCCATTTGGATGCCCAATCTTTCAGTCTCGCAAAGTCGTCCTGCAATTTATCACAATCCACTTGTGATTTAACTACTATGAATAACTGTCTCATTTGCAAATTTGATCACTTATCATATACCTTTCCAGGTCATTTAGAAATATATTAAAGCACTGATCCAACTACATATCTCTGAGGCACTCCACTGTTAACCTTTCTCCATTGAGAAAAAATCAACATTTAATCCTACTCTGTTGTCTTAAGTTTGCAATCCACAAAAGGATATCGCATCCTATCCCATGACTTTTTAGTTTTCTTGGAAGTCTCTCATGAGGGACTTTATCAGATGCCTTATGAAAATCCAAATACACTACATCTACAAGTTCACCTTTTTCTTGTTTATTTAACCCCTTAAAAAGTGTAGAAGAATTGTGAGGCAAGACTTCCCTTGGGTAAATTCATGCAGGCTGTGTCCCCTTAAACATGTCTGTCTATATATTCTGTGGTGATGTTCTTTAGAATAATTTCCACAATTTTTCCCAACAATGAAGTCAGGCTCTTAGTTCTATAGTTTCCTGGATCACTCTGGAGTCCTTTGTAAATATCAGGGATATATTGACCACCTTCCTGTCTTCAGGAACAATGGATGATTTTAATGACAGGTTACAGATTTCTAGTAATCTAACCCCTCGATCATCTAATGGTCCAACCTATTCCCTCGCTGTCTTTCTGCTTCAGATATATTTAAAAACATTTTTGAGTTCTTGCATCTATGGCCAACTTATTTTTAAATTCTCTTACCCTGTCTTATCAATGTTTTACATTTAACTTGCCAATGCTTATGCTTTTTTCTATTTTCTTCAGATGGATCCTTCCAATTTTTGAAGGAAATTCTTGTGGCTAAAATAGCCTCTTTCACCACACCTTTTAACCATGCTGGTAATCATTTGCCTCCTTCCACCTTTCTTAATGCATGGAATATATCTGGACTGTGCTTCTAAAATGGTATTTTTAAACAATGTCCACACATGTTGTACACTCTTAACCTTTGTAGCTGTACTTATCAGGTATTTTCTAACTATTTTCCTCATTTTATTAACTGTAGATTATTATCCTCCTTCAAATTTGATCATTATGGTCACTATTGCCAAGTGGCCCCACAGCTGTTACTTCTTGCACCAAATCTTGCCATATTAACCAAGCTATTCTGCTGTCAACCTTTTTTTCCTCTACCGCTGTCACACGAGAACAGGCTTTTCACTCCATGGACTAGAGGAGGGCCTTTGCATATTAAAGAGGACTCAACTTCATCAAGTTTCTCAGATGTGTCCTTTGTTCCCAAAAGATTGGGAAAGGCAGTTGCAGAAATAAGTTTGTCTAATTGGGTAGTAGGGATGTGAATCGTTTTTTGACGATTTAAAACAATAGTCAGATATATTTTAAATCGTCAAAAATCGTTAGAGCCGCGGTACAATAACAATTCCCCCGATTTATCGTCAAATAATCATAAATTGGGGGAGGGGGAGGGCAGGAAAACCGGCACCCTAAAACCCACCCCGACCCTTTAAAATAAATCCCCCACCCTCCCGAAGCCCCCCCAAAATGTTTTAAATTACCTGGGGTCCAGGGGGGGGGGGCGCGGGGGGGTCCCGGCGCAATCTCCCGCTCTCGAGCCACGGCTGCGTTAAAAGAAATGGCGCCGGTGGCCCTTTGCCCTTACCATATGACAGGGCAAAGGTAGCGCCGGCGCCATTTTGGTTCCTGTCACCCGACGTCACGAGTGCAGGAGATCGCTCCCGGACCCCCGCTGGACCCCCAGGGACTTTTGGCCAGCTTGGGGGGGCCTCCTGACCCCCACGAGACTTGCCAAAAGTCCAGCGGGGGTCCGGGAGCGACCTCCTGCACGTGGGCCGTATTGCCAATATTCAAAAGTAGCGCCGGCCGTATTGCCAATATTCAAAATGGCGCCGGCGCTACTTTTACCCTCACTATGTCGACATAGTGAGGGCAAAAGTAGCGCCGGCGCCATTTCGAATATTGGCAATACGGCCGGCGCTACTTTTGAATATTGGCAATACGGCCCGCGTGCAGGAGGTCGCTCCCGGACCCCCGCTGGACTTTTGGCAAGTCTTGTGGGGGTCAGGAGGCCCCCCCAAGCTGGCCAAAAGTCCCTGGGGGTCCGGGTGCGATCTCCTGCACTCGTGACGTCGTCTGGTGACAGGACCCAAATGGCGCCGGCGCTACCTTTGCCCTGTCATGTGGTAAGGGCAAAGGGCCACGGCGCCATTTCTTTTAATGCAGCCGTGGCCCGAGAGCGGGAGATCGCGCCGGGATCCCCCCACTCGACCCCAGGTAATTTAAAACATTTTGGGGGGCTTCGTGAGGGTGGGGGATTTATTTTAAAGGGTCGGGGTGGGTTTTAGGGTGCTGGTTTTCCCACCCTCCCCCGATTTACGATTTTTTACGATTTAAAAAAAACAAAAACCATGACGATCAGATTTCCCTCCCCCCCCCCCCCCCCCAGCCAAAATCGATCATTAAAACGATCGATCACCCGATTCACATCCCTATTGGGTAGTGGATTATTTATATAGCACACTGTTATGCACTGTTTGGCTTACATAAGAAGATGAGTTGCCATATTGGGTCAGACCAAAGGTTCATCATGCCCAGAATCCTGTTTCCAACAGTGGCCAATGTAGGTCACAAGTACTTGGCAGGATCCCATAAAGTCAATAGATTCCATGCTGCTTATCCCAGGGATAAGCAGTAGCTTTCCCAAGTCCACCTTAATGGTTTATGGACTTTTCTTCCAGAAACCTTTACAAAACATTTTTTTTAAACCCAGCTGCGCTAACAACTTTTTCCTAGCATATGTAGCCAGATGGACTCAGGACCATTGGGTTGTGCTCCCCTACCAGCAGATGGAGATGGACTTGGATTTCAAAGCTGATGTCACCCTAGATACACCCCTACAGTGACCTCAGCTCTTCAGTATTTCTCCGTCTCCAGCAGAGTAGACATGCTTTCCCTATGTGGATCACTGTACCTTTTGGAAGAAGAAATTCTACTTTTAAATTGGAGAAAAGATTGAGCCCCGCTCTCCTGCAGTGATACCTAAAAGTCCCTCCCCCCAGTTGAGAATTCATGAGATGATTTCCGAGATCCCGGTATGGACTTTGCTCAAGCCGCTGAAAGACAGCGGGTACAGGAAGCCAAGCACGGCGGTGACAGCCAACGCCCTCTCCACCCACAGCCAGAGACGGTCTTAAGTACTCAGCTGGTAAGCACCGAGCACAGGTAAGTTTAAAAAAAAAAAAAAAAAAAAAAAGGAAGACTTACCTTCAGAGAAGAGGGGTTTCGGTAAGACTTTGTCCAGTCTCTTTGCTCAGCACCATACTGATGTCATTCCCGATCCCATAGGGGCATAGGGAAGTGGGCTTACGAGTGGGGGGCCCCCCTTCTGCTTTAAGTTTGGTCGACACACTGCGTGGTAAGCCGCGGTGGCGCTATCTTGTGTGCTTTATGCGTTTTGTATTGCCCGCTATAGGACATCTGTATGTGCAGTGCTTTGGCTTTGCACACACACCACACACAAGTCGTGCACGTACTTACGTGCACAATAAGTAAGCACAGGATACAGGAAAAGCCAGGCACACAGGCTGTGCATGCACCTCGCTGCTCCCTACCTAGGCGCTCAAAATTTGTGCGCATAAATTTATAGGCTCGAGCTGATCGAATGCACAGTTACTGCCGCCAATGCCACCGGCAGCCAAGAAATATAAGCATTTTGCTCTCTGAACTGCTTGTCATTTAGAGCTGCTCAGCCTGACCTGGATTCCAACTTGCCGGCACTGTGAGGAAGCCCAAGGGAATTTGGCCTCCCCAGATTTTGCTGAGCCTGGCTCCTCCCGTTCAGATGATGGTTTGGCAGCTTAACTGGAAGTACTCTGTATCTGAGTAACCCCCTTGGCTGGATCTTCCATAGGAGAGAGAAACTTGGCTGGGTCCACCACAGTTCCCTGGGCTAGGCATGGACCCAGAGGCCTTCCCTTGGGTGGAATTTTTCCAGGGACTACAGGTCTTTGTACAGGCACAGTCTACTTCTTTGCTTGCCCCTTCCTGACAGAACCCCCAGCTGGCCCCCTCTCCCTCACCCATTCCAGTTGGCAGACCTCGAGGCATGCCCTGCCTGATGGCACAGACTAAGAGCAAGATCCCTTGGAAGAAGGAAATTCCCCCGGGATTAGAACCGTATAAAACCAGGCAGTGCAGTTAGTGTAGCTGGGTTTAAAAAAGGTTTGGATAAGTTCTTGGAGGAGAAGTCCATTACCTGCTATTAATCAAGTTGACTTAGAAAATAGCCACTGCTATTACTAGCATCAGTAGCATGGGATAGACTTTGTACTTGCCAGGTATTTATGGGCTTGATGGGCCCTTGGTCTGACACAGTGTGGCATGTTCTTATGTTCTAAACCATGTTAAGGTTCTTTCATAGGAAGGAATTTCTTACCTTGGTTTCCCAGACCCTGAAACCGCTAGGAGTTCCTGGAGTGGAATCTATGATGGAACCAAAGAGCAATCCCATTCTGATTTCCTTTTGCAAAGCCTCTTGCTTCTTCCCAGTACTGGAAGCCATCCAGGAGTTTGACATGGAATGTGATGCCCCAGAAGCAAGTTTTAAAGGGGGCCGGGTGTTAGAAGCTCTATACCCGCTGGATCCAGCAGTGAGAGAATATTGTGTTCCTTAAAATGAATGCACTGGTCTGAGTTGTCTCTAAGCGAACATCTATCCCAGTGGAGAGAGGAGCGCCTTAAAGGATCGTATAAGACAGGTGGAGTCTATCTGTAAACAAGCCTTTGACACAGTAGCAGTGACCTTACAGATTGTTTCTTCTTGTGCCCTGGTAGCGCATTCGTGCCTATTTCTCTCTCAGGAGCTGGATGACTCGGGTGAACCCCAGAGTGGCTATGGAACTTGCCACTGCCTTTTTAGCAGACGCGGGCTCAGATTTAGTCCGTATTTCAGCCAGAAGAGTGGCCTCAGTGGTAGAGACCAGAAGACAGCTATGGCTGCAGAATTGGTCAGCCGATGCAACCTCCAAGGCCAACCTTACAAAGATGCCCTTTAAAGGATCACTCCTAATTGGAAATTAATTAGAAAACTATCATTAGCAGGTCCTGCCCTATGGAACAACTTGCCAACAGAGTTAAGGATGGAACCTACAGCCCAAACATTCAAGAAAAATCTAAAGACATGGCTCTTTCAGAAAGCCTTTGCATGAATGTCATGATGCCTGTCAATCACTGAAAAGTAGTATATTGTTTACTTATAGAAAGACTATGAATCAATCTAATGATACTCTATGATGTTTATAATAGCAAGTGCTTTTATTTTTGTTAATATTAGTTAATTCTGATTCTAAGTTTTATTGTGAGAAATGTGAAGACACTGTTACTGTCACCATTTATTTTCTATAAACCAATGTGATATTTCAGATCGAATGTCGATATATATAAATAAAGACTAAATGGGGCGAATCTCCAGTCCCCTGGCTACTGGAAGATAAGAGGAAGCAGTTGCAGTGCCCCTTAACTATGAAGGGGGCCGGTCCAGGGGCTCTCAACGTTTCCACCCCTAAAACTCAACATTTCACAGGCCTCTGTCCTTTGGAAGAACTCAGTCCTTTCATTGTCGACAGCCCAAGAGCAGGGCAGGTTCGGGTTCAGGATCATCCCGAACATCCCAATGTAATTTTACCAACCTATCTTCAGAACGAGGAGATAGGGGGGTCAGCTGTCTTTTACCAAAGGTGGGTTGAGACCACTTTGGACAAGTGGGTACTGGAAGTCATACGAGAAGGATATGCGCTGGAATTCCTGAGCATGCCTCGGGACATATTCATGATGTCTCCTTGCCGCTCCCAGCACAAGAAGCAGGCAGTGGAGACTACCCTGTTAAGGCTCCTCAGGATGAGGGCTATAATCCCAGTACCCACACCCCAGGAAAATATGGGGGGGTGTTCCATCTATTTCATTGTACCCAGGAAGGAAGGTTCCTTTTGCCCCATCCTGGAACTCAAGAGTGTCAACTGTCACCTACGAGTGAGTCATTTCCGCATGGAAACTTTATGCTCTGTGATAATGGCCGTGCAACTGGGAGAGTTCTTAACCTCTCTGGACCTATCGAAGGCCTACCTACATATTCCAATCCATCAAGAACACCAGTGCTTCCTATGCTTTGCCATACTGGGTCGCTATTATCAGTTCAGGGCACTGCCCTTAGGCCTAGCCACCGCCCCAAGAACATTTTCCAAGATTATGGTGGCTGTGGCAGCAGTATTGAGAAGAGAATGAATCCTGGTACACCCGAACTTAGACGACTGGTTGATCCGGGCCAGATCCGTGGAACAAGTCTCTGGGTGACCAACAGAGTGACCTCCTTGCTTCTGGAACTCGGTTGGGTAGTAAACCTGGACAAGAGTAATCTCAAGCCTTCCAAGTCATTGGAGTATCTGGAAGTCCAGTTCGATAACAGGCAGGGCAAGGTCTTCGTCCCGACCACACGGATATGGAAGTTGATGTTCCATGTGCGTCAGTTGATGAACACAATACGCCCAACGGTGTTGTGCTAGCTCCAAGTTCTCTGTTTGGCGGCAACCTTGGAAGCAGTGCCATGGGCGAGAGAACACATGCGCCCCCTTCAACACTCACTGCTGTCACGTTGGAACCTGCAGTCTCAAGACTATTCGATTCGTTTCCACTTACCAATGGGAGTCTGCTCTCACCTCAAGTGGTGGTTGCAGGAGGCTCATCTGAGCAGGGGGTTGTCCCTGTCCTCCCCGAGCTAGCTGGTTCTTAAAACAGACGCAAATCTCCGGGGCTGGAGAGCTCACTGTCTGGGGATGTTGGAAAGAGGAAGAGGCCTTTTGGAGCATCAATCGCCTGGAAGCCCAGGCAGTGAGGCTGGCATACTTGCAATTGAGCCAAAGACTCCAAGATCAAGCGGGTCCGCATAATGTCTGACAACACAACGATGGTAGCCTACATCAACCGCCAAGGAAGAATCAAGAGCCAGCAGGTGTCTCAGGAGATAGATCTCCTTATGGAATGGGTGGAAATACATCTACAGACTGTCAGCCTCACGCATCGCAGGAAAAGACAGCTTCAGAGCAGACTTTTCTAAGCAGGGAGAGTCTGGATCCAGGAGAGTGGGTGTTGTCAGCCGAAGCCTTCAATTGATAGTAGATTGCTGGGACCTCCTGTCGATCGACCTGCAGGCCGAATCTCACAATCGAAGGGTCCCCGATTCTTCAGCTGCAGAAGAGATCCGTGGTCCCTGGGGATCGACACTCACATTCAGATCTGGCCGGAAGAAGTTGCCATACATCTTCCCTCCATGGCCCCTGCGCGGCAGGATCATTCGCAGAATCAAGCTCCACCAGGGATTAGTCCTACTATTTTTATTTATGCAGTTTTTATATACCGTGGCGCACAAAAACAAGTTTCTATCTCTACGGTTTACATTATAAATAAAAAACAGGAGAGAGAAAAAAAAGAAACAGAAAAAATACATTCAAAATCCAATATCAACTCTTATATTCATGATAGTAAAAACTTCAGTTATTAAAAGTTAACATAACTAAAAACGAGTATACTAAAAATTCTTAAAACCAAAGAATAATAAAAGATAAGAGTAAGAGGAGATCCAAGATGGCCGACTGTTAGGAAGCAGACGCTGGACGTCCTCTCTTGCATTGTTGCTTTCAGATCGAATGATTCTGAACGCACTTACCTGAATGTTTTCTTTGTATGGGGAGGAAAAGGAAACCAAGGGCGCCTTTCCCCGCGACTCCCTCGGGGCAGTTTTCCGGACCTATGGACGCCCATGTCGCCCGCAGCAGCCCGATACCGGAGAGACAGCCGCTAGATGGAGGGGGGAGGAGAAGGTGAGCTCCCTTCCATTTTTGGCTCCATGTCACCTTTAAGCCCGGTAAGAGGATCGCCTCCCAGCAATCCGGCAGCCGAAAGACCCGCCCCAGAAACTGTGGAGACGCCGAGGGCCCCAGAAGGTGTGTCGGCGAATCAATTGGGGAACAGCGGGGCAGAGGAGGAAGCTGCTAACCCAGTAGACATCTTGAGAGGTACGGATGGGAGGAATATTTAAGGCGGTGAAGGAGGAAGCACAGAGTAACTCAGGAGTTATCATGGTCTGAATTACCAATACCAGAGCTGCCTCCAGTGGAAAGACCGGGTGAGATTTCTTTATTGTCTATATGGGAAGCAATTGCTGAGCTGCGGAGCTTTATAACACAGCAGTTATCACCTATTGTGAAAAATTATGAGATGGGTCAGAAAATCTGTTATGGAAAATACTTCAAGGGATATGAGTCATCAAATTTCAAACCTTCGGATACAAGTGAACTCCATACAGCAGTCCCAACATTTATTGACCAACGATCATGCTAATTTAGCTTTAAAAGTGGAAGCTTTGGAGAACACTACTAGAAATAAGAACTTGAGAATTATCAATTTTCCTAAAGTTCCGTAAGTCCCTCCAAAGGATATGTTTAAAAGCTACTTAATTGAAATACTAAAGGTACCGGAGAATGCTATACCTCCAAAGCATTCTATTTGCCACCTTATAGGAGGGGCGACAGGCATACAGAAAGAAGGAATGAATATCCTACAGCCTATTGTAACACCTGTATTGGACTTAACAGCAATTATTGAGACCTCAGACTCGGACATTGCAGTTCCTTCTACTTTAATTGTATCACTAGTCTTAGAACCTGATAGAGACTGGCTACTGAAATTGTTCTTCAGGCATAGATTAGAACTATTTATGCAATTCAGAATAAATATGTTTCCGGATGTATCGCGTCAGACACAAAAAAGATGAAAACAGTTCCTATTATTGAGAACAAGGGTACAACAGATTGGGGGTTTCTTTATTCTGAAATTCCTGTGTAAATGTCTGGTAAAATACCAGAATGTTTCCTATATTTATTTTGACCCACCTCAGTTGTCTCAGTTCCTTGTGGGGAAAACTCCTTTGCCTAACTCTGTGGAAACCCCCTTAACAGAGGTAACTTGAAAGAAAAGGTTCTTCAATGTATAAATGCTACTGCACCCTAACAGTTATTTGCTATTCCTTATGTTTAGATGGAAATTTCCTAGAATTGTGTTTTGGATTTTCTCAATATTGAGGACTTAAGGGTGTAATGCTTATTTGATTTCCTTAAATATTTAATTGTGGTTTATTCATATACAAGCCGTTAAGCCCGTTAAAACGGGCTACATCCCTCTGTCTCTCACCTCCCCCTCATTCTCTCTCCCCTCACTCTTCACCACCCCCTACCTCCCTCCCTCACACTCACCCACTCCTCCCCACCCTCCCTCTCCTCCTCACTCAGTCCCTCCCTCCCACTCAGTCTCACTTCACTCCCTCCCCCTCTCTCCCTCCCTCTCACTCACACTCAGTCCCACTCACTCTCCCTCAGTCCCACTCCCTCCCTCCCCCCTCTCCCTCAGTCCCACTCCCTCCCTCCCCCCTCTCACTCAGTCCCACTCCCTCTCTCTCCTCCCCTCTCACTGCAGTCCCTCCCTCTCTCCTCCCTCACTGCTGCCGCCCGTCTTCGCGCCGCCCGCTGCAGCCCTGTCTCTCACCTCTCCCTCATTCTCCCTCTCCCCCTTCCACTTACTCACATCCTGACTCTCACCTCTCCCTCATTCTCCCTCTCCCCTCACTCTTCCCCACCCCCTACCTCCCTCCCACACACTCACCCACTCTTCCCTCCCTCTCAGTCCCTCCCTCTCACTCAGTCCCTCCCTCCCCCTCTCACTCAGTCCCTCCCCCTCAGTCCCTCCCCCTCAGTCCCTCCCCCTCACTCAATCCCTCCCTCCCTCCCACTCAGTCACTCCCTCCCAGTCAGTCAGTCAGTCCGTCCCTCCCTCTCTCTCTCCTCCCTCCCTCGCTACTTACCGCCGCCGCCCGCTACCGCTGCCGCCATGTTTTGTTTTTTTTTTACGCTGCCTAAGACCGACGTGCTCTCTACTGCGCATTTGCGGCACGTCGGTCAAGCGTCGTTTATCTAGTTAGATATAAGCTTCACTGATTTCAACCAAGAGTTTTCTTGTAATTGTAATTAAAATTCAATAAATAAAAAATTAAAAAAAAAAAAAAAGATAAGAGTAAAACTGATCAAGAAAGTTTAGGTGACTTGACATGATCCTACTAGTATCTCTAGATCTGACTTGATTCTGTCTTATGGTCTGGCCCTTGAAGGCTCGCCTGATGAAACAAGGATATATTGCGGCAGTATTTGCCACCTTACTCCTTGCTCGGAAGTTCTTTATATCCCTAGCATACATGCGGGTCTAGAGAGTATTTGAGGCCTGGTGCAAGGAACATGGCGCCGTGCCCCCTCCCCCCCCCTATTCTGGAATTTTTGCAGGATGGCTTGACTAAAGGTGTCAACTATATTTGAACTAAAGAGTGCCAACAGCCTTTGTGTTGGACAGGTGGACCATTCAATATACTTCACATATTGAATAAAGGTGTGGCACTTAACTCCTTGAAGGTGCTGGTAGCTGCTCTCTCCTGTTTCAGGGGTGAGGTGAATGGAACCTCCCTGTCGGCTCATCTGGACGTGGCCAATTTTCTGAAAGGGGTGAAGCACCTTTGGCAAACTCTACGGTGGCTGATTCTCTTGTGGAATCTTAATCTAGAATTGGAAATTTTGGCAGGGCCCTCCTTTCGGCTGCCATGCTGTCTTTCCTTGCGTTTGTTAACTTTGAAAATGGTGTTCCTGGTAGCTATATGCTTGGTGTGTTGCATCTCTGAACTGCAGGCATTGTGTCTGGAACTGTTCCTCCAGATGACTCCAGGAGCATTACAACTTCGTACCGTTCCATCCTTTTTGCCCAGGGGAGTGTCTGAGTTTCATTTGAATTAGTCCATTTCGTTGCTTCCCTAGATAAGCACAGGGGATTCGGAGGAATACCGCCGCCTCCGTCATTTGAATATCTGTAGACTTTTGGTATGGTATCTGGAAGTTTTAGAACCGGTCCGAAAGATGGGACTGTCTGTCCTTCACGGTGGAAGGAAGCGGGGTGAACCAGCTTCGCTGGCTTCCATAGCTTGCTGTATTAAGAAGCCTATGTGGAGGCAGGAATGCCATTACCGTCTCATGTTAAAGTTTATTCTACCAGGGCTCAGGCACTCTCATGGGCGGAAGTTAGACTGCTGTCCCCTGTCGATATCTGAAAAGCGGCGACGTGGTCCTCCTTGCACACCTTCTCCAGGTTCTATCACCTGAATGTAAAGGCCTGAGAAGACACAGCCTTTGCAAAGGCGGTATTAACCAGACCGTGGGCAGCCTCCCGCCCTGATCAGGAGTAGCTTTTGTACATCCTATTGGTTCTGAGTCCACCTGGCTACACGCTAGGAAATGGAGAAATTACCTGATAATTTTG
Organism: Rhinatrema bivittatum; assembly: GCF_901001135.1. Taxonomy (NCBI): domain Eukaryota; kingdom Metazoa; phylum Chordata; class Amphibia; order Gymnophiona; family Rhinatrematidae; genus Rhinatrema; species Rhinatrema bivittatum. The sequence continues at coordinate 362,398,230 of NC_042615.1, read as the reverse complement.
TTTCCTTAATGTAGACACATGGACTTAGTGTCCCGCCCCCAAGAACTGTGCTAAACATTTGCCTGTGGAATGGATAGTGATTCCTAAAGGTTACGGGTAAGCCAGTCCCTAGATCAGGGCATCTATAATCTTACTGGGGTTCAGTGTTTGAGTACAGTTATGGTTATCCGTTTTTAATCGTTTTTTCGATAGTATGTCCACAGTGGCTTTTGAAGAGAATACTGAAGGTCACTGCAGGGGTGTATCTAGAGTGACGTCAGCTTTGGAACCTGACTCCGACTCCATCTGCTGGCAGGGGAGCACAATCCATTGGTCCTGAGTCCATCTGTCTACACTAAGGAAAACTAAAGTATCAGGTAAGTAATTTCTTTATTACCACATCCTCCAGCAATGAATTCCAGAGTTTGTGTTGAGTAAAAAATATATTTTCTCCTATTTGTCTTAAAACGCATCATCTAGTAACTGCAAACCCAGGAGACTGGGCTTGTAAATGGAAAATGAAATTTAATGTGGAGAAGTGCAAAGTGATGCACTTAGGGAAGAGTAACTCAAATTATGGCTATACAATGCAAGGTCCCACATTAGGAGTCATGGAAAAAGATCAAGGTGTCATTGTTGAAAATGTTAAAATGTTCTCAGTGTGCAGCAACAGCCAAGAAAGCAAATAGAATGCTTAGGATTATTGGGAAATGAATGGAGAATAAAACAGAATATAATGTACTTTTTGAAAACGTAAACTGATTCGCATTTACCCATTCCTCTCTATTCACTATTTTATAGACTCCCCATAGCTGTCTCTTCTCCAAGCTGAATATCCTTAACTTCTTTAGCCTTTTCTCACAAGGGACTCGTTCCATCCCCTTTATTGTTTTGGTTGCCCTGCTTTCACTTGGTGAATGTTGACAGATTTTAGACTGTCACTGCTCAAGTGAGAGCTATTGTGGCTTCAGTGGCTCATCTGGGGGCCACTTCATTGAAAACATCTGTTCACGCCTTCATGTCCCACTACTGTCTGGACAGTGTGTCCTGGGCAACTGTTACTTTCAACAAGTAATTCTGCACAGCTTGTTCACTCCGTAGTCCACTCTCCACTTGATATGGCTTGGCTGTCTCTTAAGTTATTTCTCACCATTCAACCCTCAGCTCAGGACTCCCCTTGGATTTTGGCTGATGCATACCTGCTTGTCAATTTTGCTTACTTGTAAACAGTTCTTCATAGACAGCAGGTTGAATCTGTCAACTTAATACCCACCTGCTTCCCTGTAGAGTTGACTGCCTCACTAAAACTTAAGCTTTGGAAGAGACTAGGAGGTTCATGAGGCAGTGTGCATGAGCTGGAACTCTTGTGCATGTTCAATAAGGTTTTTACTGAAGTCTGAGAGCTGGGACCAGGACTATATCTGTGTGTGACATCACCTGCATGTAATGGGAAGTTCATCCTCTCTACTGAGAACCTTGTTTACAGATAAGCAAATTTCATTTTCTTGTTATCCTTGCAAATTTAGATATAGTACACAAATCAGCTTTTGACAGCTTTAATGGGAGTGTTCAGATCTCTGAATGTGTGTGGGAGTAACCTTTTTGGTTTGTTCTTTCTTATAGGGCGTCTGGTCTACCTTGCCAGTAAATGAGAAGAAACTTAATGCAGCATTCAGATCCGCAAGGAGTGTTATCTTGATATTTTCTGTGAGAGAAAGTGGAAAGTTTCAAGGTAGATGAAATGTCACTGGAAGGAGTGCTCCCTCTTTTGTTGACCTTTGTTACAATGTGTTTGGTCGCCTTCCTTTCAGGGTTTGCAAGACTTTCTTCTGAATCACATCATGGAGGATCCCCCATACACTGGGTGCTGCCTGCAGGAATGAATGCAAAATTGCTGGGCGGTGTTTTCAGAATTGATTGGATTTGTAGGTAAGAAGTATTGATGGTAGCAGAACAAGAATCAGTAAATAGCGTATATACTTCTAGACAAAAAACCATGAGCCCATTTCATATTTGCTTATTCTCAAAGGGTACTTCCTGTTGAATTCTTTTTGACAAATACTGTGGTTTCACAGCACTTTTAAGGCAGCCAAGTGTTACACAGTTGTACCTAAAAATATTGGCTAACCGTGAATATTTTAAAAAGCTAGTGCATGACAATTATTAAAGCTTTGTGTATCTTGACTGTCCAGCATCATGCGTTAACTCCCTCTTTTGTATTAACACCACAACAGTCGAGATGAATGGATCATGCCCACCAACCAGCAAATGGGGACTGAGATCAGCAGGTTCACTGATGCCACCTTTTATAGGCACCCATGCTGACAGCCTGCCAGTATTCTGTCTCAAGCAGATTGTGGCCTGATAACACTGAATAGGAAAGTGGACATAGACTCCTGAGGTGAAAGATTTCTCCCTTTGGTTGGATTTCAGCTAGATTAAAAAAAAGTAATTTTCTGAGAAGAACTGGCTCCTGAAGAGAAAAAGTGAGTTCCTTCCCTCATTGAAGCAGGAGTTTCCAAGGGGATCTGGGTTTTTGGACCTTTCTGCCTTCCGTCTTTGCCTTCCTTTGTCTGCCCTCCTCCCCTTCCCTCTCTGGCATTACAGGCAGTCTGCTCCCTTTCTGGCTCCCTGGCTCTCTAGATTCTGCTTTTACAACTGGACAATAAAGTAACAAGAAATAAATAAAGGCAGTTCCCTGTACGTACCCGGAACAGTCCAAACTGTGGGTTGAGGGTTGAGCCTCCTTTCCAGCAGGTGGAGACAAACTGAAAAGGGTATCCTGTATGAGGACAGAGCCTATCCTGTAACCCTTCAGTATTTGTCTCCAGCGGGTGGATCAGCTCACCCTTCGGTCTCCTGATTTAGGCTAGTCAGCCTTCTTTTCTTCCTTTCTTTGGATCAAGCAAGTACTTCTTCCTTAGGATCTTGATTGGCTTCTCTCTGTAAAAAAAAAAAAAAAAAAAAAAAAATTGTTTTCTTCTGTGCAGGAGACGGCCCCGTCTCCTGGCTCTTGCCGGACTCGGTGGGGGCTTCGCCCCTTGTGCGGAGCATAGCCTGAGTCCGTGAGTGCTTCCAGGTGTGGGGACCGAGGCTGGTGGTCCAGTTCTAGTCTCCCTCCTTCCCCCAATCCCCGGCTGCCTAGGTTGCTTAGAGCTCCATTGCTGTGTTCAGTCTGAGTGGAAAAAAAAAGGGTGCACATGAAATACTTGGAAGGCCTTGCTGTCAAAGTAGTCTCCTTAGTCCCAGATGTAATCCATGAGGCTACCTCTTATGTAAGCCAGGGAGAGTTTGGTAGCTGATAGGCCAGAACCTGAAAGTGAGAGTGAATCTCTAATCTTGAGTCTTCTATTTGAATAAAGGTGATGTCAGATGCCAGTTTCTGGGGCTGGGGGTGTTCACGGTCAAGAGTTAATGGCTCATGGTACTAATGAATCCAAAAGAAAACAAGTGGTCCATCAATCAGTTAGAAACCAGAGCAATAAGGAAGGTTCTCATTTAGTTTGCTCCCATTCTTCAGGGTCAGGAGGTCCAGGATCTTGTCTGACAGTACTGCAGCAGTGGCATATGTTTTTCTGAGGGAGACCAGGTATTGGCATGTGGTGAAAGTAGTAGATGCTGTTAGGAGAAGCATGTAAAAAGGGCTTTCTGCTGCAATTAAGGTGAGAGTAGAGAATGGGAAGAACCAGTGATGGACTTGATGGCATTCCGCAACATAGCGCAAACATTTTTTTTTTTTTCAGCCCAAGAAATATGAGGAGCATCCAGTTTGATGCCCTGATTCAAGACTGGCCAGCTAAAGCTGTTCTTTAGATGTTCCCTCTGTCCTCTGATGGGCATAGTCTTGCAGAAGATTGCTAAGTATCGAGTGTTAGTGTCTTAGTAGCTCCTAATTGGTCAAGGCATCTCTAGTATGTGGATCTAGTAAAGATGCTGGATAGGATCTGCTGCTGTTGATTCAGGATAGTGACCTACACTTCAGGGGCTGGTGGGTCACATGGATGTCTGTTTTGTTTTACAGCCTGGCCCATAAGAGTGCTCATCTGTTGGTACAAGAAAATGTTCATTTCCTTGGTATATGTTAGAGTCTGGAAGTTGTTTGAGGTTTTATGCTTGTTTTGGAAGATCTCCACAAGAAGAGCTTTGGTGCCAGCTGTCTTAGAATTACTGCGGGGGGGGGAGGAATTGGATAGAGGTTGGCTCTTAACCACTACCTATACTTTTTGGGAGTTATTACCTGTTAGAGGCTGGTTGATGGTCACTCTTATCCAAATGTCATTTCTTTCAGAAAACGAAGCATATTCAGTCTCTAATGAGAGAGTCAGTACCTGCCTGAAGTATGAATTTAGCATTGACATACCTGACTGGCCATCCATTTGAGTTGCTGAGGTGCCACTTAAACTACCTACTTTTAAGGCAGTATTTTTTTGGTAGCAGTCTTTTCCATCAAACGAGTTTTATAGTTACTGGCTCTGGTGTAGGGCAGTGGATCTCAGCCAAGTCCTTAGGGCATGCCTAGCCAGTCAGGTTTTTAAGATACCCACAATGGAGGTAGTACATGCACATCTATCTCTTGCATATTCATTATGGATATACTGAAAATCTGACTAAGTACGTCCCAAGAACTGAGTTGAGAACCCCTGGTGTAGGGAAGTCTTTTTTTGGGGGGGGTTCAGACAAGGTGTGAAGATCTAAGTGGTTCCTTTGATCATTCCCAAGGTTGTTTGACCTTTTCACCTTAACAGGATAGTATGTCTCCCTTCCTTTCAAAGCAAGTCAGGTTTGTTGTTTAGATGTTAGAGTTCTGATAGGAGAGGCTTGCATATCAAAAGGGGATAGCTGCTTCCCAAGAAATTGAGGGCATTTTCTACTAGGGCACATGTGGCTTTATGAGCAGGGCTTAGACTAGTGACACCTTTGGCGATTTGCAGAGCTGTGACCTGGTTTTCTCTGCATGTGTGAAAGCGTTATCTTGACCTTCAAGCCAAGGAAGAGGCTTTGTTTGCAAAGTTCGCTCTTAAGACTTCTGAACCAGTGTCCTACTGTATTAAGGTAATAAACCTTGTGAAGGAATGTAGGATATGTCTGTTCTATTTCTTTTCTGTTTGTTCTCTCTTGGAAGCCCTTTGGTTTTTGCATGGGAAGTGAGGAAAAAATTTAGTGTATTATGTTTATCTTAGCTTGTTGCATAGAATACTGGTAGGCTGAAGTCAGCACGGGAGTCTGTATAGGAAAGAAATACCTCCAGTACCTGAATGTAATCTGCTTTGAATTGTCTGAAAGGTGGGATATAAATCAAATATACTGTATGGGGGATGTCAGTGAGCCTGTTACTGTTTCCATCTGCTGGTTGAGAGAGATACACCCATGCGTTCGGGATTGGTCTGACTGGATTCAAAGAGACAAAATTATTAGGTAAGAATTCATTTCTCCTGTCCCCTTCCCCCTGCTTTCTGGCCTACCATCACAGGCTGTTTCACCAGCCTAGAAAATACACTTTTCCTCTCAGGGGAGCAGGCAAATTCTTTTTCAAAACCCTGAACACAAATATGCTCTGTATTTACTTCTATCAACTGAATTAATATTTTCTGTAATGGGTCACCCTCATTCAAGCAGAGCAAGTTATAGTTATATCTATGTATCTTTGAATTGAATATGTTAAAGTATTTGTAATATACACAGCCTTTCACTGTCATGCATATTCTAAAAGGTTAGTGGTCATTTTATAAATACCAGTTTTATTTGATACCATTTAGGCGTGAATTACCCTTCACTAAATCCGCTCACCTTACCAATCCTTGGAATGAGCACAAGCCAGTGAAGATTGGACGTGATGGACAGGTCTGTCAGTCTCTCTCCTTTTGAGTTAGGATAGGATGTATAGCACTGGGGTTGTAAGTCAGTTCTTAAAGCATTATCCTTTATAATACCATAATTGTTTTTGACACATTATCTCTAATAAAAAAAAAGAATCATGCCTTTTGAGGATTGCCTGGCATATTGTGGGATTTGTTGGGAATTATTTTTATATATGTACACAGTTTACCAGGTCAACACAGGTAAGTCAGCATAGACATATAAGAGTAGCACAAGTCATACAGGTCTGGCTACCAAATAAGTGATTATCTTGCATTATATTCTTAGTCCCTGTTGGGGAAAAAATGTATTTTTTTCTCAACCCTTCAAATATTACATTTTAACTTTATGAACATTTTCTACCAGGATACTAAATAGAAAGATATATTATTTGTATTCCCATTACATAGCATTTGAGCCATTTCATATCTTCTAGTTTCTCATTTAGCCACAGCTGAGCATTAGTTGTCTGTGAAACCCAAGTGTGGCCCACTACATATCTAGAATGATTCAAATTGCCATGGAAATTGTGCATTTTCACAGAGAAAAAAAAACACACTGCAAACTTTTAAGATTTTCATAATTACCTGTGTACAAAGAAATTTACTCCTCCTCATCCATCCAGACCAGGCCAGATGCCTGGGTTATGCTCCCCAGCCAGAAGATGGAGAGAGAGCTGAAGACACTCTCTCTCATATCACCTTTTTATATGGCCCCATGCTGCCCCTAAGTCTGCCAGTATTCTTTGTCTCTAATGAATGGTAGGCAAGTATATTTCGTGCTTTGACTGAGATCTGTGTTTTATAGGCTGGGTGCTGGTTATTTTGGGTTTGCTTTTGGGGTGATTAGTGGTGGACTCCCTCCCCCAGTTGAGTTGCTCCTGGGTGAAAGTCTTTTGACACCTGCCCTAGTCAGTCACAGCCGTACGGCCAAGGGGCTTCCTTCAGGAACAGGATCGGTGCAGGTGTGCTGTGAGTACCCCTTTCACTCTCCCCTCTTCTCTTACATGGATGTGGGGGGCCTAGGTCGTCTTTACCACATTTTCTTCTCCAGATGGTAGGGTTTTGTCTTGATTTTTTTTTCCCCTTTTGCCTGGGCTGCTTGGCTTTAAAGTTGCTTTGGGGGAAAAAAAAAGTATATAGTCTTCCGTGTAAGTTGTGAGAGCTCCTTATTTTGCTGGTATTTTTGTGTTCTGAGGTCCGTGGGGAATGGGAATATCAGCACAGGGCACAGGAAAAAGTTCCCATTCTGTGTAGGTTGCACCACACATCAGGTCTTTTCAGTTGGGGAGGTATAGGGGATTTTGCTAAATGTGCATGGAGGAGAGGGAGAGAGACAGTTTGTTGGAGCAAATCATTTCAGGAGAGCTGCTGCTTGCAGGGTTGTTGGGCCAGCAGGGACACTACTATTATGGGTCCAGCAGCCATCTTGGATCTTTGGTATGGAGGAAAACCGGACAGAGGGCCACCTCCTTTTTCTCCCATGGTAATGGATTTGATTTTGGCAGCCTTGGGGGGAAGGGGGATGCAGGGACTGGTTTGAGCAGGGCTTTGAGCTCTAAATTGCAGGAGCCCCTATCTGCATTAGCCTGTCAATGGAGATTATGAAGTGTCTTTACCAGGTTTTTTGCCTGAGGCAGTCTGCAGCTCCAGGGTGCTCTGGGGCCACTTCCTCCTCTCTGCCATCATGTGCTATTGCTTTATTTATTTATTTGAAACTTTTATATACCGACATTAGTATACATCATCATACCGGTTTACATTATCAACTAAAAGATGGAAAATGCAATGAACAGGGAGGGTGGGTAACAAGGGTGGATACAATGCAGAATGACAGAGAAACTAGGCAGAGGAGAAAATAAGTCAACTTTACAAAAAAAAATCTTTTCAGGGATCTGGGAAAAGAGGGCCAGAAAAGAATTTGAGGAGAATTTGGAAGATGTTTTATCCTCTGGCTGTGTGACTTCCTTGAGTGATTTAAGAAGGTCATAGAAACATGATGGCAGAAAGACAGTATGGCCCATTTAGCCAATTAATTTATCATTATACTCATCACTTCCTTGGAGATCCCCTGTATTTATCCCATGCTTTCTTGAATTCAGATATTGTTTGTCTCCACCTCCACTGGGAGGCTATTCCACACATTCACACCCAGGCTCCCAGGGTGCCAGAGGTTAGGCCAAAAGGGGTGTTGTGCCTTGTGGCCTGCTAGGAGCCATTATTGGGACACCAAGCTCAAAGAGAGGGTAAATCATCAAATGGCCAACATCCCCCAGGCCTTATAGTAGGTTCCAGCCCTGAAGTGCTAGCAAAAGTCTCCAAAGATTCCAAAACTGACTTTGCAGCTGGTGCTCAGAGTTCATAATGAGGGGGTGGGCACCTAGGTTCCAGTGCAAGAGAGAGAACGTTTTCCAGCCTTTTATCAGAGATGGGGTTCAAATTGCTTCAGATAATGGGGTATAGAGGTATTCAGTGGCAGCTATGTCCTTGACTTTTACCATCCTATTTCAGACGTATTTATGGTTTCACCTTGTCTCCGTTCAAAAGAAGAAGGTGGTTTGAAATACCTTAAAGTGGCTTTGTCGTTTCCTATTCTGGAGTCAGAAGGGATCTTTGAAGATACTACGTTTGCTTCATGGCTCCAAAGGGGAGGGTATTTTTCCTGTCGATAGCAGGGCTTGAATTAGCCATGCTGTTGATGGGACTGTCTATCAGGGCCAGGAGGCGGAGCTTTACCAAAGCTGAATGCAGAGCTTTGCTCTGCAGCTGTGCATGTGTTCCCACGCAGGAAGACAGATTCTCCTCAATCTCTTTTCTGCGCGTGGGATCACACGCAGAGCACTTCTCCTCAGAAGTATAAAAAAAATAATAATTTTCAGCAAACATCACATCACGGCCTTTAGGGTTTTAAACCGTTTATGTGGGAAAATTATGTCCGTGACGGATGGACATACCCTATGCTGTTTGTGTCTGGGCCCAGACCACAGGAAAGAAGACTGTCCTCATTGTAGCAGAATGTCGCCGAGAACCCGTCTGCAAAGGGCTGAGAAGATGACCGGCTTAGGAAGGTCAGGGGATCATATGCACCTCCTTCTGGGGTGCACTCTTAGCCGGGTCTGCGCCCAGACAGTCCACTCTGAGTAAACGGGTGGCCTCAGTAGACCCTTCCATGGGTGACAGGCATGAACATAAGAAAAAGCACCATCGAAGAGACCGAACCTAGTCTCCTCCATCGGGTGCAAGAAAGTAGTAATACCACAGGCCATTCAAATCAAAGGCCACCATCAGAACCAGTGAAAGACTTGCTGAATTCGGTGCTGCCAAAGCAACAGACAGACACTTTTGCATGCACATCGAACACCGCAATCGGCGTCGACGAAATCATCATCGAAACACCCATCCGCTGACACACTCTGCGCCGAAGCAGAAAATTGACACTTGACGCATCCACACCAGAAGCGGGCGCATAGTGCATCGGGCTCGGCACATCCGACGCAAAAATCAATGCATACGAAGCATATGGACTCCAAATCGACGCACAATCCGTCTAATGCACTGCAATCCCCTGTAGAACAGGTATACCCACAGGGACCTCAACCACAAAAGGCACAGATAGTGGAACAGTCACCACCAAATCCTAGGCCTTCCTCTATACCATCCTCTGTGCACTCCCATAAGGATACCACTCAACCTCACAAGTGAAAATCCAAACACCATCACCTAAGTGACCGCAGTCCTTCACATAGCTCACAAGGATTTTCTGCTCCTTGGTATCCGACTCAACCAGATATGGGTTCCAAACGAGGACAAACGAGACAATTGGAGTGATGAAGCATCTGTCTTCATCATTATCATCTATCCAAGTGTACTCCGATCTGTTCTCAGCATCTCGCAGGCGTAACCTATCTTTACACCGGCCAGATCCTTTACAGGGGAAAACAGGTCCACCCGATGACCTTCCTCCACATACCCCTATCCCACCTGGGATGCCTGACTTCACACAGCAGGCAATAATGCAAATCTCTTCGGTACTCACAAATTTATTTGCCTCCATGCAGTCAAATTTACAGATATCACATCCATCACCAACTAATCTGGGACAGACTACACCACTCAGCAGACCTACGTCTCCATTAATCCTGCCACTTCCATCCATATCTCCACCAGGAGATCCTTCTCCATTTCCGCATCTGCAACCCCAGGATCCAAAGGGAACACTTCCCTCTTCACCATCTAGCTCTCCCGACACCTCCACGGGATATCCATCCAATTCCCCAGAGGAACCACAGGAGCCATACTCTCCTCCGGAGGACCTTTCTTACCCGAAATTTCTCGATAAAGTGGGAATGTTACATCTGGACACACTGAAAGTTCCAGACCCAAGAGCAGAAACTTTAGGGATACTAAAATTCTTCGATCTTCCCTCCGAACCCACTACATTGCCGTCCCATCAAGTTTTGGATTCTCTCTTGAAGGAGTCTTGGGAAACTTCTTTCTCACTTCCTCTGGTATCAAGGAAGATAGATTTAAAATTCAAGATGAGGCAATCTAAGTTCTATTCACCACCACAATTGCCATATGCCTCTATAGTTGTGGAGTCAGCGCTACAAAGAGCTAAGAAGGCTAAAACTCATTCAAGTGCTCCCCCCAGTCTGCGATGTTGACAGCTCGCATAGGACAACACCAATTTTATATAGTCCAATATTTGAGTGTGTCCAACAATTGAAATTCCTATTTCCAGCGACAGAGACAGCACCGTCACCGCCTCAACCATTACAAGATATGGAGGAAGTGACACGACACCTCAGAACGATCTATGAATCTTTTAAAACAAATTCTAGATATTCTGCAATGGCCGGAGCAGCTTATAGTATAGTCTGGCTCAGATCCAGTGCTATTCGTGAAGCGTCCACGAAAAGTTGGCAAACCTCCCCTGTAAAGGGGACAACTTGTTTGGAGACAGCCTACAAGAGACCGTAGCACAGTTAAAAGAACAATCTGTAGCAGTACAGTCCTTAACTAACTCCGTACTGCATACATCGTTCTCTCGTCGCTACCTACCGCAATTTCGTCGTTCAACATATCAAAGATATGTCAAAGATGACAGCTTCGTAGCCACAGGTTCAACGCCACCAGGGGCAACAAAATCAGCAACGCAGAGGTCTTCCCAGAAACCAACGGGCACAACCACAAACTCAAGCTAATCAAAAACCTGCATCGTCTTTTTAAAGATAATAGGGCCATCACCCTTGCTTTCATTGGAGGCAGACTAACCAAATTCCTACAAGTATGGTCAACTATCACCACAGATATTTGGGTATTGCAAATTATCAAAGAGGGGTATCAACTGAATTTCTATACCAGACCATCTCTCCCTCGCCTAAACCATCTGAGTGAACCTAGGAAACCAGACACAGCTGGTAAACGAAATATCTCACCTACGCACTCAAAATGCAATAAAATCCATAGCTCCATCTCATTGGAGTCTGGGTTTCTACTCCCCCTATTTCCTAATTCCAAAGAAATCGGGTGGCTTACGACCCATTCTGGATCTCAGAGATGTTTACAAACACCTGGTAAAAGAGAAATTCAAGATGGTATCTCTAAAGTCTATTCTGCCTCTTCTACAACGAAACGACTGTGCTCCCTAGATTTGAAGGATGCTTACACTCATATCCCAATGCATCCCGCATCTTGGCAATACCTCTGCTTCCAGTGCAATGGCAAACACTACCAATGCAAGGTCCTTCCATTTGGACTCTCAGCAGCTCCCAGAGTTTTCACGAAATGCATGGCAGTGGTGGTAGCCCACTTAAGATAAAAAGGAGTCAAATTATTTCCCTATCTCGACAATTGGCTAATCGTCACCTCAGACCCAATTATGCTACAAACTCGCGTCAGACAAACTATTGAATGCCTTCACCAACTGAGCCTAGTTGTAAACTACGAAAAATCCAAACTCACCCCCTCTCAAACGACGGGGGACCTCACCTGGAGCCTTCACGGGACAGCCGACCGACTCAGACGCCCGAACGCCACCATGAGGCACCGCCCGCAGCCTTGGAGCTCCCCAGGCCTCTCCCAGGTACTGACAGCAAAGCACGCTCGCTGACCTCGACTATGAGACCGCCTCTGGATCAGAAATGTCATCCGGATGCGACGTGGGACCTTTAAAGATGCTGCTAGGGAGCCGTAGGCGCCACGCACCGTGCGTCGCGCGCATAAGGAGCCTGCCCCTTAGCGAGAACCTTTAACCCAATCATGAACACTCACACAGAGCTCGACTAGAGCCCCAATTGGCCCTACCCCACTACGAGCCTTCAAACCAGGATCAGGACTTGACTGAGATGAGACTGAACCAGCACCCATACAACTACTGACATACTACATGCTGACTTCCAACAAGGAAACACACAACCCAAAAAGAATAATCCTACTCCTCTGATCTGCACCCCTGAAATACCCCTTCAAACAGACGAGCAATCTTCTAACATCAACTGACACTCACACACCTGGCTTGTACAACTACCCTGTCATTCCTTCTCTGTAATTGACAGAACATATCACATGAGAGAGAGCCATCTGAACAACCCCTTACATCAGAATCACAAAACACTCTTAAACAGCACATCCGACACATTCAAAGACCCACAACAACCTCCAAACACACCTCCGAAGTGAGACCTACACACCAACATCCCCATTCACACGCTTTCAAGTCCAGAGGGACAAGCACAATCCACAGAACTCACAAGTGACAAAATACTACCTAAGAGATCAACCTGACAGCCAAACCCTTCTGAAACACGCCTCGAACATCAACTTTACATCATATTCTCAACATAACTCATGAGACCTTACACAATCAACACCCAACTAATCAACAAAACTGAGGTACCATGAGACCTCAAAACTCCCAGCAATAAGACAACGGATCCTAATAAAGATTTCCATCAATGACACACTAAAATACTTCATGTACCTTTCCTTCATACTCATAAACACTCAATCTATAACCAAAAAAATGTTACTAACTGACATACAAGAACAAGAACCTGATTTCATAGCAATAACAGAAACATGGCTCAAAAATACATCAATGTAATAACTAATCAACTAGCAAATAGCACATACGATATATTCTCAATTCCCAGGCTATACTGCAAAGGCGGTGGAATTATGCTAATAGTCAAAAAATACCTTGCTATGAAACTAGTCCCGAATTCAATGCCCAAACAATATGAAATAGCCCTATTCGATTCCACAAAACTCCAAATACTGATGTACTGCCCCCCCCCCCCCCAAACTACTAAAGAACAACATCTCCATTAATTGAACTCATCACCTCTACCATCAAAAACAAGAAACCCACAATCATATTAGATCTTAACCTACATGCCGAAGTAACCCCCCCTTCCCACCACACTCAAGCCCTGATGGATATACTAAACGCACTCAACTTCACACAACTGATAAACAAACCAACACACAAGGCAGGACACACAATAGACCTGATATTCACCAATGATAAATTTCAAGCAAACCCCACCGTAAATTACACACCAGTACCATGGTCCGACCACTTTCTTATAAACTGTAAGACAAAAATAGTATCCACCTCAACCCAGGAACCCAACAAGCCATACTACTTCAAATTCAGACCTCCATTCCCCCTTGAACCGCTGCAACAAGAATTGGAAAACAACTAAAAGACATAGACATTACCACCATAAACAACGCAACATGCTCATGGCAAAACATCACCACAAATATAGCCAACAACTTAAACCCTGAAAGAACAAAAAAGATCAATTACAAAAGAAAGAATTATAATCCGTGGTTCAACAAAGATCTAAGAAATGCCAAATCAACACTCAGAAAAAAGGAAAAAGAATGGCGCAAAAACAAATCCTTGACACTAGCCAGATATCGAACCTTCCTTGCAATCTACAGAAACCTTTTATAAACAAAACAAAGAGAGACTACTACAGCAAAAAAAATCCAAAACCACTCAAAAAACCCTAAAACTCTGTTTAACATAGTTAAAAACCTAAACTCAGACAAGCAATGATATCAACCACTCAGTCAAAAATCTAAGCCAGGATCTAGCAATCTTCAAAAACAAAATATGGAAAATAATGGAAAACATAATCAAAACTCCCAATAATCTCATGCAACCAAACACCAAAATCACTCCTTGGTCATCATTTGAAACTATATCATCCATCGAAACTGAAAACCTAATCAAATCACTAAAACCTGCAAGCCACTATTTTGATAATACCAACACAAACCCTAAAAGAACTATCACATACCATCGCTCCAACCATATCTGCAATCATTAACAAATCACTTGAAGGCGAACTCCCAGACAACCTCAAGATGGCAACAATCAAACCCACCATAAAAAAAAGAACTTGGACCCCACTGAACTCAATAACTACTGCCCCATCTCAAACTTACCATTCCTGGCCAAACTAATTGAAAAGACCGCCCTGAAACAACTGACTGAACATCTAGATATAAACATTCTATACTCCTCACAACATGGATTCCACAAATACCACAGCACAAACTCGACTTCTCAACCTATCTAACACAATACTGAAAGGCTTCAACAACGGACAATACATCCTCATTCTACTGGACCTATCAGCAGCCTTTGATACGGTCGACCATCAAACACTACTCCTAAGACTATCGGAAATTGGTCTTACCGAAAAAACTCTAAACTGGTTCAAATTATTCCTCCAAAACAGAACATTTCAAGTAAACATGAACAATTCCATATCCGAGCTAACCCCACTCGAAACCGGCATTCCACAAGAATCAGCCCTTTCTGCCACACTCTTTAACACCTTCTCCCCTTATGTCACCTACTTTCAAACCTCAACATCATGTACTTTTATATACGCAGATGACAATTCATCTCCTCATCCCAGTATCAAACACCATAGAAAATGCTCTCAAACTCACCGCCAACCATCTCAACATAATAAAAAATACTCTAAACCACATGAATCTATGCGTTGACATGGAAAAGACCGAATGTCTGCTCCTCAAAAGAAAAAACCATCTCACGCACCCAACAAACACAATGCAAATTGACAAAACCATGATCAAACTAAACGAAAATGTAAAAGACCTGGGGATTTGGTTTGACACTGAAATGAACTTCAAAAAACATATAACCATGAAAACCAAAGAAGGATTCTGCAAACTCTCAAAACCAAAAAGACTAAAACCTCTCCTAAACCAACCACAATTCAGAACCATTCTTCAATCCCTTATATTCTCAACATTCGACTACTGCAACTCACTACTAATAGGCCTTCCCAAATCTTGCACCCGCCTCCTTCACCACCTACAGGATGTCACACGAGAATACTCGCCAATCACAAAAAATCAGAACACATTACCCTAGTACTAAAGGATCTACACTGGCTGTCCATAACGAAATGGGTGGAATACAAGCTACTCATCATAATACACAAAAACACAAACAATGAAAAAGAGTGCTTAAATTCTATATTCCAAAAGCATTTACCACAGCACAACACCAGATCTACCTATATAGCCCTGCTCACCATATCTTCATTATCAACAGCTAACCTTACTTCAATTAGAGGTAGAGCGGCCTCCATAGCCTATCCTCGCCTCTGAAACTCTCTACCAGAAAAGCTCAGGCTACAACACGACTCGAAACTATTCAAAAAAAACAACTTAAAACATTCCTAATTAAACAAATTTACAGACGCCATCGGTTAACACCATTGCAAGAAACCATCGCAGTGTAATTACCTAGACAGCTAAATTTGACGCTTCAGTAGAACTAAATTACCTAATCTGCCAATAAAGTTAAACTTTCAACAATCCCCCCCCCCGACTCCTTCAAATTTAAATATATCGAATCTACCCGTGCAAACTGATACTTACCTATGTCAATTATAATAAATTGAAATGATTATCTAGTACACCTGTTCAACCGTGAGGTAACTAGTAGACATGTTTAACTGCTAGTTAACTGACATAATAGAACAGACACGACACATTTTGTATAAAGTCGCTTCTATTTACAAATCTATCTATTTTGTTGCTGTATTCAGATAATTTATGTATTATCGTTGCTGTTTTTGTTACGAAAATCATTATCTAACAACTTTCATAATAAATTATTATGAAAATCTACGTTATTTCATTGGTATTCTAACCTGCATTTCATTGTAATAAGTTTTATCTGTAAACCAGAATGAAGGCATGTTCCAAACTTCGGTATATAAAAACACACAAAATAAATAAATGAACTCTTCAGTTTATAGGAGCACAACTAGTTTCAACAAGAATCAGGGCTTTCCTTCCAAAGGAAAGAAAAATTCTTATGCGAACACTCCTACTCAAACTATAGTCTATGCCAAAACCATCAGCTCAATTAGTGCTAACAATTCTGGAACACATGGCAGACATTCACACAGTTCCAAATACCCGCCTGCACAGGCGCAGACTGCAGTGGGGACTAAAATCCCAGTGGTCTCAACATCGACAGTCACTGTCTCAAATCCTATCACTGACACCAGACATGAGGATGGATTTGAAGTGGTGGCTCCAAAGGAATACCCTCAGCAAGGGTGCATTGTTCTCAAACCCTCCACACCATGCAGTACTCGCAACCGATGCATCGCACAAAGGTTGGGGAGCTCACCTCAAATCTAGACACACAAGGACAGTGGTCACTGATCAAATGCACTTACCAAATCAACTTGCTAGAACTGAGAGCAATAAGGAATGCTCTCAAAACCTTCGCTCCATACCTGAGGGGGGTAAGAGTTATGGTCTATACAGAAAATCAAGCGGCAATGAATTACATAAACAAACAAGGAGGGTCAGGTTCCTGGAACCTGTGCAAGGAAGCAGTTCTCATATTGGAATGGGCTCACAGCAATTCTATTCACTTGCAGGCGACATATCTCCCAGGTATCGCTAATTCTCGAGCAGACAACCTCAGCAGAATTTTTCACCCACATGAGTGGGAGTTAAATCAACAAATAGCAAACAATATTTTCAAACTATGGGGCTTAACAGTCATGGATCTTTTCGCTACCAAGCAAAACAGAAAGGTACAACAGTTCTGCTCAATCCTACCCAGTCCTCTGCGAGTATCACAGGATGCCTTCCTCATACCGTGGACAGAGAGCCTACTATATGCCTTTCCTCCGATTCCACTAATAACCCGCACAATTCAGAAGTGCATACAGGATTCAGCGAATCTCATACTCAGCGCACCAGCGTCACCACGTCAACCATGGTACACGCATCTACTCACGCTGTCAGTCATGACTCCAATTCCTCTAGGAGGCCAAAACGATCTCCTGTCTCAGAAAGGCGACTTGTTACTACATCTGATGCACACCTTACATCTCACGGCTTCATTGCTAAATGAACAAGGACTCTTGTCTCATATACAAGACATCCTATTGGCTGCAAGAAAACCGTCAACAAGAAAAAATTACCAAGTAAAATGGAAATATTACTCTACATGGTGTGCAACACACCACTTCAACCCGACCGATTGCTCTCCAAAAGTTCTCCAGGATTACCTGCATAATCTATATAGCTCAGGTCTCACAACTGCATCTGTGCAGGTTCACTTAAGAGCCATCGCAGCTTTCCATAGGCCACATCAAGACAAATCGATAGCCTTACATCCACTGATTGCTAGATTTATCAAGGGCCTCACTCATTTACGGCCTCCTGTCACCAATCCAACAGTAGCCTGGGATCTAAACGTTGTTTTAGAACAATTGACGTTCCTCTTTGAACCACTGGAGTCAGCGCACCCAAAATACCTCACTTGCAGGTGGGGTTTTTTTTTTTTTTTTAATTTATTTATTGAATTTTTCAAAACAAATATACAGAACTTTTTGTTCAGAAATTTGAAACACAGTAAATGAAATGCAGAAAAGGAAAATTTACATCTCGAATATAAAGATTTTTTATCCTGTGTTATCGTTTAAAGGAAATTGTGGATCCAAGATGTAAATACCAGCAGCTAGCTAGGAAATAATAAAAATATTTATTACAAAATTGCGTCAAAATTAACTAATGTCTTCTCTAAATTAAGCCTTCAACCCTTGGATCTAAACAGAGTGGGAGTCGAGGTAAACTCGTAGCTGTTCTGGTTCCCTGAAAATATATCGTGAGTTCTGATAAATTAACAAACAGTAGCATGGGAATCTGAGAATATACTTTGCACCTCTAGCAATAACTTCTTCCCTCATCCTTCATTTCTTCCAAAAGTGGTCTCTGCATTCCATTTAAACCAGACAATTGAACTTCCAACGTTCTTTCCAAAACCTCACCAGAATGACAGAGAAAAACGTATTCACACGCTAGACTGCAAAAGAGCACTAGCTTATAAGAATAAAATGCAATCTGATTCCAGACCATCCCAACTATTTCTCTCATTTATCCCTATGCGCCAGGACTACCAGTATCAAAGCGCACTATATCCAGCTGGATAACTCAATGTATTCTTTACTGTCTTCAAAGAAAAACATTGCTATCTGGAAATCTGAATGCCCATCAAGTATGAGCAGTCTCAACTTCCATAGCTCACTTGAGACATGTTCCACTTCTAGATATTGTAAAGCGTCCACATGGTCATCTGTGCACACCTTCACATCCCATTACTGTCTTGACCTTCAAGCCTCTGCAGATGCAAAAATAGGCCAAGCAGTCTTACAATCTTTTACGAATCCATGAAGAATTAATTGACTGCCCACTTTCGCTCATGCCCACTTCCACATGAATACAAACAATCAGGGCGTGATCAGGAGCTTGGGACTCCCATAAATAGCATGGCTAATTCAGCCCTGCTATCGACGGGAAAAGCAAGTTTGCTTACCGTAAATGTTTCTGTAGGTAGGATGAATTAGCCATGCGTACCCACCCTCCTCCTTGGACAGTCAATACTACAAACATACCCCCCTATGTCTTTCATGCAACATTTTGACCTTAATGGAACTTTGGTTTTGCCTATGTCAGTTAATTTTATCCCGCATAATATGTAAATATTAATATTTCATGGTTTTCATAGTTAATGAAGTCAGCATTTTTTTTGTAAAGACTTTACAGTTAAATGTTTTACTGTGTTCAAACTGTTTTATGTACAGCTGGTTGCTAAATTATTGTTTCACTGTAAACCGAGGTGATGTATAGCTATACGTACCTCGGTATAAAAGAATCTATAAATAAATAAAATATATCTATAGTTTAATTACCGACTGAGGAGAATCTGTCTTCCTGCGTGGGAACACACGCGCAGCCGCAGAGCAAAGTTCTGCATTTAGCTTTGATAAAGCTCCGCCTCCTAGCCCTGATAGACAGTCCCATCAACAGCATGGCTAATTCATCCTGCTATCTACGGAAACACCATTTACGGTAAGCAAACTTGCTTTCCATCCCTTTCTGTATCTCAAGCATATGAATAGGGCTCTGAAGGTTACTGAAAATGGAAACATTAAAGTCATTAATAGTAGTGATCAGGCAAGGGGAGTTTCTGAAGTCTCTGGATTTGTCCAAAGCGTATCTTCATATCCTGATAAGGGAGAAGCATCAAGCATAGCTTTTTTTTTTGCAATGCTGGGTCAGCACTTTGTTTCAGGCTCTTCCTTTTGGTCTCACCTCGACTCCATGATGGTCATGGTAGGCAGGAGTCCTTCGTCAGCAAGATATTCTGGTTTATCCATATATGCGCAAATTCCAAAGAGGAAGGCAATTTGGTGATGACTAGAGTATAATTAGGTTGCTTCAGGAACTGAAATGGGTCAAATTTCAGAAAAGCAGATTGATCCTGTTGCAGACTCTGGAGGATCTGGGGATGTTGTATGATGAGAAAAGTTGGGTTCACCTACCAAAGGAAAGGATTTGGAAGTTGCAGGAACAAGTGAGACTTCTATTGAGTTTGCATTTCCTGACAATCTGGAGGTATCTCTAGGTTCTGAGTTCTGTGGCAGCGACATTGGAGTTCTGCAGATGAGGACTCACATTAGGTCCTTGGAAAGGGCCTTACTGTACAGGTGGTGGGCTTAGTCTCAACAGTAGACCAAGCACCTGATTTTGCTGGAAGACATGAGGTGCAGCTTGACTTGGTGGATGGTGTCTGAAAATCCAGAGAGAGGTGTGACCTTGGAATCTCCAATTTGGATCATGCTGACCACTGATGCCAGTTTTGGTTGGGGGACACATTGTATCATTTAGCCTAGGGAAGCTGGTCACTGCAGGAGGCAGTGGTCGCTCAGTTGTTTGGAGACAAGTAATCAGATTGGTGCACTTGCATTTTGCCTTGCTTCTGTAAGGTCTTCTCTGATAATGTGACAGCTGTTCTTATGTGAATCAACAAGAGCAGCCAAATGCTGGCAGTTTGCTCAAGAAGTTTCTCTGCTGATGCAGTGAGCAGAGAGGCATCCAAAAGACCTTTTGGCCTATCGCATAGTGGGAATAGAAAATGTTGGAGCGGATTTCCTCAGCTGCAATGTCTTAGACCCAGGGGAATGGTCTCTCACAAAGGAGATGTTTTCATTGATAATAGACAAATGGGGAACGCTGGTGATCTGATGGCCTCAGCGAAATGCTCAGGTATCTCGCCTTCAGTCAAAGGAAGGTTTTTGGGTTGTTGGAGGTGGATGCTCTGATTCGTTAATGGCCGGCAGATGGGCTTCTCTGTGTTTGCCCTTTGGTTTTTGAGTGTGGTTTTGCAAAGAATTTTGGGTCACAGGGGCCCAGTAATCCTAGTAGCTGCAAATTGACTGACGTTTCTTGTATGTGACTCTAGTGCGCAATCTTGGAGGGGAATCCATTGCAGTTCCAACAGTTCAAAGGGTTGTGGTGAAGAGTCCAGTGGTTATGATGCTCCATCTCAATTCTCTTATAGCCAGAGATTCTGGAAATAAAACCTAAGTGCTTTCTTTCTGCTGATACTGTTTGGTGCTTGGAAGATGAGTTTTGTAAAGATTATTTAGTTTTGCTGTTGTGGATAATTGGTTGTTTCCTGGTTCCCTGGAAGCCCTTGGGTGGGAAAGCATTGAAGCCTGTTTATCTCTTGTTCACTTTGACATAGAATATTGGCAGGCTGAGTGAGGGCAGCACCAGACCCGACAAGGGGTGATAGTGAGCCCTCAGTTCTGTCTCCATCTGCTGGCTGGGGAGTATAACTCGTGCATCTGGACTGGTCTGGCTAGACTCAAGGAAAGGAAATTATAAGACAAGACCAAATTTCTCCTTTGGTCAGATGAAGGTAGCCTCTTTTCATAAGTCAAAAATGCAAGTAGTAGCAACAACCAGAAATTTAGTTTGCTTGCCAGCCATGCATCTAATGAGGAGCAAATACAGTGCCTTACAAAAGTCTTCATACTCTCGTACACTTTTTTTCACATTCTGCTATCTTAAGAAATACAAATCAAAATATTAGTTTGCTCTACTGATCTACAAAATATAGTCTACACTTTCATCATTTGAGAACAATTATAGAAATACTCCAAAAATAATTGAGAATAAGTCTTCACTGAATAAGTCTTCACACCCATTATCATAGGGAATAGTTCATAAACCATTATTAACAAAGTACACGTGGGAAGTGGGGGGGAACCACTATTTATCCCTGATGTTAGAAGCATGGAATCTATCTCCTGTTTGGGATGCTGCCAGGCATTTGTGATCTTGATTTGACACTGTTGGAAACAGGATACTGAGCTTGATGTCTGACCCAGTATGGCAGTTCTTAAACCCAAATTATATCCAGTTTGAAAAATTGTCTCAAAACCCATAATTTTTACTTTTTCACATT
Organism: Rhinatrema bivittatum; assembly: GCF_901001135.1. Classification (NCBI taxonomy): domain Eukaryota; kingdom Metazoa; phylum Chordata; class Amphibia; order Gymnophiona; family Rhinatrematidae; genus Rhinatrema; species Rhinatrema bivittatum. The sequence continues at coordinate 362,376,555 of NC_042615.1, read as the reverse complement.
TATTAAAACTTTATAACCCACCTGTAAAATGTTATCCAGTCAGCTATACAATAAAATACATAATCAAGGACATAACATTACTACTAACAAAACCACAATAACATCAAAACAGAGCAACCCATGTTTGAGCTGATTCAAATACTCCTGGAGAAAGAATAGAGTTTTTGTTGCATGAAGTGAATTTGACCCCTAAAATTCACCTGGCACTAAATTTTATTTGGTTATTTTCTGTTGCCTTGCTCGTTCAGTAAATCAGGCATATTCCCGATGAATTTAATAGGAAGGAAGAGGATGGTTTCATATCTTTATCTATGGGCAACCCCCTCGGTGCCTCGTTGTTCTAATCATTAACACACCCTCCAACCTCCGTTTCTTTTATTAAATATGCTATTTAAAAAAATTAAGAACTAGACAACAGGAAAGTCCGTTTTTTATTAAACTTTTTTTATATTTTTAACTTTTGTTCATGTAGTTCTTATCAGTTCATTAAACCATCAGAAATATGACCACTTTACTTAGCTTTGAAATGTCCGTCTGTTAACAAAATCCCGCTTTGAAAACTCTCGCTTCAAACCTTCCCGACTTGCGCTAAGTTTCGACACCGAATGTCTTCGTCAGGGTTTATCCATCTCCTTTTTATTCTTTTTTTCGTATTTCATAAAATCCAAAGCAATATTCTTCCGTTGCCACCTCAGCTTCCTAGGTGCTCAAAAAAAGCCTCCATGTAACGCTGCTTCTGACGGAATTCAAACCTCTCCTACTTCCTGTTTCCTGTTTTATAAGAACACTATGGATACCAGCTTAACCTATCACAGAGTTCTTTTAAATGAGAGACAACCAATGCAATTGATCGTTCAGCCCTGCCGGTTGTTCAGAACGTAATTTAAATATCCATGCTTGCTCCCAGTAATTGAGCATTACCAGGAGCAAGCACGGACATTTCAAAGCTAAGTAAAGTGGTCATATTTCTGATGGTTTAATGAACTGATAAGAACGTTTCATACGGGGGAAATACATGAACAAAAGTTAAAAATATAAAAAAAGTTTAATAAAAACAGGGACTTTCCTGTTGTCTAGCTCTAAAAAAATTTTTTAAATAGCATATTTAATAAAAGAAACGGAGGTTGGAGGGTGTGTTAATGATTAGAACAATGAGGCACCGAGGGGGTTGCCCATAGATAAAGATATGAAACCATCCTCTTCCTTCCTATTAAATTCATCGGGAATACGCCTGATTTATTGAACGAGCAAGGCAACAGAAAATAACCAAATAAAATTTAGTGCCAGGTTGAATTTTAGGGGTGATGATATACACACTTAGGGGTGATCTCTATTTGGATTTTGAAGTGAATTTGAAGCAAAGGTCAAAACATATTGAACAAGGAGCTGCCAAAAGAAGTCGAGACAATGCTGTTCAAAGGTAATAGATTGGTGGAAAGCTATAAAAAAAATTTCAGTATGTTTGAATATCTTTTTGGGACAATGTCAAGTCTATCATTATAAAATGGAAACAGTTTGGCACAACCAGTAGACTGCTGCGATCTGGCTTTCCCTCCCTCTGTAGCTGTGAGTTAAGGAAACTGCTGTAAATAATGTGAAGTCTAAGATTACTTTAAAAGAACTACAGAGGTCTCTGGCTAAGACTGGGCAAACTGGTGACTGCTCCCATTGCCTCTTTGGGAGGGTGGTAGTAGGGAAGACACTGCTGAAGAAAAAACATATGTGCCACATAGCATTTGCAAATAAACATTTAAGGGGCACTGCATGCATGTGAGAGAAAAATTTGTGGCTTGAGACTATAGTGGAACTTTTTGATCTCACTGCTAAACAATATGTGGCATTAAACAGCATATCAGCCTGCCAGCACCTTCCCAACAGTAAAGCATGATAGTGGCAGCATTTTGTTGTGAGGATTATTTGACAGGGAGGCTTGTAAAGATTGAAGGAAAGATGGGTGAAGGAAAACCTGTTAGTCTACCATAGACCTGGGAGTGGAGAGAAAATTTGCCTTTCAGCAGGATGATGATTCTAAGCACAAAGCAAATGCAATAATGGTGTGTTTCAGCAAGAAGGGAATATCCTTGAATGGCAGAGTCAAAATACAGATCTGAATCCAGTGGAAAATCCATGGCAAGACTTGAAAGCTGCATTCAATAGACAATCCCCAGTCAACTTGAAAGAGCCTGAGCCCTTCTGCCAAGAAGATCAGGCAAAAACTGCATTTTCCATTTCGATCCACTACTCCAGTACCAACAGGTGGATTGGGTGATCCTATTAGCAGATGGTGGCAGAGCATACTGATTTCTCCAGTGACAGGACACTATGTATAGGTGATGCAGCACTGGAAGAATCCAACATTCTCTGCCTCTAGCAGATGAGCGAACTAGTGGTGCAACAGGATTTTTTGAAGGCTGTATTGAGCTAGGCTGCTGGTGTTGCCAGTAATTGTGAGCCCAGGAACTGGGGTTCCCAGTGCAGAGGGAACTTGATAGAACCAGGAGGGAGAGAGGACCAGGGGCTTTTTCCTTATAAAGAAAAAAAAATAATGGAGAAAAAGAAGGAACATTTTTTGGCTTCTCCCCATTCCTTCCATCCCCTTCCCCTATCTCTCTGCCCTGCTATCTTAAATTTAAAAAAAAAAAATGTATTAAAGGAACGGGCTCTTAAAATCAGGAGAGCATTGAGCCTCTGCTTAGGCAGTCTGTAGGGGAGAGGTGTTATTTGTTGGCTGCCTGTGGGGTAAGTGAACTTTTCTGAGGGAGACTCTGGGGCCTCAGATTCTTGTGAGACTGGGTTGGGGACATAGTTTTGGCAGTGTTACGGACAAGCCTGGGCAGGATCAATGTCGCAGGGACTACGGCTGCAGGCGGGCCGTGGTGCTCTGCCTGCAACCTGACAGGGAAGGTTATGCGATGACCTCCAGGGGGAGTTCCTAAGTGTCATGTCTCCCCCCCCCACCCCATGCTTGGAATGTGTTTCTTCTCATGCTGAAATTTCAGATGCACTATTTATTTATTTATTTGAGTTTTATATACCATCATTCGGTGAAGCCATCACAACGGTTTACAAGATTCAAAGTGTCATATTCTTAACAATTGCGAATTAAAGTATAACAGGATATATATTAAACAAAAAGTTAATCTTTTTATAGTCCAGAAAAAATTCATTTTTGAGTTAGGAGGGTTTGTTAGGTACTGGTTGGAGACAGTTCTTTTATGTATTTAGTTGGTAGTTCCTTTGTGTTTTGGGATGTTGTGAGGTTTGAGTTTCAATGTAGACTTTGTGAAACAACCATGTTTTTAGATCTTTTTTGAAAGTTTTGAGGTTAGGTTGGGTTCTCAAATCCTTTGGGAGGGAGTTGCATATTTTAGGGCAAGCAATGGAGAAAGCTCTTTCACTAGTTAAGTGAGCATCTCTGAAGGGGATAGTTAAGCGGCCTGTGTTAGAACGCAAGTTTCTTTGGGGATTCTGGGGGGTTATGTGTAAGCCAATTTGATCTTGATGTTCATTGTTTAGTAATTTATGAATGATGGTCATGGATTTGTATTCAATTCGGGCTTTAATTGGAAGCCAGTGTAGTGAAATCAGTATAGGTGTAATGTGGTCATTCTTCTTTGTTCCTGTCAGAATTCTGGCTGCTGAATTTTGCAGAATTTGGAGAGGTTTGAGGTGGAAAATGGTATTCCAATCAATAGGGAGTTGCAGTAGTCGATTGAATATGAGTAGCTGTAAAACAGTTCTGAAGTCATAAGGGTTAAGAAATGTTTTCAAACGTCTTAGTGTTTAGTAGTTTGTGATAACCCTCTTTGATTTTGTTTGATATATGGTTCTTGAATGAAAGATCTTTGTCAATGATAATTCCTAGGTTTCTGGTGTGGGTTACAGGGAGTATTGAGTTCATTTGGTTGTCAAGTAATAGGGGGGTGGAGTTGGATTGGGTTTTTTTGTCCAAGAGGATTATTTCAGTTTTGTCGGTTGATTGAGTTTCAGTGATGTTGGATGTTTGACAAGTAGAGCAGATGTTTCTTTGTACGTTTCTGCAATTGAATTTTGGATGGGAATTAGAAGTTGAATGTCCTCAGCATAGAGGAAGTGGGTGATTCCATTATCTTTTAGAAGTTGGCAAATGGGAAGAAGGTATATGTTAGTGGCCGATAACGCTGATCCTTGGAGAACTCCAGTGTTGAGGCTAATCTTTTTGAATGGGATGTTGTTAATTGATACTTGGTAGGTTCTGTCAGATAGGATGAGAACCATTTTAAGGTGGTGTCAGTTAAACCGATTTCAGCTAGTCGTTATAGGAGTATATTGTGGTTTACTGTGTCGAAGGCAGCTGAGAGGTCAAGGAAAATGAGTAGGTATTTTTTGCCTTTGTCAAATCCTTAGTATCGTGTCATTCAAAGAGAGTAGGAGAGTTTCTGTGCTTAGGTTCTTTCTGAATCCATATTGGGTTGGTGATAGGATGTTTGTTTCAAGATAATCATCAAGTTGGGAGTGTACGAATTTTTCGATGATCTTGGCTGTGAAAGATAGGTTTGAAATAGGGTGGTAGTTTGCAAGGATTTCAGGATCCAAGCTGTTCTTTTTTAGATTTGGTTTGATTACTACACATTTGAGGCACTCCAGCGGAGTAAGGGGTAGGGCCTTTGTAATGGAGAATGATGCGTCTCTGGCCTTAGTTCCAACACCTCTGTCTTTTTATCCATGCCAGGTTGGACTAGCGAAACTGCTGAATTCTCAAATTTTTACACCAGTATTCCTGTACTATTAAAAGGCCTGATGAAAAGCCTGCCTTTGCAGTATATTCGGTCAGGGCTGTTTTTTTCTGCATGTAGTCTCTATAGAGGAAGGCAAAGTTCTCTGATAAGATCGACTAGGTCATTCAAATATTTCATAAGGAGGAGATTGTGGCTTTGATTGGTTAGGTTGCCTCAGGATAGCAGAAGTCTCTGTTCTGGAAGGACTTGTTGGACACAATTATTAAAGGTGTCCATAAGTCCACAAAGGCCTTCCCCTTGTTCTCTGAGGTAGAGGAAATGGTGTTGACGGAATGGGAAGCTCCTGAATTGGGTCTCTGGCATGTTAAGGCCCTTCGTAAGCTGTATCTCTCTCCCTCTGGAGAAGTTTAAGTGTTTGTTTCAGTATCCACGTGTGAATGCCTTGGTCATGGTGTCACGCAGCATACCACTATCCCTGCTGAGGGTAGTTATTCTCTGAAGGTCTCAGGATAGAAGGATTGAGAATCCTATGAGGCATGTGTGTGATTCCGCTGCTTTATCTGTTCAGATTTCGATTTGTGATGGTTTTGTGTTCCGAGCGTGCTGGATTCAACAGCTTCTGGAGAGTAAGGACACAGCAAGAATGGAATCTGCTACTTTTTTGGCAGACACTGTATGATCTTCATCTCCTCACGTTCAGTGGCCTCTGCAGTTGAACCCAGATGGCTACTTTGGCTTCGTAATTGGTCTGCAAATTCTTGGTGCAAGTCTCTCGCCTTTGGAAACTTCCCTTTTAAAGGGAGACTTTTTTTGTTTGAAGAGGATTTGTATCGGCTATTCAAGAATCTAGGAGATCCAAGACCTTAGAGGCTTCCTGAGGATAAGCCATGCTCCTTGTATTAGTCCGCTAGAGTTAAGATCTGTTTTGGGACTCCAGGCAGTATAGGCTAGTTAAGCAGCCTGATTTTGTTTGAGGTTTTCAGGCTTCATGAGGCAAGGCTCAGGGGAAGGATTCTATGCTGGATAGAGGCAGAGAGCAGTTGGGTGGCTCTAGGTTGGCCTTGAAGGCCTTGATATGCGGATGTGATGAGGCTCCAGGGCTACCTTCCTTTCTGTCTCCCAGGGCCTCTTGATTCAGGATCCCATTGTCATGGACAACCTTTCTATTTTCTCTTGGGTATTGAAAGTGCATTTGAGGAAGAAGGGCTATTCTCTTTATCTCTACTCTTTTGAGGGCTTAAGAGTTCTACTTTGGCTTACATCAGAGTCAGTCTTATCTTTGTTCTGTAGGGGGTTGGCTTTTTTCCTCCTGGTGATCTGATGTTCCTAGAATTTTGGCTTTCCTTCAAGCAAGGGGCTGGCTTTGGGTTTTCTTAAGGTTCAGGTTGTGGTGCTTTCCTTTTAAAAGGGGAAAGATTTGTGGAGTATCATAGCGCCTTGTTTGGTTGTTAAGAGGATTCTATTTATTTATTTATTTATTTTATTTTTATATGCCTGTGTTCAATTTTACATATCACATCGGTTTACATTTAAACAAAATTTGCAAGAACTCATGTGTTACCTTTGTCAAATACATTAAACATTTAAATATGGGGATTGTTAACAAGGGATATAAAAAAAACATGGGGAATGGCTAATACTACGGGATGCACGAAGGGGTGCACAAAGGGGAGTGCCCCTTTTCGTGCCCCTTCAGCGTGCAACATCTGGTGTTCTGGCGCCGTTTAATATCAGTCACAGTCCTCACTGACATCAGAGGGGGCGGGTCTCCCAATCGAGGATCACACACCACCCTTCCCCTCTCAGTTCCAGATGGATTCTTTCACCTTTTTTCTAGAAGTTATGTCTTCCATTTCAGCCTTTGGTTCCCCAGTGGGTTCTCAATCTGGTCCTCAAGGCTTTCATTCTGTCCTCTGTCACTGAAGCAGATCTCATTACAGGATTTTACTCTAGGTAATTTTCTTCTGGTGACTTTTTGCTCTGTGCAGCAAGATTCCAAGATATAGGCCTTATCTTGTAGAGATCCTTCTCTAATTATTGGCTCCAATTTTGTCCTTTTGGTTGGTGCATGCCTTCTTACTCAAGGTTTTGTTGTCATTTCATTTGACTTGGTTATTACCCTGCCTGCATTCTCAGTCAGGACGAAAATAGATCTTTGCTGTTAGTGGACATGTGCCACATTGTCAGTATCTTGAGGTTTCTAACTTGTTCAGTACTGAATGATCATGCTTTTGGGTGGGGGGGGGGGGGGGGTTAGCCACGAAAGGTTGAAACGGCCTCAAAGGGCATGATTGCTCAGTGGATCAGGGAATTGATTGCTTCCACGTATGTGCTTAAGAGGTTTGATTTAATTTGGGCTCATTCAGTGAGGACATAGTCGTCTTCCTGGGCAGAGGCAGTAGCATTTGCCCCAAAAGAAATCTGTAAAACGACTACTTGGTCATTTTGCATTCTTTTACCAGACATCAATTAGACATCTCTGCTAAAGTGGACACTGCCATGGGGGCTGGTGTTCTCAAAGCAGGCCTTCCTCTCCTTCTGTAAGTAGTGGAGCTTTGGTACTTCCCACCTGTTGGTTCTGGACTAGTCTAGCAGGATGAAAAGGAAGGAGAAACTTTTACCTGTTCACTTTTCTTGTTTGAATTGAGAATTTTGTTCTGAATGTTCTCTTATGTGTTCTGGTTGTCTCACTGCTTTGTCATAGAAATACTGATTCTTCCGGTGCTGTACCACCTATACATAATGGCATAATGTTCACCAGATGTGTGCTTTGCCTCCATCTGCTGGTAGGAGACACAACTCACATGTTAGGACTGGACTGGTGTAGAGGACTCCTGGAAAAAAAAAATTGACAGGTAAAAGTCTCCACTGAAGCGTGCAAATTTGGCAGACACTTACCTAAATGACTCATGACTGCTGTTGCAAAAAGGTTTCTGCCAAGTATTGAGTCCAGGCATGTGAAAACTTATACAATCAAGGTTTTTTTTCTCTTGGTTACTTATGAAATATTTCTCTAATTGTTTCATTAATAGAGTATGTTGTGCAGATCAGTGAAGCAATGCATTTTGATTTGTATTTACTAAACAGCAGAATGTGAAAAACATAAAGGGTGTGAAGACTTTTGCAACCTGTTTGTTAAATTTCCAATATAGTTTTGGTGTTTGTTCAGTTTTGGAACCTTTTTCAGAAGCTCAGCTTTTACATTATACCTTTTATTATACTTACAAAAGTTTGTGCTAATGCAATTTTGGTAACTGGATTGATTTAATACTAAATCTAAACTTGATGCTTGGCTTTAAGATCTGATACTGGTGCGAAGATGCTAAAAATCCATAAATTGGTCAAGAAAGTAATTTTACCAAACGCCGCATCTTTGTGGGAGTAAATATAAATGAATAATAGTGGAAGAGAACACAGCCAACAAAATGAGACCTTGTACATGATAAAAGAATACCTTCCCTTACTATAAGTATTTAACATGGAGTTTTGTGGGGTTTTCTGTTTTCATTCTGTAAATAATTGTTTTGCTATTTCAGGAAATTGAGGGTGAATGTGGGACTCAACTTTGCCTTCTATTCCCTCCTGATGAAAAAATTGACTTGTATCAGATCATTCACAAAATGCGTCACAAAAGAAGAATGCACTCTCAGCCCCGATCAAGAGGACGTCCGTCACGCCGAGAACCAGTGCGGGAAGTGGGAAGGTTAGAAACGTTCTTTGGACTGATAGTAAGCACGTGTATCGGAATAACGTGATGGAAGAGTACCAGTCACCAAGCATTTTTCCTGCGATGATGATGAAGAGAGGAAAATCCTCAAATCAAGCTGCATGGACTAGTTTGTGGCTTCATTGAGGATTTCACATTGTCCCTCTACTGCTCCCCCTTTCCCCAAATCTTTCATTTCTCAAGACCAAAAGGGGCATCTTTTTCTTGCTGAGAAAACAAGCTCATTGAAAGAAATGATTTCTTAGACTAGTTTAGTCTTTTTTTTTTTTTTTTTTTAAATAAAGAGAATGCAATAAATGATAAAGCCATAGGTAGGCTTTGATTTATGAATAGACAAAAAAAGAGGAAGTCAGTGTTATGCATAAAGTTAATATCTTGTTACAAGCCTTTTCTTTCAGGTGTGTCTCTGGATAAAGCTTATCAGATATGGGACTTTTATAAAGGATCAATAATATCTTTACAGAAGACACCCTCAGTTTGAGGAGCTAAAGATTTTTTTTTTAATAAGTTTATCTTTTATTCAAGAGGAGAATTATTGGGACTGTTTCCAGTTAGATCACCGTGATGTGTAAATCCCTTTACAAAATGTTCTCTAAACATGTAACCACAGTGAATTCACATCTCTTGCTGAGCTCCTGAGAAGGCTAGGTTCTTTCCAAAGGGGATCAAGTGGCCCTTGGAGACCCGGCAACAAACCAGAGTGGCTGTTGCTGTGTCTGTACAACCCTTCCAGATGCTGGCAGTGCCTGTGGACTTTTAAGTATTGTAGAGAATCAACATGATTTATGAACTTTTATCAGCATTTACCAGGAAAAAAAGGGGGTATAACATGTTAAAGAATTTGGAAGAGTCTTTCAAAGAACTGATAGCCCTTCTGCCAAATACCTCTCCCTGTGTAGCCATTTTCATGCAGATATCTAAAGTTTTCTGCTAAAGACTATTGGATTGATAGTGTGAGATGCAACTATTGCTGTTTCCTTTTTGTGGAAACAGTTGCTGGTAGGTAGAGAGCTCCAACATGATTTCCCCCTTGCTTTGAGCTTAAAAGGACATTCTCGATTAGGTAGGAGGAAGCCTGACAGAGCCCCTTACTTTGTGGAGTAAATGGACTGAGCACCAAGATGTCTTTGAAGTTCTAAGCTAAGAGGTTTCCAAGTGCACTAAAGGTTATACAAGTGAAGGCTTTTTTAAAGCTTCTATTTTGCAATGGACTACTATTGTATACATTTCCCACCACCACACATTCTCAAGCCTGCCAGGGCCCTCCATTTGTGTGTGTGGCTTACAGCTTAAAATCATTAGTTGGACTACTGTATGAACTGTTTCTGTCATAATTAATACTGGTCGTAAATGCACTCGCAAAACTACAAGAAAGCGGTATGTTTCCTCTTTACACCAGATTTACTTTTTTTAAATTTTATTTTGCTATAAATTGTAGCTTGCTATAGTTTTCTGCTTGGAGTTTGAAGCAAATCTGAAATTCATCTTAAAAGGAGTAAAGTTACTGGGTGGGTAATGATGGGAAATCAAAATGCAGTCACCATAAAATGAAAACTAAATGCTACTATTGAGAAAGTTAACTGCTGAATTAATTAAATTAGTGCCAGTTGTGCAAGTTAACCAAATTTCATTAGAATATTTTTACTTTGTTGCTTGTGAACTATATACAGCATAAAAGAGCCACCAACATTCAAGTGAATGTTACCTTAGGGGTACTTGTTTATATTAGCTATTTTTTTCATTAGGCAGTGGCAGTTCGATATACAGAGCACATTGTGCGACTAGAAATGGTTATATGCCTTTTATTTTTCAAATTTCTTTTTAATTTAAGTACAACTGCTTGCATCCTGAGTATCCTTCTCTGTGAGAGAGATATTTGCTTTGATCTGGATGAGAGGTTAGAGCAGCCAGGATAGAGGAAGTTAAGATTTTAAATTAGCATCTTTATTAAAAGCATAGTGCTACCTTCTTCCCCACCTCCCACTCCAATATACACACATTCTGAGCCCTGTATCTTGACAGAAAAAGTTCAGCCAAAATGAAATTTAATATGAATACCTCATTGTTTTGTTTCCTTAACATATATTTCAGTACATGTAACTCTAGTGCTATTTTAGTGCTTGATCGGTTAACATGTAGATACTTTTGTTTCCCCCTCTCAGAACCTGTTTTTTTTAATAAAGAAATAGTGCCCACTCTAGTTCTAAATCCCACTTTGTCTAGAAGGGCCAGCACCAATCTTATGATGATCTATGGAAATTTTCCAAAGGAACCCCTTTGGTAACTTGTTCCAGGATATAACTAGGCTGACTTTTGGGTCTGTCACTACCTTTCTGCTGGAGGCTTTTGCAGGTCCCTTTTTGTCTTTTGTTTTTTTTCTTTTAAAGTCAGACCCTGTAAACAGGGGATCACTTCAGAGTTAAGAGGTCTTATTTAATCTAATTTAAGCAATAAATGTTAGCATATATATATATCTAATAGGTTCCTGGAGGTAGTCTTTGGCCAGTCCTGGAGTTTTGGTACTGTTTTTATTCATTTTAATACCAGTACTGTTGATTTCAACTGCAAGAAGCAAAATTATGGCTATCACATTACATTGAGATGCAAGTTCTAAAACCAGGATTGGCCTGAAGTCACGCTGCAGAAACTGGGTCACTTGGCAGCTCTGCATGCAGTCTTAGGTTTTATGCAAGCCCCTAATGGACCAGTTGGCTTTTGTTGTATCTCTTCCTAAGTGCAAACAGTAACTGGAAGAGTGTCAGACTTAATGAAATTTTATTATGAAAAGCTCTCCTGTATAATGAATATCAAGTGATCTATTTTATTTTTGTTTCAGTTTATAGGATATTGTATGTATTAAACATTTAACATATTCCTCTGTAAAAGCAGAGGATCAGCTAGTAGATATTCCTGTTAAGGGTGCTCCTTTCATATTTGGCCTTTTACTCACTGGCAAGTGCTTCTTTAGCAGCTGTATCTGGTGTCTGCAGAACAATTATGTAAGAAGTCACTTTTTAACATACTCCTAAAAAGACATAATTTCATGGAGGTAAGACGTTTTAGTTAGTACATTTTTAGATTTAACATTTTAAAATGAAGTGGGAAGTTTTTGTCCCACTTATTGTTAACTTCAAATGTAAATTTTGCTAAAAGTTAAGTGATATTCAGATTTTCCTGATGCAATACAGATTGAGCTGTCCCCCTTTAAAATACCTTACTTAAATGTAGCGTGCAGTGCTATTCAGACATGACAGTAAAAAATGGCAATGCACTGCGATCTCTCCTACTTGGTTTTATTTTGATTCACATTGGGTCTGGTTTCTCTGCGACAAATGTGTTGAAAAGAACATGAAGCACATGAGAAGGATACACGTAACAGCACAAATAGAATCTGGTGGGGTACATTCCAAATTTGAGGTAGGATGACCAGGGCAGCCCTGCATCTTTTGCTTATAAAGTATGCTGTGAAGTTTTCATGTGGTTTTCTGTTTAATTTCTGATATCTAATTTGTGTAGGCGTCGACCTGAAGAGTATGATATTCATAACAGAAAGAAACCAAGGATTGACTATCCCCCTGAGTTTCACCAAAGACCAGGTTAATATTTTACTAATTCTGTAAATAACTAATATTTACAAAATCCCATTTTTATTTCATTGCTAATGTAGACTTAGTTGATGGCCTCCTATTTCTGATTCAAGGAAACTAAAGATGCTAGCCTCAATTCTGCAAAATTTGTGAGCTACATACTGTACATGACTACATGTCTGGAGATACTTGGCTCATGGCATTTTTCTCATGCAGTAAAATAAAATATTTGAGCCACTTCAGTAAATTTGGCTCTGTTTGACAGGGGCATTACTTTTACACTTAATTTTTGACACATCTTTAGACTAGAAACTACCTTTAATGAAGTACCTGTGAGATGAGAAATTAGGCTTGGGGATATCCATGTCTTCTGTTCATAGCTTAAAAGTGTGATATATATAAAATGGAATAAAAATCTCAATAAAATAAGACATTACTTCAACATGCATCACAGAATAAAAAAAAATTACTATATCAAGGTATATTGAACTCCAGTCATCAAGTACCACAAAAAGGTCTGGTTTTCAGCAGATACATGAAGAATATTCATGATTGCATGCTATAACAATAGACTATTTTCAGATTTGATTGAGGTGCTTATAGGGAAACAGTTGATCTTATCAATACTTACTACATTTTCTCAAGATGTACTTTCCTGCTACAGCTTTGCTGCATCCTCTCTCGCTGTACATTTTTTGAGAAGTAAAAGCTGTGCACCTGTTTTGGTTCCATACCCTAATTTTTAAAATGTTTCTTAAATACTCTTCGTCTGTTCATTCTATATTTTGTGTTTTACAGGGATTGAAATGCAAAAATGTTTGGGTACTTCATTCTTTTGGCCTTCTAGTCTGTCGTTGCCTGCTCTGTTTTCCTAACCAATTCACATCCATATTTCTATTTTTGCTCTCTTCTCACTTTATATTCATCTTTTATGTCTTTCTCTCTTTGCCATTGAATCTGCCCCTTCCCTTTCATACCTCTTCCCCTATTTTCTTCTCACAGACAATCCAAGTTTGCATTGCTAAATTCAAGGTGCTTTGTTGGGGAGAGAGAGTGCACAAGGCAGGAAAGTAACCCCTTGAAAAATATGCCACAGCTGCGCGCACAATTTTAAAAACTTAAAATATCTTGCATACAATATAAAATGTAATTCCCTGTACGAACCCAGATCAGTCCAGACTCCTGGGTTTTGCCTTCCCTGCAGCAGATGGCGACAGAAGTTTGACTGACACTATCACTTAAGTTGAGGTGCCACTTGCAGTCCTTCAGTATTTCTCTGTCTCTAGCAGATGGTGGAGGTGCAAACTCCTGCAGTCTCAAAGGAAAAAAAAAGATTAGACAGGTTTTTGAAAGAAGATTCTACAGCCTCCCAGAGGGTAGCTAGATCCTGGTGGGACCATCCCCCCTGGTAGTAGAGGCATTTGAGCAGAGGGTTGGAGACCCTGTAGCTCACCCCTTTTGGCAGCCGCCAGGGTTGATACCGGGAAGCCCAGTTCACTCACTCTGCAGGGGATGGAAAGAGCCTGCAGCCAAATGCTGTAGTAAAGTTAATCGAGTTTTAAAAAAAAAAAAAAAGCGAGGTTTTTTGTTCCTTGAAGGTAGGCTCTGTGTGATCCGGCTCTGGCAACTCTGCATCGGACAGCACTCTTCCTCCCCACCTCTCCAATGCTCGTTCCCCCTGAGTCCCGCGGGTCACAGCAGTGTCTGCATGCCATGTTGTATGGCCTGTTCTGTCTGTGGGGCTGCATGCATGTCTTTCGCGTGACGGCTTGTGCATAGAATGACTTCCCAGGGGGGAGGGAACCTCCAGGTCAGCTATGAGGGGGAAGCACAGCTCGCTGGGAGGCTCTCTTTGGCACAGCAGCCCCCGGAAGATTCGTTCCTGCTTAGCACAGGAACGGAGGCCATTTTCGTGTGGCCCATGGGAGGAAAGGGGGATTACCTTCCATCATTGTCACCGCAAGCTGAGGTCTCTTGGGGGGGAGCCGAATCACGGCAGCTGATGACCTTTCTTCTGAGGAAGAGCCCGGGAGGGCTCAGGTTCCTCATCCTCTATTTCTTCTGAGTTGTGCTTTTATTGCACAAAGTTTTTAATGCCAGATCATCAGCCAAGCACCATAGACACAAGGGGATTCCATTCTGAGCTGCCAAGAAGTTCAAGGGCCCACAGAAGGAGGGGGCTGTGGCCCCCAAGAGGCCCAGGGTCCCTGAGAATGGAGGGGCCTCCAAAAAAAAAAAGACGGCCCTTAAGATCCATGGCATCGCTACCTGCTAAGGATTCTGCTCAGGTAACATGCAAGCATCGGACCCTCCAGGGGTAGTTGCCGATGGGGGGTGGGGGCGGGCAGGATCCTGAACAGTCACAGACCAATGCTCTGGTTGACGGAGATGACCCTAGAGTGGTGCCTTTGTTCCATAGAGATCTGGCCCCTCCGAGTCCTGCAGTTCTGGAGGAGCTGGGCATTGAAGCCTCCCAGGAGACACAGTGTTAGGAGACGTGGACTTAGTGATGTTGGGCCTCCAGGATCCAACTAAGGCTTTTCCTTTTCACATGTCTGTTAGTGCCCTGCTTTTTAGGGAGTGGGATACTCCAGATGCAGGTTTGATCATGGACAAGCTACATAAGCTTCCAGAATATGCGCTTGACCTTCTCAGGATCCCAAAGATGGATGCTGCTATGTCTGCAGTTACTAAGAAGACAACCATCCGTGTGACTGGTGCTGCGGCACTCAAGGATCTTCAAGATAGGAAGCTGGAAGTTCACTTCAAGAAGATGTTCAAGGTCTCCGCCCTGGGTGCTCAAGCTGCTATGTGCAGCAGTTTTAGGTTAAGAACGGCCTTCGCTGGAAGCAATGGTAGTCTACAGTGCAGATGCGTTGTACAATCTACTGATGTCTGTTGTTTCCACTTGCAGGCTCCTCTGGTTGAGGAATTGGGAGGTGGACATCTCCAAGGCGCAGCTGGGTTCTTTGCCCTTTAAGGGCAAGCTGCTGTTTGGCAGGGAATTGGAGGAAATGATCAAATCCTTGGGGGAGAGTAAAGATAACAGATTGCCGGAAAATAAGCCAAAAGCTTAGAACGTCTATTCCCTCTTGGTCACGGTTCCAGGGAAATCGTAGATTTTGGGCATCCCAGATCTTCAGGGTCTTCTTCCAGGCAACAGTCAAGCAGACAGCAGTTGTGGAGGTCAACCTTTTCGCGGTCACCGACTGGGCAGAGACAGCTACACCCAGGGCGTGGGAGGAGCAAAATTTTCCCAATGAGGTGAGGCTGGGCCACTCCTTGGTTCAGCTAATAGGGGGCCGGCTGGCTCTCTTACGAGGAGTGGGCCAAAGTTACCTCTGACCAGTGGGTCTTGGACGTAATAAGTCAAGGTTACACTTTAGAATTTGCTTGGCCTCTCAGGGACCGTTTTCTCGTCTCACGATGCTCTTACCAGCAAAAGGAGTTAGTAGTGCAAGCTAGCGTCCGTCGCCTCAGCAAGCTTGTGGCCATTGTGCCTGTCTCTCCTGCGGAGCAAAGAACAGGTAGTTATTCCATCTACTTCGTAATGCCAAAGGAAGGAAGGCACCTTCCAGCCCATCCTGATTTGAAGAAGGTGAACAGGGTGCTTCGGGTGCAGCAATTTCTCATGGAGACCTGCGGTCTGTAATTGCAGCGGTCCACAAGGCGGAGTACCTGGCAGCCCTGGACTTGACGGAGGCTTACCTGCACATCGGGATTCGGCCCGACCACCAAAGATTCCTCCGGTTCATAATGCTAGGAGAACATTTCCAGTTTTGCGCCCTGCCTTTTGGCCTAGCGACAGCACCCAGAACCTTTACCAAGATGTGATGGTGGTGGTGGCAGCTGCCATTCGGAATGAGGGAGTTGTGGTGCACCCTTCCTTGGACGACTGACTGATTCGAGTGAAGTCACTCTCTCTCGGGAGGCGGTGGATCGGGTCCTGTACCTCTTGCGGTCCCTGGGGTGGATAGTCAATTTGGCCACGAGTCATCTGGTTCCCTCCCAGACCCTGGAGTTCTTGGGAGCGTTCTTCGACATGAAGTTGGGCAAGGTGTTCCTCACCGAGGAGTGGATCTACTAATTGCAAGCTCAGGTTCGCTTGCTGTTGACTGTGTGCATGCCCAGGGTCTGGGATTAACTACAAGTTCTTGGGTGAATGGCTTCCACCCTGGAGTTGGTCCCATGGGCCTTTGCTCTTATGAGACTTCTTCAGTCAGCCTTACTATCCCGTTGGGATCCGATCTCCGAGCAGTTTCAACGTCTGCTTACAGAATCTGCACGGTCCAGTCTCTCCTGGTGGCTCACCCCGGACAAGCTTCGCCGAGGGTTAGACCTGGAAGTCCCCTCTTAGACTGTGGTAACAATGGGATGACAGCCTCTCTGGTTGGGGTGCAGTCTGTCAGAATAGATTTGCCCAGGGCCATTGGTCAGTGATGGAGTCTTCGTGGTCCATCAACCAGATGGAGACCAGAGCCGTGTGACTGGCTCTCCTTCCCTTGGTGATGGAAAGATCAGTAAGAATCCCGTCAGACAATGTGACAGCTGTGGCTTACATAAATCGCCAGGGGAGGCACCAAGAGCAGAGCAGTGGCTCTGGAAGCCCAGGAATTGATCAGCTGGGCAGAACTGCATCTGGAGAGAATAGCAACTTCTCATATTGCAGGCTCGGACAACGTTCAGGTGGAATTCCTGAGACGTCACCAGCTGGATCCAGGAGAATGGGAGCTTTCAGTGGAAGCCTTTCGCCTTATATGCAGCAGGTAGAGCCAGCCCTGCATGGACTTGATGGCGACTTTACACAATGCCAAGGCCCAGAGGTTCTTCAGTCAGACACGGGAGCAGAAGGGGTGGATGCTCTGGTTCTCCCTTGGCCGTCGGATGTCTTGCTGTACATATTTCCACCATGGCTGCTAATCGGCAAGGTGTTGCACCTTGTAGCGGTCCACCGAGGGGACTGGAATGGCCGAGGCAGCCGTGGTTTGCGGACCTGGTCAACCTAGTGGTGGACGGCCCCTTGCGGTTTCATCTCCTGCCAAATCTCTGTCAAGGCCATGTTGGTGTGGAAGGGGCAGATCACTTTTGTCTGGCGGCCTGGCTTTTGAGAAGGGAGAGCCTAAGGAATAAGTTATTCGGATGCCATGATTGCTACTCTTGCAGTCCAAGAAAACCTCTACTTCCCTGGTATACATCAGGGTGTGGAGTGTTTTTGAGTCTTGGTGTGTGGAGCATAGGGTGGACCCCACCCGTGCCTCCGTGAGTGATGTCTTGGCCTTTTTACAGAAGGGTCTAGTTAAAGGTTTATCCTTTATAACTCCCTGAGAGTTCAGGTAGTGGCCCTGGGTTCCCTTCGTGGTAGAGTATGCGGTGTTCGTTTGGCGGCACATCCCAAAGACGTGCGTTTCCTTCTGTGGGTGAAGCATTTACGTCCTCCCATCTGGAATCCTTGTCCTTCCTAGAGCCTCAATCTGGTTTTGAGGGCCATGTGTACATCACCATTTGAGCCTTTAAAGCATGCAACACTAAAGGATCTTTCTTTGAAAGTGATTTTTCTAGTGGCTATATCCTCAGCTGGCAGGTGTCGGAGCTTCAGGCCTTATTCTGTAGAGAACCCTTCTTGATTCAGGAGTATCCTTGAGAACGGTTCCCTCTTTTCTGCCTAAGACGTTATCTTTTAATTTGAATCAGTCTGTGGAGCTCCCTTCCTTCCCGGATTCAGGTTCTTCCACTCCTCAGTCCAGAGATTTGCGAAGATTGGACATGAGGCAGGCCCTGTTACGTTACTTGGAAGTTACCAACAGTTTCTGCCTGTCGGATTATCTTTTTTCTGCTGTGGAGTAGCCCCAGGAGAGGGCATAAGGCTTCTAGGGCCACTATTGCTCAGTGGTTGAAGGAGGCTATCAGCTCTGCGTACATCGATAAAGGTTGGCCGGTGCCTGTTGGGCTTTGTGCTCATTCTACCCGTTCGCAAGTGGCCTCTTGTGTTGAGTGTTAGCGAGTTTTGCCACGAGATCTGTAGGGCGGCTACTTGGAAGTCTTTGCACATGATTGCCAGACACTACCATCTGGAAGTTCAGGCCCCAGAAACAAGGGGTTTTGTCGAAAGTGTGCTTCGAATGGGACTCTTGGGGTCCCACCCATTGTGGGGAAGCTTTGGTGCATACCAGGAGTCTGGACAGATCCGGGTACATACAGGGAAAGGAAAATTGGTCCTTGCTTGCTAATTTTCATTTTTGTAGCACCACGGATCAGTTCAAATCCCCACCCACTTTTGGGATAGGGGAATTTGAGAGTCTGCTTGATCAATGTTTTGGTTTCAGGTTCTGGTCCCATGCAGGTGTTGTGTGGGCAGGGCTTCTTACTGAATTTCCAAGATTTTCTTTTCCTCTGCTCTTTTGAGGAACATTGTAGATAGTTGGTTGCGTTCCTATTCATCTGGCTTGAGTACAGTTCAATACTGACGGACTGCAGGTTGCACCTCAACTTAAGTGGCAGTGTCAGTCAATTTATCTGTCTCCATCTGCTGGAGGGGAAGCAAAACCCAGGAGTCTGGACTGATCCGTGGTACTACAGGAATGAAAATTAACAGGTAAGGACTAATTTTCCTATACATTATGAAGTCACGTTTCAACATCTAAATTCAAAAGTATTTTTCCCTTTGTTTTCCACTTGTATGTACTGTACATTTTCTCATACTGTCTTCTGCTTTACTTCTGAATATCCTTTCCTTCTTTGTATCTCTACATCATTTTCCATTTCTCCTTTTCCTTGCTACAAATCTTCCTCTCATTTCACTTTTCTATCTCTTCTCCACAAATTTGTTTCCTTCACCATGTCACTCTGCTCCAGTTCTCTTTAATCTCCCTCTCATGTCTCAACTGCCAATTTCCAGACCATCTACCTCATTACCTTCTCCCATTCCCCCTTGTTCAGCTTCCTTCCTCCTCCCACCTCCCTTTCTTTGAACCTTCCTCACCATATCTCACCCCTCGCCTTCCACGGTAGTATAGTGCCGTTTCTCTACTGTTTCTTGATAGAGACTTGGGAGAGAGGCTGCAATAGCAATATAGTGAATGTGCACACTTGTAGTCTGTTAGTACTCACACAGTTTCTCACATCATGCATTTCATGTCTAAAGAAAAGTGCATAGGGAGAGGATGATGGAATAGCCATAGAGGAATTGCAGGCCCAAATGCCGAGTGGTCTATGGGAGGAGATGGAGCACGTTCATGTCAGCCAGGACTTTTGTTTTCTGTTTTCTCTGGTGCAGCAGCTCCTCCTGCAACCAGTCAAAATGGAGTAGATAACATGTCTATGCATAATGCTGGTACATACCATGCCATTTAGAGCTCTGGTAATACTAGGGATTCTGGTCAGGATTATTAAAGCAGTGCCCTTATTTAGATTCATAATAGAAATAGCCAAGTTGGAAAAGAGCTTTTAATATTAATTATATGTATATGCTTAGGAGGGAAATAAGATAGGAAGATCAGAACATCCACTAATAAAAATTATTTCCCATTAGGAATTGTATAATATAGGAATTATATAATACAGTACTGAAATGACGAGTGTAGCTGAAATTAAGGTGCTATATTGAATTTGAAAGACTACAAATTTTTCTAATTGAAGCAGTATTTATTTTATATAGACAGTGTTCTAGTAAAACAGCTAGCATGATGAGTTTTAGGAGTCCCACTTTCAGAGCTACTTCTAACCAGTTGTAAAGTTAGCTCAGAATGCAGTTTTACTGCAGTATCTTCCAGCTTTACTGTCTCCAAGCTGCTCAGCACTAGAGCTTGGAAATGTGCCTTAATAGAAATTCAGGGTAATACAGGGCTTCCCAGACTTTATGACAACATTTAAACACTTGAAAATTCACATCCTCCCCCCCCCCCCCCCCCCCCCCTCCGAGGATGACCAAAACCAAATTAGCAGGTGGTGCAGTCCTGCTCCAACAATCACTTCTCACCTTATCCGCATACTCCATATCAACCTCCATCTCCTCCAGAGAACGTCCTCTCTGAACTGCCTTCCCTCCAGCAGGCTGCTCTTTCAACTTCTGCTTCTTTCACCTGTCACACCCTTCAGCCTTTTTGCATCCTCCAGCTTGACCCTTTCTCATTCCAAGCCTTTCTTACAATCCCCAACTAATCTGATCCTCTGTTATCTCCCAGCCTTACAACCGCCACTCTTCCTTTAATTCCCCCCTGCAGCTAATTCTCACTCCCTTACCTCCTCTTACATCCCGTTGATCTTCTATCATTTCCCCTCTCACCCTCCACAACCAATCTCTCTCCACCTTATCCAACACTCAAACCCTTCCTGCATCAGATAGCCCCCTTCTCCAAACATCCCTTTTGCCAGGGTCAGCAGCAACATTTTCATTTGGGCTGTGGGCCAAAGGTAGATGACAACTTGTGGGATGAGGGCAGGCTGACAGGATTAGCATTTTTCTCTTGGGTAGGTTCCGTGGTGGGTGATGAGAGAAACAGTAGCAATTTCCGTCAACCCATGCACACTCTCTACCCTTTCCTCCTCTCAGCACAGGGGTCTGTCTGTACAATAATGCAAGCTCACGGGCCCTGCAGCAGCCTTAATCCTCCTTGTGCAGGGTTTCCTGTTACCACAGAAACTCAGGCAAGGGCAGTGCCACTTAAAGGCCTGTGAATGCATGATGGCTCACAGTCCCCAAGCGGACTTTTACTACTAATTCTGCTTCTGCCACTGCTAGCACCTGAAGAGTGCTACCATGTAACGCACTTGTAACACCAGCTGAAGGTTTTGTGACCTCATTCGGAGTCCCAACCCAAAGTTTGGGAAGCCCTGGTGTAATGTATTGGGGTTTTGATTTTTAAATTATATTAGCCAAAATTGAAATATTTAGCAGGCATGAACTGTTGCTTTCTTATTTTGGCTGTTTGCAGTACAGTATTTGTCTCCTAGAATAATTTCTCCTTTTGGCTTTTCACATTAAAATTATAGTTGGTATATTGAAGCCTGCATGACAGTTTATAATAGCATATCAGTTTTCTAAGAAGCTAATCTGTGCAGTGCTATGGCTTTAAGCAACTGAGTTTTATAAATTGTTCAGTGACTTCTACTGGCCTTTATTGGAATTTGAGAATGTCATTTTGCTTTGTAAACAGTAGTGGGCAAAGGATTGGTGAAGGTATGGTACTTATGACTGACATTTAATGCCATCTTGAAACTGTATGTTTTAAATTTACAAATAAAATGCTTGGTATTTGAACAGGGTATATCAAGGATCCCCGATATCAAGAAGTCGACAGGTAAGTTGACAGCATATTTGTCAGATAGATCCCGATACCTTGATTACATAGACCTTTATTTATTTTCACAAATCTTATTCTTCACAGACGGTTTACGGGGGTTCGTCGTGATGTCTTTTTGAATGGGGTAAGTTTGTCTCACTGTGGTGGTGGGGGGAGTTAATTATTCTATATTATACTTCTAAAACTCTGAATTGATCACTTGGTACTAACCATATTATTTTTCATTTTAGTCTTACAATGATTACGTAAGGGAATTTCACAATATGGGTCCACCGCCACCCTGGCAAGGAATGGTTTGTATTTTTTTTTAGCTTTGTAAAAAATGTGACAATTCCTAATCCAGTCACTATAAATAAATAAATAAAATAAAAATAAAAAAAGCACCTATCCCT
This sequence comes from Rhinatrema bivittatum, assembly GCF_901001135.1. Classification (NCBI taxonomy): domain Eukaryota; kingdom Metazoa; phylum Chordata; class Amphibia; order Gymnophiona; family Rhinatrematidae; genus Rhinatrema; species Rhinatrema bivittatum. Next base: position 362,354,832 of record NC_042615.1, on the reverse strand, counting down.
ATCTATAAATTAAAACAGGAATAATGGCAAAATTTAACAGTTTATATTTCATGCAAACATTTTCTTAATCTTTCTACTGGCAGAAGTGAACAAGTGACTTATTCATGCTTCAAAAAACTAAAAAAGAAAAAAAAAGTCGCAGATCTCCCGCCCCCCAGTATGCTGTTTATCCCATACAGTGATTCTGTATATGCCTGCTGTTCTAGACATATATTAGAAAAAAAAATCCATGCCAGTAATAAATGATTAGGGGAACTGTCTAAAAGAACTAATATTCTATATAAATAGGGAACTTGTGTTAGAATAATCATATGCTCTACTGAATTTGGGTTAGTGGGTATTGGGTCAAGAATTTTAGATTCCTTGTTAAAATAGTGACAGATGGGACTGCAAACAAATCTTACAGCGGCAGACTTGCAACAAAAGCCCAGCACGCCTGCCGGTTGTAGTTGGCAGTGAGGGAGTAAATATACAAACAAGTCAAGAGTCTCATTCAAACTAAATATGACTAATCTGATCAAAAGAAAAATGTTTTATACAAGGGTTATCATACAGATGTAACCAAACCCCTTTGGAAGTAGATGTGCTGAAGTTACAGAGATAATGTTTCACGTAGCAGTTTTCTGTAATCCAGATAGAGAAAACTAAATGAAAATAAATCCTAAGAAGGATTCATTTGTACGAGAAGGCAAAATTGAGAATACATATAAAAAAGTTAAATTAAAAAAAAATAGAAAGTTCTTATGAAGGCTGGATAATGGCTTCAAGCTCAGTTAAGTGCTTCTCAATTAACTGTTTAAGAATTTATGGTGAGGATAAAGATGGTGATCATAGGTTTGCTGTATTGCAGTAAGAAGGCAAAATGGTGCTTGCATGCTAGATCTTTCATTATAGTTCTCGTTTTGCATCGGTTTAGACGGCAGAAGAGGAATTGCATTTCATTATGAATGTAATTTTTGTGTATATATATATATATAGCATGGGATTTGGAAATGAACCTAGACTTGAATGAAATATTTTATCATACTAAGAATGATCCCTTATCAATGGGGCAAGATCTTTCCTTTGTTCAGCATTGTACTCTGTGTTGTCATGTTAAATCAGATTCTCTCTTCTATTTGGTAAAAGTGTATCAGATAATACTACCAAATAGTGTCAGCTTTTTATGTAATAGTGTTGCATCTATGAAAGTCTATTTTTGATGGTTTTTAATGACCTAGACCTTTTCTGCTATACTGCTGCTTAGCCAGTCACTTCCCTTATATATAGAATTTGAATTTGCCTTTCTGAATGTAGTAGCTAGTATTTTTCCTTGTTGAAGTTCTTTATATTCTCACCATTTTTCCAGTTCATCAGTATCCTTTTGAATTCTGTTCCTCTCATCCATAGTGTTTGCAGCTCCTCCCAACTTGCTATTGTTCAGAGTTCTCAAACATATATCATCCAGTTGCTGTTGTTGACCCTATCCATTTAATAGCTTTGTTTGCCCAATTTTGTCATGACTTGATAGCATGTTTTTTTGACATTTATTTTTTCCATTGATAAGCAGACTGAATTAGCCCTTACATGTGTTAGAATAATCATATGCTCTACTGAATTTGGGTTAGTGGGTATTGTCATTTGGTGGCACCGAACAGACTTTTATATCTTAGCTAGTAGAGCTTTGAGCTCTACTGAACATATGCGGAAATTGCCTCATAAGCCTCCTCAGTCATTTATCGTCTGAGCATGTGAGTCTCCCTTTTCTTGATTTTTTTTTTCTCTCTCTAAGTACATCTGGGCATTTGTTTGCCTCACTGAACATTTTCTGCATTTGCTTCTCTGCCTCTACAGCCCCACAACACTTGTTAATGATGCCTAAAAAAAAAAAAGGCAACTATGTAGGATTCAGCATAGTCCTACTTTCCATTATGTCGGGCCAGACGAAAAAGACGATTGCGAATGGATTTAAAAGTTGTATCTGTAGCAAGATTATATCCATTGCCAACAGCCATGGACTATGTTACAGATGCCTTGGGCCAGAACATGCCTAAAATCTTTTTTGCTTGCGAATGAGTAACCCCATGCTGGCAGCATTCTAGGGCACTTTGTATCGAGGAACTGCATAAATCATTCCAGAGTCAAGTAGGTCCTAGCCTTGCAGTGCAGCGTCTGCCTCGAAAGGAAAAAAAAAAGCTGAGTAGGAGCTCCTCTAAAATGCCTCCATCCACTCAAGCCAAAACCACAGATTGAGTTCTGCCCTACATCGAAGACAAAGCAGCATCAATTGCTGGAGTCTTCGCAGCCTGTGGTGAAGCACAAGTTCTCAAAACACAGTATATTGGTGCCATCAGTGAGGTTATTTGTCAGTACAAAGAGCACTGGCATTCCTGATGCATGATGTATAAAGTCACCCAATGCATCCTACACTGATGCATTTGCACAACACATCCGTGCGCACTGAGGTGCTTAACATACGGTACACCAATCCACTTTGTGTGATGCATCAGAACATTTGATACTTGCTGCTCGCCTGTGAAGTGAATGATCTATGCCTCCTTGATGCATATCGAGTCTTCCACTTTACAGTCACACAGTGCACTGGATCCTTTATTGCACAATGCCATGATGACATTTTAAAATATAATCGAAGCACGAAGCCTACGAGGGAGTTATTTGAACTGTTAGGTGATTGAGAGATTAAAAGGACACTTAAAGACGATAAGGCCATTGCAGAAAGACTAAATGAATTCTTTACTTCGGGGTCTACTAATGAGGTTATTGGGGAGATACCCATTCCGATAACGTTTTTCAAGGGTGATGATTCAGATGAACTGACATGAATCACTGCAAATGTAGAAGATGTAGTAGGCCAGGTTAACAAACTGAAGAGTAGCAAGTCGCCTGTACCAAATTGTGTACACCCCTGGTTCTGAAAATTCAAATGAAATTTCAGTTCTATTACTAGTAATTTGTAACCTATTATTAAAATCATTTATTTGTATCTGAAAATTGCAGAATGGTCAACATAACCCCAATATTTAAAAAGGACTCCAGGAGTGATCTGGGAAACTATAGACCACTGACCCTGACTTCAGTGCAGGGAAAAATCATGGCAGTTATTCTAAAGAACAAAATCACAACATGTAGACAGACATATTTAATACGATACAACCATCAGGGACTTATCCAAGGGAAGGCTTGCCTCGCAAATCTACTACATTTTTTTTTTGAGGGGGTTAATAAATGTGAATAAAGTTCAGCCGGTAGATGTGTTGTATTTGGATTCTCAGTATGTATTTGACTCTCCTGAGAAAATTAAAAAGTCATGAGCTAGGAGGCAATGAGACTCCTGAGAAAATTAAAAAGTCAAGAGTCTCATTCTAAATATGACTAAGACTCCTGAGAAAATTAAAATGTCATGAGCTAGGAGGCAATGTCCTTTTGTGGATTGTAAACTGGTTAAAACATAGAAAATAGAGTAGAATTAAGTGGTCAGTTTTTTCGGGAGAAATGTAAACAGTGGAGCACCTCAGGGATCTGTGCTTGGACAGATGCTTTATTATAATCTGGAAAGGGAAATGACAAGTGAGGTGTTTAAATTTGCAGATGACACTAATTATTTAGTTAAATTACAATCGGATTGTGATAAATTGCAGGACCACTGTGCAATACTAGAAGTCTGGCCATCCAAATGGCAGATGAAATTTAATGTGGACAAATGCAAAGTGATGCACATAGGGAAAAAACAAAAACATGCTGTAGTTACATAATGTTAAGTTCCATATTAGTAGTTACCACCCAGGAAAAGATATAGCTGTTATACTGGACAATATATTGAAATTGTGTTCTGCAGCAGTCAAAAAAGCAAGCAGAATGTTAGAAATTATTAGGAAAGGAATGGTCAATAAAACGGAGAATGTCATAATGTCTCTCTCACTTCATTGTGAGATCGTACCTTGAGTACTGTGCATTTCTGGTCACTGCATCTAAAAAAAAAGCTATAGTTACACTAGAAAAGGTACAGAGAAGGGTGACCAAATGATAAAGGGGATGGAATGGCTCCCTTATGAGGAAAGGCTAAAGAGGTTAGGGCTGTTCAGCTTGGAGAAGACAGCTGCGGGGGGGGGGGGGGGGGGGGGGGAAATAGGATAGAGGTCTATAAAAATCAGGATGACTAGAGCAGGTAAGTGTGAATCTGTTTACTCTTTCAAATAATACAAAGACTAAGGAACACTCCATGAAGTTATCAAGTAGCACATTTTTAAAAAATTGAAGAAAAATCTTTTTTCACTCAATGCACAATTAAGTTCTGGAATTCATTACCAGAAGATATAGTAAAGGCAGTTAGCGCAGCTGGGTTTAAAAAAGGTTTAGACAAGTTCCTGTGGAGAAATCCATAAACTTCTATTAAGTTGACTTAGGGAATAGCTACTGCTTATTGCCGGCATTAGTAGAATGGGATTTATTTAATGTTTGAGTACTTGACAGGTACTTGTATCCTGGATTTGCCTTGGTTAGAAACAGGAAGCTGGGCTCGATGGATCTTTGGTCTGATCCAGTATGGCAACTTTGCACAGAGCAGCCCTGACTCTATTTCCTGAACATATCCAGATCAGTCCAGACAAGTGGGTTTATGCATTCTTACCAGCAGATGGAGGCAGAGAACAAAACCTTGAGGCACTGTTGAGAGTGCCACCTGCAGTCCCTCAGTACTTCTCTGTCTCCAGCAGATGGTAGAAGTGCATCCCTGCAGTCCTGACTGGTTTGGTATTGGAGACTGGAAAGTGCTCTTCGATGTGGCAGGTTACATTCTTCAGGCCATCCCTCATGTTGAGTTGCGTGAATGGGGGTTGGATACCCCTGCCTGTGCTAGCCCATGAGTCCCGGAGCCCTTGATAGCTAGGGGACTGGCTGCCTCTCTGTGCCCTGAGGTCTTCTCCTAGCTGCTGCTGACTCACTCAGGAAAGTATTCCCCTGTGGGGCTAATATTTCTCTTTGGCTCTTTAGTGACTGGCTTTTGGGCTGTAAAGTTTGTTTAAAAAAAAAAAAAGGTTTCTTCTCTTTGGGAGCAGCGAGCAGTGCCGCAAGCAGGCAGGCCCGGCGTTCCAGGGACATGTTGGGTGGGGGAGGACCAGAGAGGCCTGCTGGCGAGGATGGTATTTTATTTTTCCCCGAGGGGGGACAGGCCTGTTTTTCGACGCGCCGAGGTACGCCACGTTCAGCGAGACTATTTTTGGCGTGCGCTCCTGCACCTCTCTTCTGCCACTGCTCTTGCGCCTGCAGTTTGTGTGGCAGCATCTCTGGTAGCTTTAAGGCCACGTGGAACAGCCATTTTAGCACACACGTTTCCCCCTAGGGCAGCAGCATGGCGGACAAGCCGCGGATTGCAGCTTGTAAAGCCTGAGGAGTTTGGTCTGCCTACCTATACTCCCTCTCTCTTTGCACTTCTTGTGCTCTGGGAGGAGAGGGTTCCTCCTCTAAGCTTCAAGCCCAGGAAGGCTTCTCTGACCTCAGGGGCTGTGGCAGGGCCCAAGGTTAGGACCTCCATACCAGAGACCTCTGGGCTACGGACCGCAACACTTCGACCAATGGGGCTTCTGCCGATGGCCCTCCTGCGGTCCAGGGTATTGAGCAGGGGGATGATGTAGGCTCTAGCTCGACCTCCAGTGATTCTGAGGGCGTGTTTCTCGGCCTTGGGTTTTCACCCAAATTCATCATCCTACTACGAGGCCTTCTTGGCTAAGAAGGCAGCTAACCGTAGACCCATGGAGATAGGCTTGGGTTCCTCTAAGAGGCCTCGGCGCTACTTAGTGATCTCTCCAAAGATAAAGGGGGCTTCGTCCTGTATGTCTGGGGGTGGACTGAGGACTGGATGGATTCAGAAGATTCGCAGGGAGAGGGGGATTCCTCTCCGATAGTGGACCCAGATGAGCCAGACGGGGATCTTGCCCCCCTGGTCCATACACCAGTAAAGATGATCAGACCCTCCTTGAAGGTGCTAGGCCTGACGAAGACAAACCTGGATGATCTCAGAGATCCACAGAGTGCTTTCCCTATTGCAGAAAAGATTCAAAAGCTGATTAGCTGGGAGGGGATACCCCGAAGGTGAGATTGAAAGTGGGGAAGGCGATGATGAAGCTCCTACCCCCTATTGGAGCAGCAGTTGGATCGCCTTAAAACTCTTTAGGTGAATGCAGCAGTCTTGGTTACCAAGAAGACCACAATTCCCGTGGCAGGGGCTGCCACTCTTAAGAATGCGCAGGATCGCAAGCTGGAGATTTCAACTCAAACGGATGTTGAAGGTCTCTGCACTACAGTTTGCACTAGTATGATGCAGCGCGCCTGCCTATGTTGAATTCAGAAGCCTCAGGAGCCAGCGGTTCGGGAGTACTCTCCTCTGTTCAGGCGGCCTGTCTGGAGGCGGGGGTGGCCTATGTGACGGATACTTTGTATGATTTGGTGCGCCAGCGGCTCGCAGTATGGTTTCAACTGTGGCGGCAAGGCGCCTTTTTTGGCTGCACAATTGGTCGGCGGACATGTGGTCCAAGTCTGTTATGTCACCTTCCTTTTAAAGGGAAGCTTCTCTTCAGGGAGAATCTGGATCAGCTTATGAAGACCTTGGGAGAAACTAAGGGCAATAAATTGCAGAAGACACAAAGAATGTTAAGTCTTTCTCTAGTCATTCTCGTTTTCAGGCGTCGAGGCATTTTTGCTCCAGAAGAGGAGCGCCTTGGGATCTAAACCGCCGGCTGGCCGCCAGCAGTCTTTTTGAACCTCCGGAGCACGCTCCAGGGCAGCTCCAGCCAGGGGGTCGGAGGCAGTAAGCCAACCCAATGAGATCCGGCTCACCCACTCCTCTCCAGTAGCAGTCAGGGGGCCACTTGTCCCAATTTTTTTTTTTTTTTTAATATATACAAGGAGTGGATGAAGATTACATCCGATCACTGGTTGGTCAAGGTGATCAGGGATGGCTATGCCTTAGAATTTCTCACACTATGCCTTAGTTTTCAGCGCGACTCCAGAAAGACGCCTTTCTGGAGTCTCGCTGTTGCTCTCAGCAAGCGGGAGACCGTGGAAGGAACCCTGCAGAGATAAGCCTGGAGGCTATTCTGGTGTCAAAGAATGAGCAAGGTCAAGGACGCTACTTTGTGGTTCCGAAGAAGGGCACCTTCTGTCCCATCTTGGATCTCCAGAAGTTGAATAGGAGCTTGAAGGTCCCATGTTTCCAGATGGAGATATTACGCACAGTGATTGCGGCAGTCCGCAAGGGGGAATTTCTGGCATTCCCTGTACGTACCTGGATCAGTCCAGACAGTGGGTTATGTCCCCAATCCAGCAGATGGAGTCAGCATAAACTTTGAGGGGGCGTTACCATATATATTACTACCCCCTCTGCAGGAGTTCAGTATCTTCTGACTCCAGCAGATGCGAGTAGGAATCAGGGTTTCTCCCAGTTCTGCTAGGATACTCTCTTTACCTTGCTTACTGTTTTCTGGGTCTCCTGGCTATTCTTTTGCTTGTGGATCAAGTTTGTCTATTTTAACAAAAAAAAAAAAAGTTCCAATTTTTGGGGAGGCGTGGCTTCCCTCCTGTGTTCTCTCTCTCTCTCTGTGCTGTCCTTGTGCCTTGCGACAGGGTAAGTTGGATTTTTCTTTGTATTTTTCGTTTCACAGCTTTCCTCCTCTGGTGCCTCGCGGATGCCGGTGGGGCCGGCCTCTCCGCGCGTTTTCACTTGTCAGCGGCCATTTTTGCAGCGCCTCAGGGGCTGCTAGGGCACACAGCACAGAATTTCTCGGCGGGTTGTGAGGCCAGGAGGGCCCCCCCGCGGCGCTTTCTCTCGGCGGGCAGTGCAGGCCGTCCGGGCCCCCCCGCAGCGGCGATCTCTCTCGCCCCCCCCCCCAGGCTTATTTAGTCATTTTTGCCGGTTTTTTACTTTTTTCGCGCCGATCCCCATGCCGCGGCCGTCGAGGTGTTTGACCTGCGGCGAACCGGGGTCTAGGATTTCCCGCGAGGGCATCTGTGCTCGGTGCCTTCCCAGGGGGGAAGGCACCTCGCAGTCCCTCGCCGAATTTTCCTTCCTGCCTAGTATGCCCGGGAGGCGCGGGGCGGCCCCTCCCCCATTCCTGGCGGGAACGGCGGCCATTTTCAATTCCCAGCGCCCTGAGGGGACTCAGGCAGCACTGGATGACAGGGAGACTGAGGCTGTCTCTCCACCGATTCTGCTGGCGGAACACGGCCCGCAGGTGCAGGGGCCTCCAGGGGCTCCTCCCCCCCCCCCCCCCCCCGCTCAGACCGGCGTTTTCCCCGGAATTTATTCTCCTAATGCACACAGCGTACTTGCAGGGGTTAGACGTGCCTACGGGTGGTCCTCCTGCCAAGGTACCGCGGACAGCTTCTGCTACTTCGTCTGCTCAGGCTCCCCCCGCCTCGGCGGCAGCTGGGGCACCTCTCCCTCACCCTCCAGCTCGGGCCCTCATCTCGTCCGGGGCTGTGGGAGCGGTGTCTGGCTCAGCGGATACTGGACCGGATCTTACGGACTTGGGCCAAGGGGACCCCACGCCGGAGGGAGACGACCCGCGCACGCTCCGCCTCTTCCAGAGGGACGAGCTGGATGACCTTATCCCGCTCATAATTCAGGAATTGGATCTGGACCCGCCGCCGGATCCGCCCGCGCCAGTAGCGCCTGCAGTCGTCACATCTTCGAAGAAGGGGGATCCGGTCTTGGCAGCCCGGCGGCCAAGGGCTCGTGCTTTTCCCATTCACGATTCATTCCTGCAGCTCCTCACTAGGGAATGGGATGCCCCGGAGGCTTCCCTGAAGGTCAGCCGTGCTATGGAAAAGCTATATCCACTACCGGAGGATTTCCTGGACCTCATCAAAGTTCCAAAGGTGGACTCCGCGGTGTCGGCGGTCACGAAGAGGACGACGATACCGGTGACGGGAGGAGCGGCCTTACGGGATACGCAAGATCGCAAGTTGGAAGTTTTCCTTAAGAGGGTCTTCGAGGTCTCCACGCTGGGTATGCGGGTAGTGATGTGCAGTTCGCTTGCCCAGAGGGCAAGCCTTCTCTGGGTGCAACAACTTCTCACGTCTCAGGATCTGCCCGCCTCCGAAGCCGCCCAGGCGGATAGGCTCGAAGCCGCGGTGGCGTACGGGGCGGATGCCTCGTACGACCTGTTTCGGGTCCTGGCAAGATCCATGGTATCGGTAGTAGCTGCACAGCGTCTGCTGTGGCTCCGCAACTGGGCGGCGGATACATCTTCTAAGTCGAGCCTGGGCTCCCTGCCCTTCAGGGGTAAGTTCCTCTTCGGGGAAGACCTGGATCAAATCATCAAGTCTCTGGGGGAGAATGCTGTTCATCGTCTCCCGGAGGATAGATATCGTCCTTCCAGAGCGTATTCATCCTCCCGGACCAGATCCAGGGCGCAACGGCGCTACAGGAGCTACAGGCCGTCGGGCTCCAGGCCCGCCGCTACCAGGTCGCAGCCCTGGTCGCATCCCTTTCGCGGGCGCAGACCCGCGCGCACCGCCCCCGGAGCAGGTAATCCCTCTCCCAAGGCCTCACAATGATGTCAGGCTTGCCCACTCCGCCGTCCCCAGGATTGGGGGTCGGCTGGCACTTTTCTACAAGGAGTTGGGCGCAGATCACTTCGGACAGATGGGTCCTGGACACCATAGAACACGGCTACGCATTGAAATTTGTCCGTCCTCCAAAGGACAGGTTCATTTTCTCCCCCTGTGGCTCCGCCAAGAGAGGAGCGGTGCAGCTGACGCTAGACAGGCTTCAGGACATCGGAGCTATAGTGCCCGTGCCCTTCGGAGAGGTGGGCTCGGGCCATTATTCCATCTACTTCGTAGTGCCAAAGAAAGACGGATCCTTCCGCCCCATCTTGGATCTGAAAAGTCAACAGGTCCCTCCGGGTTGTCCGGTTTCGCATGGAAACGCTGCGTTCTGTGATCGCGGCGGTGCATCAGGGGGAATTTCTCGCCTCTCTGGATCTTACAGAGGCCTATCTGCACATCCCCATCCGCCCGGATCATCACAGTCTCCTCCGGTTCAAGATACTGGACCAGCACTTCCAGTTCATCGCTCTCCCGTTTGGATTGGCGACGGCGCCGCGCACCTTCACCAAGATCATGGTAGTAGTAGCGGCCGCCCTCCGGAAGGAGGGGGTTCTGGTCCATCCTTACCTGGACGATTGGCTCATCTGAGCGAAGTCTTTTTCCCACGGTCAGGCGGCGGTGACCAGGGTAGTACAGTTCCTGCACTCCCTGGGATGGGTGGTGAATTTTTCCAAGAGCTCTCTCGAGCCATCGCAGCGCTTGGATTTTTTGGGAGCGACCTTCGACACCCGGCTGGGCAAGGTTTTCTTGCGTCAGGACAAGGCGCACGCCTTGCGGGCTCACATACTGCGATTCTCTGCGTTGCCAGATCCCACCTCCTGGGACTACCTACAGCTCCTGGGCGTGATGGGTTCCACCATCGACATGGTTCCTTGGGCGTTTGCGCATCTCCGGCCCCTGCAGAGGGCGCTCCTCTCCCGTTGGAAACCAATTTCGCAGGACTACTAGGTGATCCTCCCGCTCCCGCAGAATGCCAGGGACAGTCTGGGCTGGTGGTTGGATCCGGCGAACTTGGCCCACGGAGTGTCCCTCGATCTGCCAAGTTGGGTGGTGGTAACCGCCGACGGCAGTCTAGTGGGCTGGGGGGCAGTCTGCGATCGAAGCACCACGCAAGGGATGTGGTCCGCGGTGGAGGCGAAGTGGTCAATCAACCGTCTGGAAACCCGAGCGGTCAGGCTGGCTCTGCGGCATTTCCTGCCGCTCCTTCGGAACCAGGCGGTCAGGATCCTATCGGACAACGCTACCACCGTAGCTTACATCAACCGACAAGGAGGTACGCGCAGCCCACAAGTCGCGCTCGAGGCGGAGCTACTAATGCAATGGGCGGAGCGCCATCTCGACCAACTAGCGGCCTCACACATCGCCGGGGTGGACAACGTGCAGGCGGACTTCCTCAGCCGTCAACTGCTGGACCCCGGAGAGTGGTCACTCGCCGACGAAGCGATGCAGATTCTCGTACATCGGTGGGGAGTCCCCCACTTGGATCTGATGGCGTCCGCTCGCAATGCCAAGGCTCCACGCTTCTTCAGTCGTCGGAGAGAGCGCGGAGGGAGTGGATGCTCTGGTCCTTCCGTGGCCGCCGCATCTTCTACTCTACGCTTTCCCACCGTGGCCCCTAGTGGGCAGGATGCTCCGAAGAATAGAAGACCATCAGGGGTCCGTGATCTTCGTCGCCCCGGAATGGCCCAGGCGACCATGGTTTGCGGATCTGCAACAGCTGGTGATCGGTCCAGTCAGACTAGGACACCTCCCTCGTCTCTTGCATCAGGGCCCGGTATTTTTCGATCAGGCAGAACTCTTCCATCTTTTGAGAGGCGCCGTCTCCGGCGCAGAGGCTACCCGGAGGCGGTAGTATCCACGCTGCTGCGGTCGCGAAAGACGTCGACGTCGGTGGCCTATGTTCGAGTCTGGAAGGTGTTCGAGTTGTGGTGTTCCAGCCAGGACACGAGACCTACACTGGCTTCCATCCCTCAGATCCTCCAGTTTCTACAGGCGGGAGTGGACAAGGGTCTCGCCTATAATTCACTGCGGGTTCAGGTGGCCGCCCTTGGTGTGTTGGTGCGCGATGGGGGCTCGCTCCCGCAACACCCGGACATTGCTCATTTCCTCAAGGGGGTCAAGCATTTGCGGCCTCCTTATGGGACCCTTGTCCCTCCTGGAGTCTCAACCTTGTACTTCGCTCCCTGTCGGGACCTCCCTTCGAGCCGCTACGCAGTGCAACGCTTAAAGATCTCACCCTCAAGACTGTCTTCCTGGTGGCCATTTGTTCAGCTCGCCGCATTTCGGAGCTGCAGGCACTGTCGTGCAGTGAGCCTTATCTCCGTTTCTCCGACTCGGAGTCTCGCTCCGCACTGTTCCCTCCTTTCTCCCGAAGGTAGTGTCCGCATTCCATGTGAATCAAACGGTGGATTTGCCGTCCTTTGCGGCCTCGGAGCCGAGGTCTCTCCGACTCTTGGATGTCAAGCGCACTCTGCGCCTCTATCTGGAAGCCACCAATGAATGGTGGACTTCGGACCACCTGTTTGTTCTTTGGTCCGGGCCCAAGAAGGGCTCCCAGGCCTCGAAGACGACCATTGCCAGATGGCTGAAGGCCGGCATTGCCGCCTCCTACATTGGGGCGGGGCGAATTCCCCCGCCCGGCATCGTTGCACATTCTACGCGGGTTCAGGCGGCTTCCTGGGCGGAGGCTCGCTCGGTCTCCTCTCAAGAGATCTGCAGAGCAGCTACCTGGAAGTCGCTACACATGTTCTCGAGGCACTATCGCCTACACCTTGCCTCTCCCGTTGAGGGACACTTTGGCGAGCAGGTTCTCCGAGCAGGCCTCGCAGGACCCCACCCGGTTTAGGGACGCTTGGGTACATCCCACTGTCTGGACTGATCCAGGTACGTACAGGGAAAAGAAAATTATTACTTTCCTGCTAATTTTCGTTCCTGTAGTACCATGGATCAGTCCAGACGCCCTCCGCGTTTTACCTGCTCGGCCACTTCGGTCCTGTTGTGTTCTACTCCTTTCCAGAGTTCTCAGTTTTCACTGTTTTTCACAGCTCCCTACACTTTGGCATGCTGTTTTCGCGGCTTCCTCCCATTGGTAGGAAGTTCTGCAGTTTGTTACTTGACTTTCTAGGCTTATTGCCGATTTCTTAAACTTGATCCACTGAGGGGTTTTGGTTCTTCCCATCGGGCTTTGATATACTCGATACTGAACTCCTGCAGAGGGGGTAGTAATATATATGGTAACGCCCCCTCAAAGTTTATGCTGACTCCATCTGCTGGATTGGGGACATAACCCACTGTCTGGACTGATCCATGGTACTACAGGAACGAAAATTAGCAGGTAAGTAATAATTTTCTTTTGTTGGATCTCACTGAGGCCTACTTGCACATCCACATACAGCTGGGTCATCAGTCGTTTCTGCGGTTGAAGGTGCTGGGGCAGCACTTCCGGGCGCTTCCATTCAGACTCGCCACGGACCTTCACCAAGGTAGTGGTAGACTTAAGGAAGGTAGCCTTAAGGAAGGGAGGGGTGCTGGTGCACCCATACCTCAATGATTGGCTTATCCCAGGGCAAGACACAGGAGGAGTGTGTTCAGGCAGTGGACTGCATTCTCCAGATGTTACACTCTGGGTTGGGTGATCAACCTGGCAAAGAGTCAGCTGGCACACACTCAATCTCTGGAATGCCTGGGGCTCTATTCCATACCTGCTCCAGCCGGGTGTTCCCGACGGCGGACAAGTTGGCCAAATTGTATCAGCAGGTCAAGTGGCTGTTACGCCTCCAAGTTCCAAAGGTCTGTGATTACTTACAGGTCCCAGGCTCCTTGGCCTTGATGTTGGATCTGGTCCCATGGGCCTTTGCTCACATGCATCCACTGCAGAGATTCCTGCTGTCCCTCTGGGATCCCATGTCGGAGCAATACCACATTCCGCTGCTTCTAGGGAAGGAAGCCAGAGACAACCTGTTGTGGTGGCTATCCCAGCCCCATTTGGAGAAGTGAGTGAGTTTCGAAATCCTGGATTGGGTAATGGTGACCACGGATGCCATTCTCGGGGGCTGGGGAGCGGTGTGCCTGGGTCGCTCAGCTCAAGGACTTTGGTCACCAGAGGAGAAATCCTGGTGAATCAACCGATTAGTCGAGGGCCGTGTGCAGAGCCTTGGAAAGAATTTCTGCCACTGGTGCAAGGTCACATGGTTCGGGTTTTCTCGGACAATGCGACAATGATGGCAAACATAAACTGTCAAGGAGGCACCAGGAGTCAAGTGATGGCTCAGGAAGCTCAATTGCTGTTTGCGTGGGCGGAACACCTAGAAGGGATCGCTGCTTCCCACGTCGCCGGAGTAAACAATGTGCAAGTGTATTTCCTCAGCCAGCAGCAGCTGGATCCAGGGGAGTGGGAGCTGTCTCTGGAAGCCTGGAACCTCATTTGTGCCCGGTGGGGGGATTCCTCAACTGGACTTCATGGTAACGCAGCTCAATGCAGACAGCTCGGTTCTTCAGTCACAGATGGGACGTTGGTTCAGTGGGTCTCGACGCTTTAGTGTGCCCGTAGCTGCGGGGGTTCCTTCTTTCTTCCCCCCGTGGCCCCTCATAGGGCGCGTGCTACAGCATATAGAGACCCATCCCAGCTCTGTGGTTCTGGTGGCTCCCAAGTGGCCACAGCATCCATGGTTCGCGGAATTGGTTCATCTGGTTGTGGACGGACCTCTTCGACTAGCTCATCTGCGGGGGTTATTGCGTCAAGGTCCCATTTTATTGGATCGGGAGCATCACTTTTGTCTTGCAGCCTAGCTTTTGAGAGGTGTCTGTTGCGACTGAAGGGCTATTCTGAGTCTCATTACTACCCTTCTTTAGGCCAGGGTCTGGCGACCTCCATGGCATATGTCTGAGTTTGGAAGGTGTTTGAGGCCTGATGGGCTCAGCAAAAAGTAGATTGCTGGTGTCCTCTGTTCCACATATTCTGTCCTTTCTGCAGCAGGGATTGTCAAAGGGTTTGGCTTATTCGCTGAGAGTTCAAGTGTTGGCCCTCAGTTGCCTTAGGGGTAAGGTTCAGGGGCAGGCCATTGGCCTCTTATCTCGACATCCGTTTCCTGAAAGGGGTAATGCATTTGAAGCCTCCAGTTCGGAAGGTGTGTCCTGACTGGAATCTCAATCTGGTGTTGCGGGTCCTCTGTGAGGCCCCCTTTGAACCTTTGAGTTGAGCATCTTTAAACGTCCTTACCTTGAAGACTATCTTTTGGTTGCCATTTGCTTCGCCAGGCAGATCTCTGAATTTCAAGCCCTTTCTTGCCCCAATCCTATCCTGCGGATCTCCTCCAAGGTTTCTTGATGTACGGTGCCTTCGTTCCTAAGGTGGTCTCTGCCTTTCATGTGAATCAGATGGTGGAGTTGCCAGGTTTTCCAAACTGGGATTGAGATTCCTCTATGGGTAGGGATCTTCATCTCTTGGATGTACGGCACGCCCTGTTCAGCTATTTGAAGGTCACCAATTCTTTCCGCCAATCGGATCACCTATTTGTGGTGTTAGGTGGAACTAAGAAGGGGGAGAAAGCGTCTAAAGCTTACTTAGCCAGCTGGTTGACGGAAACTATTTCCTCGGCCTATGTTTCTAAGGCCGCGCGGTGCCAGTGGGTCTTAAAGCTCATTCTACGCATGCGCAGGCGGCAGCGTGGGCAGAGTCAGTTGGTCTCTCCTCAGGAAATATGTAGAACTGCAGTTTGGTCCTCACATCGCACTTTAAGCATTACTGATTGGACGCGCACCAGAGGCGGTGTCCTTTCATGAGTGTGCTGAGAGCGGATCTTTTGGGTTCCCGACCGGTATAGCAGTGCTTTGGTACATCCCACTTGTCTGGACTGATCAGGGTATGTTAGGGAAAGGGAAATTGGTTCTTACCTGCTAATTTCTGTTCCTGTAACACCACAGATCAGTCCAGAGGCCTGCCCTGTTGGTATTTCCAAAAGACTGACTGTCCTAGTGTTCGCTTGAATGCTTTCCGAAGAATTCTTTCAATAGAACTTACTAGTCCTTTCTAGCTCAGCAGTTGCTAAGAGTTTTGTTTTTTCCAGGGTTTTCATTTGCCCTATTTTAGGGGAATATTTTTTTTTTCTTGTTCAAATCTTGGCTTGGGTACCAGTCAATACCGAGGGACTGCAGCTGGCACTCTGTTATGTAGCAGTGCTTCAAGGTTTTGTTCTCTGCCTCCATCTGCTGGTAGGAATGCATAAACCCACTTGTCTGGACTGATCTGTGGTATTACAGTAACGGAAATTAGCAGTTAAGAACCAATTTCCTTATCCTGACCCTGCACTGGCTTCCTTGACGCGCATCTCCAAAGACTTATTAAAGCACGCAAAACCATGAAAGACATCTAAGTATGCTACTCCATTGAAGCTATTAAGCATCCACCTTAACCTCCCTTTTATCAGTTCTGCCAATTCAATTTTACACAGCCAATCCTAGATCTGCAGTGGAGGGAGTCAGGCTGCCTCTGCCCCCTCCTATAAACCAGGGCACTCACCCCACCTAGACTAGTGGTAGAAGGACTTTGCCTAGAAACTGCAGCACATGTGTGCTGTATAGTCCCATTTGCCTCCAACAGGCCACTCTTAACTAATACAGCGGCCTATCCTAGTCTTGGAAGATGGTGTCCTATTGCCTGTGCCAGGTGAGACACCAGTTGCTCAATCAAATCAAAGGTTTGGTGCAGTTTTTCAGACTTTCTTTCAGGAATATTTCAGCCTTTCCTTTCCTCTATCACTACAGCAGTACCACAGACTGGAGTCTCTATTTCACCTATATGGATGAACTCGTCAAACCCTTTGGATTAAGGTTTCTTAATCTCATTCTGTTGCAGCAGAGTCCAGTAAAGTCAGAGGAGGAACTAGGCTCCTTGGCTACCTTCAGATTCTGGATACTCCTGCTGAATCAGTGGCTCTTCCATTTCACAGCATCCCCAACATTCTGTAGATGAGGATGTGGGAAACTTCCTTTTTGATCATTTGTCTGACTAGTAAAATGGACCTCAAATACCAAGTCCAAAAATATCTGGGATTTGGTGTCATTTAACTGCCTCACCAGTCCATTGTAGTAGAGTTTGCTATGAAAAAGGCAAAGATATGAATTCTCCCTCAGGAAAAGACCACAGACTTAGATAATTTTGGCAAAAAGGGTTTTCAAAGTGTAGTGCTTTCTGCACATATATCTATCTATTCACATGGTGCAGTATATTCACAACTCGTTTCAGAAGTTAAAGCGCTTCCTCCATTCCACTGAACATAGCAACTACTAACCTCAACTACTACTGCATGTAGAAAAGGGCATTGATCACCTATTCTGCTCTGTTTGAGTCCTTTTGAATCCTTTGATTCAATTTCACATATCTCTGCAGCCTTCATCAGAGCTAGATGTGTGGCATGGCTTCCAGCAAGCAGCAGCTGTAAGGATGTTAATGAGAAACTTATGGACCTACCATGCTTTGGGAACAAACTTGTTGTGCAAAAAGCTCTGGGAGACAAACACTCAGATAAAGGACCAAAAATGATAGTACAATCTCTCTCCATGTTTCATGAGCAGCCATCCACGTTAAGATGTCATTTCTACCCATACAGGTGACCTTACTTCCATAGGAAGCCCTACCAGTCTTTTCAACAGTACAGTCATACTGCTGCTTCTAGCACAATGTCAAGCCACTTCTGGCCAGGCCTCAACAAAGAGAATACTGCCAACCAAAAACCATTCAACAGGGCCGTCTGAACAATTTATTCCCTCTCTCCCAGTACGGTGGGGAATCCACTTCATGGGGGAGTGGCATCAGATCACCAAGGACCCCTGAGTATGCCAAATCGTGCAGTCTTGATATCTGTTGTATTTTTCCTGACCACCAGCCCTGCCCCACACTATTTGCTCCATCCAGAGCATTCTCATCTGCCACAGTTTCGTCTGGAAGTCCAGTTGTTTCTTCAACATGCGATAGAGCAATCTATCCCCACATCTCAACACTCACAGGGCTTCTACTCCCAATATTTCCTCATCCCCAAGAAATTGTGGGGGATTGCTGCACATTCTGTACTTCATATGTTTGCGCAAACATACTCCAAGAGAAATTCAAAATTAATTTTCTCAGCACGATTCTCCTTTACATTTAGGAGGACAAATGGATGTGTGCCCTGGATTTAAAGGGTGCATATGCTCACGTACCTATCCACACTTCATGCTGTTGCTACCTCCATTTCCAGGTGGATTCTCTCCATTATCAGTATAAGGAACTCCTGTTTGGCCTGTCGTCAGCCCAAAGGGTCTTTACGAAATGCCTCGCAGTAGTGGCAGCTCAAATGCAACACCAGAGAGTGCAGGTCTTCCCTTGCCTGGATGATTGGCTAATAGCAAACTCCCTAGAAGAAGTGCTCCAGACCCTGCGCACAACTATTTTTCTGCAACACTGGGTTTTCTGGTAAATTTTGAGAAATCCAGCCTGGAGTCCTCTCAGCAACTCATGTTCATTGTTTCTTGGATAGACTCACTTGAAAAAATAACATTCCTGTCTCCGGATTGAGCAAACACCATGCCATCACTCATCCACAAACTATTGTCCTCTCCACGCTTGACAGCCAGGAGGCTACTTGTAGTCCTCTGTCATATGGCACTGGCCATCCATGTGGTTCTGCTGACCCACCTTCCTATACACTACCTCCAGTGGTTTCTATGTACCTAATGGAATAAACTCTCAAGCACACTGTTCTCCATTGAGAATTACAGCAGTGATGAAGCAAGAGCTACAGTGGAGGTTATGCCTATGAATATTCCAGGAAGCAGCTCTTCTCCACTCCCTTACCAGGTGCTACTGGCTACAAATGCTTCTATCGGATGAGGCGGTCATACCGGAACAGTTTGGACCCAGCTCATCTGGTCTCTTCAGGAGAGCTGTTGTCAAATCAATCTCGTGGAGCTCAGACAGTCAGACCTGCTCTGTATTCACACATCTTCAGGGAAAGAGTATCTTAATACAGGCCAACAACCCAGTTGCCCTGTTCCAAATGTACAAGCATGGAGGAACAGGGTCTTGGCCCTCTTTCTAGGAGGCCCTGCAGATCTGGAATTGGGTAGAAAAACCTCAAGCCATCCTGCAGGATGTTTCCATCACGCTGACAGACTGTGAGTTTTCCAGCCACACGAGTAGTTTTTTTTTTTTTTTTAACAATCAATAGCCAACCAACTGTTCAACTTATGGGGGTCTACCATTGATAGACCTATTTGCATCACAACTGAACACAAAACTAAATCAGTTTGGCTCAGTCCTGCTAGTTGATAACAGACTGGCTGAAGACGTTTTCCTCGATTGGGAACAAAGCTTCATTCTCCCTTTTCCACCATTGCTGCTTATTGCCAAAACAGTGCAGAAGGTTCTTCAGGATGGCTCTCTGCTAATCCTCATAGCCCCGGCATGGCCTAGACAAATCTGGTATATGTATCTCGTACAACTTTCCAGCAGCCCTTCCATATATCTGGGAACATATCCTGTGTTAAATCAGGAAGACAAAACGCTTGTCCCAACCCTCATCCTGACAGTTTTTGTTGAGCATTCACTGATAGATTCTTATCTACAGAGATCAAGGACATAATAGTCTCATTTAGAAAGTCTTCTACTAGAAGAATTACACCTTCAAATGGAATAGGTTTTCTAAGTGGTGTCAACAGAATGCTTTGAACCCATTTTTGGGAACACCCACACATACTACTTAGAGCTCAAAGCTTTACTAGCTGAGATGAGTGTGGTGCCTCTAGATGACACCACCCACATGTAATAGCTAATTAATTTTGCTATCTACGGAAAACACTGTTTATGATGATTATACTTGCTTTTTCCTTTGACCCAGCAGTTTATTCCTGTGCCTTTGGGCTTCCCACTCAATCAGAAAAGATCTGAGATCCTAGCACCATCAGCCTTCATTTGCAACTAAGAATTTTGTCCTCATTTTATATTTCTTCCCTTCCCTTCCCTCCCCCCCCCCCCCCCCCCCAAAAAAAAAAAACCCAAACACAAAATAGTCTGGTCATTGTACTGGCTTGGCTTGGCTTAGGCCCAAGCATCAGGGCTTCTTGCAATCATGGGCCCTGGATCCGGCAATCAGGTATCACCCATGAACACTGACCACAGTGCAGGAATGCTCCAAAATGTATACATTACAAAACTAAAATTATAATGCATTTGGATTTAAAGCACTTAAGTAGCAGTTGTTGTGGACAAGCCCAGAAAATGTCTTTATCTTCTTTGGCTGTTGTCTCTTACCTTGAAAAGCCCTAAATGATTTTCTGAGGTTTGGTATATTGTAGAAGTTGTGAGCACGCGTACTAAAATTCAGATAAAATGTAAACTGCCAGAAAATCAAAATAGGCTTTTGATACACATGTGCCTTTAGACCTTTACTTATCACATTATAATGTGTCATAAATATCTGCTTTTCAGCCACCCTATCCAGGTATGGAGCAGCCTCCCCATCATCCATATTATCAGCATCATGCTCCACCACCTCAGGCTCACCCACCATACTCAGGACATCATCCAGTGCCACATGACACAAGATACAGAGATAAACGAGTAGTAAGTTGAATTGCTGAAGCAATGTTTAATTGTATTTACTCTATTTCTAGGAAGGAAGTATGTTGTATCTGGAATTTTTCTTTTTTTTTTTGTTTGTGTTAATTCCAGACAAAAACAGGATAACTTTACAATGAGCATGACAGATTGCATGAGCATAATCTACATATGCAACCCACACATGTATAAATATGAAAGGAACACTGAAGTTTATTAAAATGTGAATTTAAATATCCTTGCCATTTCTTTGCAAGGTTGGTGCAGCAGCAGAGATAAGTAACAGAATTGGCCTTCCTTTCTGAGCTAGTTCCTTTTAAACTGCTTCTGACTCTATTGATTACAGTATGCCTGTCTTTGCCATGGTTCTAAACTGTTGTCAAGCAATAGAATGAGGGTCGGAATCCCAAACCACAACTTAAGTACCAAATAGGTTGGGATGAAATCTTACTAGTCTGCCAGTTTTGCTATTCAGAAAAATATATTTATATTTCATGAAGAAATGTAACTCTTGATATGAGCAAACGTAACAGTCCCACGACATGGACCATGTTTCAAAAGACTGCGTTGGAAGGGACCAAATCTTAGCTGTAGTGCTTACATACGTAGATTCTGTAGTGTTGTCCTCATTTAATTTCCTTCATAAATTTGAAAACTAGATGCACCCAGCTGTAAATTAAGAACATGCCTTTCTCTGAGGACAAACACACAGGAATCTATTTTAACAATTCTCTATCGAACTATCCAATAATTACACATACATAAAGAGAATACTGAATGCATACAATATTTGAATACAATAACTGTATAAATTTTTATTAATGTTACAGCATATCTAATGCATCCTATCTAAACAATTTAAAACTACCTAGTCACCCCATACATACTCTCATACATACTCTCATACATTCATCCCCTTTAAAAACCATAAATATCTGTAAACATAGTGACACTGCAAATGTTTATCAAAACATACACTTAACAATGTATTCAGTATCCCCTAGTATATTGCCTTATATCATTGCTGTTTCATCACAATAGATATCACTTCCCAATCAGTTAGTTCAAAAGTTATTAACCAGGGACAGATTTTCCTTAAATTATTTCAACATAAAGTAATCACACTCTTCCATATCCACATAGGATTTCTCTTTTCAATCTGCCAAACTGTTAGGTTCCTTCCGGTCCACAACGATCAAACTCCTCCCGGTCCGACAAAGATCTTTATTTCACCCCCTACCTGGGGCTTCCTCAGGGACGTAGTCAATATCACCGCTTAATACCTGATTTAGACATGCTTAAAACCCGATTTAGACATGAGGAGAAAATGGCTCTGCTTGCGATCCCGCGCACGGAAAAAACAGACTGAGGAGAATCTGTTACTTCCTGCGCGGGAACAAAAAACTAACCTCTGCTTAACAAGCTCCGCCTCCCGGACCTGATTGACAGATCCCAGGACAGCATGACTAATTCAGCCCTGCTATCGATAGGAAAACGCAGTTTTGCTGCGGCAGGGTAATGTCTGTCACAGACGGTCATGACCGATGTTACCGCTGCCTCGGCGTCACCCACGACGTTGAAGACTGCGAATTTTGTGCCCGAATGTCGCCCAGGGCAAAAAAGCAGCAAGCCTACCGACTTAAAGAATTGTTGAGCCCATCGGTCCCATCGGAGGCCCATTCTTCACCGGGCCCGGTGAAGAAGCCTTCGCACTCTGTCAAGAGGGCGGCCTCATGGGAAACCTCTCGGACGAGAGCAACAGTGGAAACTCAGGTACGGGAGAAGCAGGGCTCTGACTTACCCGACCGGAGTCACTCGTCTAGTCACTCGACTCCTACCCGCGAGTCGACACAGAACGGCGCTGCAGGCATTGGCGCGGAATCCATTATCGACGCACGGAAGGACAGTGGTCACAGTCAGGACAGGACGCAGACCAGATTTATACTCTCTATCTGGGAAATCGAGACAGAACCCTCTAATGCCTAGCTTTACACCTACGGAGGAGCGCAAAAGGCATCACAAGCATAAGCACCATTCTCGCTCCCATTCCACTTCTAGTGAGTCGAGACATAGGAAGTCGGATGCCTCGGCTAAGCGATCTAAACATACTCATACACGGGCCACTTTAAAGGGACATGACCCTAAATATAAACGTAAACACCATGCCACTCGTCATACCGTACCACCACGACACAGGGCTACAGACATAAGTCCTTATACCTCTAGATCCTCATTAGTGTTGCACCATAAGTCGAGACTCCAGCAATCGCCTATCTGCCTTACCTCATCGCAGGTGTCCAGGTCATCTACAAGCCCCTCGGAGGCACAGGAAGATACATCCCGACCAATTGGGACACTTGGGTCACAGGAGAAGGAAAAACCTACCATGCCTCAGGCAACAAAAGACGCTTTTTGGCAGTTATATCAGTCATTGGCTGGTTTTTATGAAACACTGGAAGCTTCGTTTACATTAGGCAAATCAACTCCAGATTCACTTATCGACCCTACCAATACACCTCCGAGGGACCCAAGAAGTGAACCGCTGTCCTCCCCGAGAGAACTAACTCCGCTTCCCTCACCTACACACCCAGACACTCTGGAAGACGCTCACTCCCCTTCTCGATCACCATCCTCATCAACTGGCTTTCCATCAGACACACCGGAGTTGTCACAAGAACCATATTCCCCACCGGAGGACCTATCATATCCCAGGTTTCTGGAAAAGATGGGGAATATCCTGCAATTGCAGGTTCAAAAGGAACCTGACCCCAGATCGGAAACCCTAGGACTCTTGAAGATCTTCGATGTCCCGGGGGAACCCACCACCCTACCTCCACATGATTTACTTTGCCTGCTTCTAAAGTCTTGGGAAACACCTCAGTCATTACAAGCGGTTTCCTGGAAGTCAGACACAAAATTCCGTATCAAGAAAGATACACCATACGCGCTCCCACAACTCCCTCACGAATCGGTAGTAGTGGAGTCTGCGATGCAGCGATTTAAGAAACCTAAGCTCCATGCAACCTACACGCCCACCAAGGAAAACAAATACCTGGATGAAGTGGGACATAAGATCTATCAAAATGCAATGCTCAGTGCGAGGATTATGCATCATCAGTTCTACATGGTGCAATACATGTATGAATGCATCCAAGCAACAAAAGGATTACTATCAACGACAGGGAATCAACCACAACAGACCTTACATGACATGGAAGAGTGCACCAGGCATCTCCGATCCGTATACGAGGGCATGGAGACATCGTCCAGAGCATTGGCGACGATCATAGCAGCACGTAGAACAGCGTGGCTACGCTCTAGCTGTATAAGGGAAGACGTCCACGATGAACTGACCAATCTCCCATGCACAGGGGATAACCTGTTTGGTACAAAGCTACAAGAAACAGTGGGTAAACTAAAAGAAGAGGCGATAGCCGTCCAGTCTTTGCAATCACAACTGGCCTATCCGTCCTCTAAAAGATTCTACCCGTATACTCGAAGACAATCATATGGGCGCAGGCTTTATAGGTCGTACCACGGTTTCCGTCCTCAGTCATATCCACCATATCAGAGACCACAAACGCACCAACAACAATCACATGTACCTTGTAGAGGGAAACCGCGTACACCGCGCCAACAAAGTCAGCAGCAAACTACCGCACCTAAAGCGACAGTCTTTTTGAGCTTCAAGCCACCATCACATCCCGTAACGCCACTGGGGAGGATTCAAGCGTGCCTTCCAGTTTGGGAACAAATAACATCCGACCAGTGGGTATTGGATATTGTGCACCAGGGATACCGTCTTCAATTTCGGAGAAAACCAAAATTGCCCCAATTGTCCAACACACAGAGCACGAGAAACCAAATACAACTCGAACACGAGATCTCCAACTTATGCAAACAGAAGGCCATCGCACTTCTATCGCAGAATCATCGAAACATGGGCTTTTACTCCCCTTATTTCCTGATTCCCAAGAAGTCGGGTGGCCTACGACCCATTCTAGATCTTCGGGAACTCAACAAATTCCTGAACAAAGAAAAATTCAAGATGGTATCCTTGAAATCAATTCTACCACTACTGCAACCCAACGACTGGATGTGTTCAATCGACCTGAAGGATGCGTATACTCACATTCCAATCCACCCCCTCCTTTTGGCGTTACCTATGCTTTCGGTACAAGCATCAACACTACAAATACAAGGTACTCCCCTTTGGGTTATCAGCTGCACCCAGTGTGTTCACCAAGTGCATGGTAGTGGTGGTGGCTCATCTCAGACAGCAGGGAATAACTATCTTTCCTTACCTGGACGATTGGCTCATTGTAGCCCCGACTCGAGAGCTGCTCTTGCAACAACTCCACCAGATCCTACAATGTCTACAATAGTTGGGGTTAGTGATCAATTTCCAAAAATCTCACCTGCAACCAACGCAACTACTACAATTCATAGGCGCCTATCTGAATACGACACAAACCAGAGCTTATCTTCCAGTGGACAGACAAATACAAAAGGATTTCTCTTTTCAATCTGCCAATGTGGATATGGAAGTGTGATTACTTTGAAATAATTTAAGGAAAATCTGTCCCTGAGAGTGTATGTATGGGGTGACTAGGTAGTTTTAAATTCTTTCTCTGAGGACAAGCAGGATGGCAGTCCGCACACATAGGTGATGTCATCTGATGGAGCCTGGCAAGGAAAAACTGTCAGATTCCAGAGCTTTGACTGAGTCTCACTGGGCATGCTCATTCATGCTGTATACCGCACGTGCACATGAGGTCCCTTCACTCTCTTTCCGTAGAGCCCATTGGTCACAGTTCTTGCCTTCTCTTCTGAGCTTTTTTTGTGAATGATGGACAGCCTGATCTGAGCAAAAACAATGGGCCCTGTGGTCTCATCCCTCAGGTGCCCTAAGTGAGGTTTTTCAACAGTTCTTTGTTTCCTTTCACGTTCGTTCCCTGCGACAGTAGGGTCCTTGGTGCCTGCTGGCCATTGACCCGCCATTGCCATCCTGTTTGATTTTGAGTCCATTTTATTTTACTCCAAGTCTACTGGATTCCAGTAGCATCCTCAATGCAGCAGAACCATGTCTATCACGGATCCCCATGATAGATATGTCCTGTGCTTGGGGACATCACATGATGTCCATGAGTGCCACAAGTGTCTGGAAATCCCAAAAGAATGGCGGTCCTGATTGGATCTCATGGAATGCCCGGGCACCAGAAGACCGATCTATCAGCATTGACATCGAAGGATCCTTGGAGTTGTACTGACAGGAGAGCCATCTGCATCAAAGGGACCATTGGTTCCCTCAACATCACTAGCTAGTACGGAACCCAGAGACCATCGCCTGACTCTTTCCATTTAAAGACGTCTTAGGATTTAGTCTGTTTGATCTCTGCATGAAGGAAGTTTCATGCCGAGCATGAAGGGAAGCCAAAGAAGCATCAGAATCTGTCTCCATCGATTTATGCTAGTAGTGGGGCAGCCCAATTTCAGCTGAGAACCCCCATAAGTCTTGCAACGAGGAGAACTTATCCTCTAGACATGCCAGGGATGCACAAACAGTCTTCATCGGTCTGGTGTCTGTTCCACCTCTGTTTCAAAGATTGTGCTCACTCTTCCTGCCTACCAGGTGCTGTTGGTATCTGCAATTTTCGAGGAGAAACTGGAGGAAAAGATTCAGCAAAACTTGGAGAAGGTGTTGCAAGGCCTTAGTACCAAAGAATCAATGACACAAAGACCAGCAGAGACAATCCTTGAGTTGCAGCTTGATTCCCTTCGCCTGCACACCGGCGATGTATCTATGCCCGGGGTCGATGGCTGCCGGCCTGCTGCTGATCTCCAGCTCCTTGAAAGACGTTCCCCCAAAATTTTGAAGTTCCTCGGGGTCCAGGCCCAAACAGCTGCACCAGTCTGAGGACAGAGCCCCAAGAGAATCCTCATCTGCCAGCCATAGTGACTCAGGCTCTCAGTATTTGTGGGGATACAGTTATGACTGCAGATGTCTCTAAAGAGACAATGTTTATAGGTCTCCCCTTTGACCCCCCCTCCACCAGACAGATGGAAGTCCTCACCTGAGGACCTCTTTCACCAGTTTTGTGAGGAAAATGATAGCCATTTTATATAAGTTGCAGACTGAGGAAGAGTCCAGGATCACAATATTAGATATCCTCCATGTCGTGGAGCCCCCTGAGGAGATTCAGTCCCAATACCTGAGATCCTTCAGGAGGTGCAGATGAGGATGTGGGAGAATGCCTTCTTTGTGGCTCTCATAAATATGGATGCAGTCCATTGTGTCCAGAAAGCTCCTAGATTTGACAAATGCAAAATCCCTTTCCAGATTTCTCCAATCCAAATTGTCCTCACAACAGATGCGTCCACTCTGGGTTGGGGAGCTCATGTAGATACTCTGCACCCAGGACTCATGATCTGCCCCAGAAAAGTCACAGAAGATAAAACTATCTGGAACTCTGGGCACTTCTGTCCACTCCAAAGGCTTTCAGAGATCGGCTATCCAACAGTTATCCTTGTGCAGATGGACAACCAAGTGTTGATGTATTACATCAACAAGCAGGGAGGTACAGGATTTACCTTCTTTGTCAGGAGACTTTCAGCTGTGGAGCTAGGTCATCTCTCTGGGGATGGTTCTCAGATCCACTTACCTGGCTGGAGTGGAGAAAATACTAGCATACAGACTGTCCAACCACACAAGTGATCTCTGAATCTGGGTAGAAAACTATTTCCCCGCCTCTGGGGAATTCCAGTGGTGGATCTATTGGCTTCTCCCTGGAACAGGAAGGTCCAACTTTTATGGATTGAAACTGGTTAAAAGACAGGAAACAGATTAGGATTAAATGGTCAATTCTCAGTGGAAAAGGGAAAACAGTGGGGTGCCTCGGGGATCTGTACTTGGACTGGTGCTTTTCAATATATTTATAAATGATCTGGAAAGGAATATGTGAGGATTTAAGACTTGAAGCAAATACCAAAATCTTCAAGAAAGGAATCAAAACTTGGTTATTCCAGCAAGCCTTCTTTTAAATATAGTTTCTTTATGCGTTTTTAGAATTTTATTGCAGAATGTTATTTTATTAAGTTTAGATATCCTTCAGAATTTTGTATTGTATGTATTATAGTGCTTTTTAAGGATTTTATGTATTTCTTACCTTGTTTTATTTTATCTTTTTAAATGCTTTTAACTGTGCATTTAACCAGTTTGAACACAGATGTGATGTTTTTATGAACGTTGGTATAAAAAAAAATAAATAAAATAAATCAAATTTGCAGATACAAAATTTTTCAGAGTAGTTAAAACACAAGCAGATTGTGATAAATTACAGGAGGATCTTAGGAGACTGGAAGATTGGGCATCCAAATGGCAGATGAAATTTAATGTGGACAAGTGCAAGGTGATGCATATAGGGAAAAATAACCCTTGCTGTAGTTAAACGATGTTAGGTTCCATATTAGGATCTACCACCCAGGAAAAAGATCTAGGCATCATAGTGGATAACACTTAAAATCATCGGCTCAGTGTGCTGCAGTAGTCAAAAAAGCAAACAATGTTAGGAATTATTAGGAATGGAATGGTTAATAGAACGGAAAATGTCATAATGCCTCTATATCGCTCCATGGTGAGACCGCACCTTGAATACTATGCACAATTCTGGTCGCTGCATCTCAAAAAAGATATAGTTGCGATGGAGAAGGTACAGAGAAGGGCAACCAAAATGATAAAGGGGATGGAACAGCTCCCCTTTGAGGAAAGATTGAAGAGGTTAGGGCTGTTCAGCTTGGAGAAGAGACGGCTGAGGGGGGGATATGATGGAGGTCTTTAAGATCATGAGAGGTCTTGAACGAGTAGATGTGACTCGGTTATTTAAACTTTCGAATAATAGAAGAACTAGGGGGCATTCCATAAAGTGAGCAAGTAGCACATTTAAGACTAATCGGAGAAAATTATTTTTCACTCAACGCACAATAAAGCTCTGGAATTTGTTGCCAGAGGATGTGGTTAGTGCAGTTAGTGTAGCTGGGTTCAAAAAAGGTTTGGATAAGTTCTTGGAGGAGAAGACCATTAACGGATATTAATCAAGTTTAGTTAGGGAATAGCCACTGCTATTAATTACATCAGTTGCATGGGATCTTCTTAGTGTTTGGGTAATTGCCAGGTTCTTGTGACCTGGTTTGGCCTCTGTTGGAAGCAGGATGCTGGTTTTGATGGACCCTTGGTCTGACCCAGCATGGCAATTTCTTATGTTCTTATATAGGGAAAAATAACCTATGCTGTAGTTACACGATGTTAGGTTCAATATTAGGAGCTACCTCCCAGGAAAAAGATCTAGGCATCATAGTGGATAATATGTTGAAATTGTCAGCTCAGTGTGCTCCGGCGGTCAAAACAAATCATGTTAGGAATTAATTGAAAAGGAATGGTGAATAACATGGAAAATGGTATGCCTCTATTGCTCCTTGGTGAAGACCGCACCTTGGATATGGTGTACAATTCTGGTCGCCCCATCACAAATAAGATATAGCTGCACTGGAGAAGGTACAGAGAAGGGCAAACCAAAATGATAAAGGGGATGGAACAGCTCCCCAATGAGGAAAGGCTAAAGAGGTTAGGGTTGTTCAGCTTGGAGAAGAGACAGCTGAGGGGGGGGGGGGTATATTATAGAGGTCTTTAAAATCATGAGAGGTCTAGAACGGGTAAATGTGACTTGGTTATTTACTCTTTTGGATAATATAAGGACTAGGGTGCACTCCATGAATTTAGTAAGTAGCAAAATTAAAACTAATCTGAGAAAATTCTTTTTCACTCAATACACAATTAAGCTCTGGAATTTGTTGCCAGAGAATGTGGTTAGTGCAGTTAATGTAGCTAGTTTAAAAAAGGTTTGGAGGAGAAGGCTGGGGGTTTCTCCAGATCTCATTACTCAAGATTAAAGTGTGTTGGCCATCCCAATCTCCGGTCTCTTATCATCCACCGCTTGGATGTTGAGAGGTTGATTCTGCAAACCTTTGAATTATCTTGAGAAAGTCCATCCAAATTTTTGTTTCTTTTGACACCAATAAACTTAGGATCGCTATTGTCATACTAATTGGCTAGCAAATTAAGCACAGAAGGGGTTAAATATGCTGAGCCATGGCAAAGCTGTGATGTGGAGTTCCCTTCACTCATTTGCATCTCATTGTTTGGATAGGGATGGTTGATACGACAGCAACTTGTTTGAGATGTGGAACTCTTTCTTCCTGGGGTCTTTTGTTTCTGTTCCAGGCTGCCCCCAATAGGTTAAGAATAAAATGCATAAAAGGCTTGTTGCCAACAAAATATTGTTTTGCCTGTTGGCACAGGTTTTGTTGGCCTTTTTCGTTGGAGGCGATTTGTAGCTAGGGATTACTCATGTGTGAGGACTGCCATCCTGCTTATCCTTGGAGAAAGCTGAGTTACCTGTAACAAATGTTTTCTGAGGATGGCAGTCCTCACAAAACCTGCACACTTCCCACTGGAGTTGGTTCCTCCAAAAATTAATGCTAAATTATGAGACAGAAGGAATCCCATGTGGATGCATGGTATAATAGCATGCATGGGCATGCCCAGTAAAGCTTAGTCAGTTTGACACAGTATTTCCCATGCCGCGCTCCATTAGATGTCAACCATGTGTGAGGACTGACATTCTGCTGCCCTTGAACACCTGTTACAAGTAAGCAACTCTGCTTTCCCAGTGTGTAGCAGATGGGTTCAGAACCAGTGGGGTATAGTGTGCTCCTGATCGCAGTTGGAGACAGATCAGATTTCAGTCTGACGTCAGCTCTAGTACATATACCCCTGCAGGACGCCATACTCTTCAGTATTTTTCCGTCTCCATAGCAGTTCGGGACTCTCTACACGCTTGCACAGCATTAAGAGTATTCTAACCAAAGAAATCCAAAAAAAGAAATCTTACCTCTATAGACGAGCCCCGCTCTCCTGCGATGATACCTAAGGGTCCCTCCCCCAGTTGAGAATTCCTGAGGTGATTTCTACGATCCCTCCGAGGTAAGTGTCTGTCCTGCACCTGGTTCCTGGCGTGGACTTAGCCCCCGACATTGGGCGCAACTTTGAGCGCGGCAGTGAAGGTACTTTCCTTCTCCCTCCGCAGCCGGAGACTGCCTGGAACGAGACTGGGAAACGCCGAGACAAGGTAAGGTAGAAAACTTCCTAAAAGTCTACGGTCTCCAAGGCTTGAAGAGCCGCACATATCGCTAGCCGGCGTCAGTGCCACTAGGTTGATCAGCCTTTTCCAGGCTAGACCCTGGTCCGATACAAGGGTCCTCCCACGTGGAGACCCTCCGAGATGGTCGCCATATTGCTCGCGTGGTCGCCATCGCCATTTTCACTTGATTGCCGCCCTGTCGGCTGATTCGATCCATGCGCACAGAGGTGAGCCGAACGCACAAAATCTCTTGTGCGCACACCGGCGCGCCCATAAGTGCCGTGCACACAGCGATGCGCACGAGGGTGCCGAGCACACAGCCACATGCTTTACTGTGCCAGGCGCATAAGCAAACCCTGTGTGCACAGCGGCGCGCGCGCATCTTCTTGAGTGCACATTCGACCTAAACACACAAATCCGGCGCACACGGAGCGTACAACTAAGCCTCCCGGCCTAGTCTTGAA
The DNA here is from genome assembly GCF_901001135.1 of Rhinatrema bivittatum. Taxonomy (NCBI): domain Eukaryota; kingdom Metazoa; phylum Chordata; class Amphibia; order Gymnophiona; family Rhinatrematidae; genus Rhinatrema; species Rhinatrema bivittatum. The sequence goes on along the minus strand of NC_042615.1, from coordinate 362,323,975 downwards.
CGCACAAACTGGAGGTTTCTGCAATCATAGGCACACGAGCCATGGCACCACCGGACAAGAAGCTCTAGGCTCAGGGCCTCTGCCCAGCATGCCACATTAGTGCTGCGCAGCATGAAGAGGCCACAGCCCTGTGTATACTGTGCGAGGAAGCTCTGAGGATCCAGCCCAAGGTCCTCCTCAGCCAGTACTGGGATCTGGATCCACAGACAAGTACACAGGACCTTGCTAGCCCCAGCAGGAGCCTCCTTCAAACGGGGCTCCCTGGGGATGCAGCGCCTCTCAATTTAGACCCAACATCTTTCTCCTGGGTAGAATTCTTCAAAGGCCTACATATCTTTGTCCACATGCAACCGGCACCCCCAATGACACAGCCCAGAGGACCCTGACATCCCGGGGACCCTCTAAACCCAGAGAAGTGCCTCGCCCACCCAAAAGCCCCAGCATTGGGGACACGGACACCTCGGATGAGGATCAAGACTCCCTGGAGGAAGGAGAAGATCCCTCCAGGAACAGAACCTTACCGAACCATGAGGTGGTTCTTCGCCAAAGACGAGCTTTCAGACGTCGTGGCGCATAGCTTGAAAGAGCTTGCTATCGCAGGCACAAGTGCCACAGGGTAACCTAAGACGAACCCCCTCCTAGAGGGACTCCGCCAAGCCTCCCACCATTTTCTTTTGCTACAAGCAGTCCAACAGCTGATTGACCTGGAATTGGGAGTCTCTGAAGGCCACGTTCAAAGGGGGCGGACCCTGGCAGCCATGTACCCCCTGGACCCCGCTGCTAAAGATCTCCTGGCATTCCCCAAAGTAGATGCCATGGTCTGCGCAGTCACAAAGCGCACTACCATCCCAGTCGAGGGAGGAGCGGCACTCAAGGATGCCCAGGACAGACTTCTGAAATCCATCCTCAGTCATTCGACATTTCAGCTATGTCACTATAGATCGCGGCCTGCTGTGCCGTGGTGACACACGCCTGCTTATCTAAGACCAGGAATGCCACCATGCCCATCAAAGCACTAGAACCAGCAGCATCATTCCTCACGGATGGGACCTCCGACCTGGTACGCACCACAGCCAGGGGCGTATCCTCCGTTGTGGCAGCCAGAAGACAACTCTGGCTCCGAAGCTGGTCAGCCGACGCGACGTCCAAGACTAGACTCACGAGAATGCCTTTTAAGGGAACCTGTTCGGAAGCGAACTGGAGAAGTTAGCTGACAAATGGGGCAAATCCCCACTACCACAGCTACTGGCGGACAAGAACAAGAGAAGCCAGCGCCCCTCTCCCCAAACACCTAAGGGCGGGGGATTACAGCGCTTCAAACCGTACAAGAGTACATATCAAACATCTCGCCCCACAGGCAGGGGCCAGTCCTTTCAGAACAAGCACAACAAAAGGGGAGCCGGCTCTGGCCCAGGCCCCAGCCGCACCCCGCAATGAAAATCAGCTGGCCCATCCACAGGAAGAAGCCATAGGGTACAGGGTTGCCCTATTCTACCAAAGATGATTCAAGATAACTTCGGACAAGTGGGTACTAACTATCATTAGAGAGGGTTATTATCTGGATGTCCACAACATCCCTCCAGACAAATTTGTGAAATCTCCCTGCCACGACCCCTCCAAGTGGACGGCAGTGGAAAACACGCTGACCAAATTGCTGGCCTTAAAGGCCATAACGCCGGTGCCCACACATCAACAAAATACTGGGCACTGTTCCATCTATTTTATCGTTCCCAAGAAAGAAGGTACGTTCCAACTCATCCTGGACCTCAAGTCAGTCAACTGCCACCTGAGGGTCCCTCGCTTCCGCATGGAAAACCTACGCTCAGTCATAAGAGCGATACAACCGGGAGAATTCCTCACATTCCTGGACCTGTCAGAAGCCTACCTGCACATCCTGGTCCACCACGAGCATCAGCGTTTTCTACGCTTCGCGATCCTGGACCACCACTACCAGTTCCGGGCACTACCCTTCGGGCTAGCCACAGCACCCCGAACATTCACCAAGATCATGGTGGTAGTGGCTGCAACGCTGAGGAAAGAAGGAATCCCCGTACACTCGTATCTGGACGATTGGCTGATCAGGGCAAAATCCCCAGAGGAAAGTCATCAGGCGACAACCAGAGTCAAAACTCTATTGGAGAACCTGGGGTGGGTGGTCATCATGAACAAGAATGTCTGCAGCCCTCCCAGTCTCTGGAATACCTGGGAGTCTGGTTTGACACTAGACAAGACAAGGTCATTCTGACGCCTACAAGGAGAACAAAACTGATGAACCAATTGCGAAACCTGTTAAGCAGCCTTCGCCCCAAGGTGTGGGACTACCTCCAAGTCCTCGGCCTCATGTCATTCACACTGGAAGTGATTCCATGGGCAAGAGCTCACATGCGGCCCCTATAGCGTTCTGTACTGTCACGATGGAATCTGATGTCCCAGAACTACTCCGTCCAGCTCCCGGAGAAAGTTTGAACCCAGCTACAATGGTGGCTACAAGAAGACCATCTGAGCAAGGGAGTAAGGCTATCCCCACTGACCTGGATCCTTCTCACCACGGATGCGAGCCTACGAGGGTGGGGATCCCACTGCCAGGAACTGCCCGCCATGGGACAAGGAAGAATTGGAATTGAACATCAACCGGCTGAAAGCACGGGCAGTCAGACTAGTCATGTCAGACAACACCACAACAGTGGCCTACCTCAACCGCCAGGGAGGAACCAGGAGACACCAGGTGTCCCTGGAAATAGATCCCCTAATGGCGTGGGTGGAATCAAACCTACGAGAGATCTCAGCCGCCCACATTGCAGGAAAAGACAACGTCACTGCAGACTACCTCAGCAGGGAAAGTCTAGACCCAGGGGAATGAAAGCTGTCGGCCACAGCCTTCCAGTTGATAGTAAACGCTGGGGAACACCAGCCATGGACCTCCTGGCAACCCAGTCCAACACACAAATTCCCAACTTCTTCAGTCGCAGACGAGAGCCACAATCCCATGGGATTGATGCCCTCATCCAGGCCTGGCCGCAAGAAACCCTGCTATACGCCTTCCCTCCGTGGAGGCTACTGGGCAGCATCATCTGCAAGATAGAACACCACAAGGGACCAATACTTCTAGTGGCCCTGGACTGGCCAAGAAGGCCGTGGTACGAAGACATGCGAAGGCTACTGACAGGGAGCTCTCTCCCCCTACCTCTGCACAGGGACCTGCTCAAGCAAAGCCCGATCCTCCACAAAGACCCAACTCTATTCTCTCTTACGGACTGGCCATTGAGAGGACTCGCCTGAAGAAGAGCAGATACTCGGGGCAATGATTGACACCCTGCTCCGAGCACGCAAGTTTCCCACATCTCTAACATAAGTAAGGATTTGGAGAATATTCTAAGCCTGTTGTGAAGACCGCGACATCCTCCCACGGACAATCAATATTCCCACGATTCTGGAATTCCTGCAGAATGGCTTACAGAAGGGGGGTGTCTGAACTCCATCAAGGTGCAGGTGGCCACGTTAGCATGCTACAGAGCCAAGGTGGAGGCAGCCTAGCCTCTCACCCGGACGTTTCCCGCTTCCTGAAAGGGGTCAAATAGATCCGACCACCCCTAAAGTGGCTGGTGCCTCTGGAATCTCAATCTAGTCCTAGACTTCCTAGCGGGAGCCGCCTTCAGACCCATCCACGGTCTGTCTCGATTACTAACATTGAAGACTGCATTTCTAGTGGCAGTCTGTTCGGCCCGTCGCATCTCCGAACTTCAAGCACTGTCCTGTCGAGAACCGTTCCTCGGGATCCATACAGCTACGCACGGTTCCCCCTTTCCTCCCAAAAGTGGTTTCTCACTTCCATCTAAACCAAACCATCTCGCTGCCATCGCCAGACGAGCATAAGGACTCTGAAGAATCTCGCTGTTTTTGCCACCTTAACATCTGCAGACTCCTAGTCCGATACCTGGAAAGGACAGAATCCGTACGAAAGACGGACCACCTATGCGTCTTTCACAGCGGGAAAAAACAAGGGGAAGCAGCCTCGCGGGCAACCATAGCTCGCTGGATCAAAGAAGTAATCGAGGCGGCCTATGTAGAGGCAGGCAAGCCGCCACCTCTACAAGTCAAGGCCCATTCCACTAGAGCCCAGGCAGTTTCCTGGGCAGAAACCAAGTGGATGTCACGTGCCGAGATCTGTCGGGCAGTGACATGGTCCTCCATGCACACCTTCTCTAGGTTCTACCGCCTGGATGTTCAGGCTCGGGAGGACACAGCATTCGCAAGGGCAGCACTGAGTGGGCCACAGCAGCCTCCCACCCGGTTTGGGAGTAACTTTTGTACATCCCATTGGTCCTGAGTCCATCTGCTATATGCTAGGAAATGCAGAAATTACTTACCTGATAATTTTGTTTTCCTTAGTATAGACAGATGGACTCAGCATCCCGCCCACTGCTGGTGACAATCCCAGAGAAAAAGACAAACACGGGTAAGCCAAGCTTCCCTCTAATTAGGACACCCATACCTACGGTTGAGTGCACTGGTGGTCTCCAGCTATAACCACATCAACCAGTTCAAGTTAATCAAAGTTAACCAAGTTAATCAAGTTATTCAGTCACACATATATCCACAATTGCTTTTCGAAGAGAAAACTGAAGAGCATGGCGTCCTGCAGGGGTATATGTACTAGGGCTGACATCAGATTGAAATCTGATTCTTCTCCAATTGCTATCAGGAGCACACCCCATTGGTCCTGAGCCCATCTGTCTACACTAAGGAAAACAAAATTATCAGGTAAGTAATTTCTCCATTTACCATGGTATGAATGTAAAATATTAATACACTGCATAAAAAGTAAAAATGATATTGTAAATAGGTGGCAACTTTATGATACATTTTATAGGTGGTGGTTCATATTTTACTAGTCCTATATTTCATTAAGACATTAGCAACTAGTCCAAAATGTGGCTGCTAAGGTTTTAACAGGTTGTAGCCTGAAGGAGCACATCAAACCCCCCACCTCCCCAACAACCCTTCCCCTTTCCACATTTGAAAAATCTGCATTGGCTGTCCAGTGCCTGGTAGGCACATCTCAAGTTTTGTATGTTTGATTTTTAAGGCTCTGCAGGGTCAAGGACCCCACTATCTTAAAGACAGATTACATCATTACCTGCCGGGTCGCTCCTTGCGGTCTCAAGATGAAATGCGTCTGAAGGCTCCATCTTTAAAGGAAGCTAAATCAGCTACGGTATGGAATAGGTTCTTCTTTTGTTACACTGCTGGGTTATGGAATAAGCTCTCTAGGGAAGAAATTAAATTCATTAAGGAGTATCTCCTTTAAGCAAGGCATTAAAAGCCTGGCTGTTTTGTCAGACATTCATGGTGTATATAAAAAGTAGGGCTGCTTGACCCGAAATCTATTTTGATACCAGATTGTTTATGTATAGTATCTTTCAAGCCCTAAGAAAAGATTTTGAATGTATCAGACTCAAACATTTTATTTTTACTTTTGGTCCCAATTGGGTTTTTGTATATTTTTATTTTTTTTCTGATTATTTTTTGCTGTTACTATCTATAATTATTTAGATAGTGTATACTTAATTTGTTTAATATTGCTTTTGTTTGTTTGAGGGGTAAGAATTCTGGGCATTTAGTAATGGGCTTCAGGGATTTTGTTCATTAGTTACATTTATGTTTTGCATAGTTTGTGCTACTTTGTACCTTTGAATACTGTAGTAGTAAAAGCAAATAAGTATTGTAAATAAATTAAGCTTTTAATGAGATGCTCTGCTGAAAAATAAAAAAATATACTGAGGGTTCGAGTACTGCCAATATGTCTTGTATGTGTTGTCTACCAAAAGCATAAATAGAAGTACTGAGTCAGAAGCCCTCATGGAATGAATAGTTAAGTTGTAAGTCCATTTACTGTACTGGGTGAATGTGACAGTACTATATTCTAAATACGTCCTCCTTGATTTCATCTGAAAACTGAACATTTTATCTTTTCTGTTTAGTCATCTCTACATTATTGGCTGTATTTATTCCAGGAAATTTATGAATAACTGGAATTCCGGATTTATTTATAAAATTGAATTGCTTTCCAGGTTTTACAATAGAAACTTTTTGTAAACCATTGTGATGGTAAATAACTTAATGTTGGTATAGAAAAGATTTTAAATAAATCTTTCAAAGCAATGCATACATCCCCTTTAGAAGGCCCACAGTTTGTGGCACTATTTATTTATTTTAAATCTGTCTACTTTGTAACAAAGTAAAGAAGCAAGTATTGCTCCTTTTAATGTTTAAGATGGCCATTTTTAACAAAACAACATTATTTTCACAGCATGATTATGACATGAGAGTGGATGACTTCTTGCGGCGCACGCAGGCAGTTGTCAGCAGCCGTAGAAGCAGACCCCGGGAGAGAGAACGAGAGCGTGAACGTGAGCGTCCAAGAGATAACAGAAGAGATCGAGAACGCGACCGGGGACGAGACAGAGACAGAGATAGAGAGAGGGTTCGAGATAGAGATAGGGACAGAGACCGGGGAGAAAGAGGAAGATACAGAAGATAATCTTTTTGAAGCACTGGTTTATGAAACTTGTAATTTTTTTTTATTTGTGCGTGTTTACAAAGTAGTGAGATTTTCAGCCATCTGCTTAAACAAAAAGCTTTCATTGTGTAGAAGTTTATTATGACCCACTTTGTCCCACGCATGTGCTATGAACTGGAAAAAATGAAAATCAGCCAAAAAATGCACATAAACCCTTGAATTGACATTTTTATTGGGGTAGAATTGAAAACTTAAGAATGTAGATACTGATTATTCTCAATACATACTCATCTGTTTAGTAATTTCATCCCAGTGTTTTTTTCCTTTCTGATGTTAATAACTGCCATAATGTTTTGCTTCGTTTTCTTACATGGTTCAGTGAAAATAATGCTGCTGTTAAGTATGCAAATATTGAAGTATGATGGTTTGACTATGGCAGTGTTGTAGCAGCCTGTTCTTGATGTTAATTTTTTTTTTTCAAACCCTCAATTTTTGTAATCTATAATGATGAAAGCAATAGCAACAAGATTCTAATACCTAATTTTTACATTTTTAAATAAAATCTTTGTTCTGAAGCATTTGGTCAATGCTGTTTAGCCTTCCTCTTCAAAATGTACACATAGTTGAGAATGTGCACATCCAGGTGTGGCAGATGATATTGCTGTTAAATACTGCTACCTTTTGTACAAATAAATTGGTAAAGATTATTTTTGTTTTCATGGTTTTCTGTTTAATGATGTCAAGAAACTGCATTCAGGCTATTAGGAATATTTTTCTACTAATTATTGAACTTTGTTCTGCAACATTCAAAACCATTTTGATCAGTGCTTCATACAATACAACATTCATAATAAAAGATAATACTGTAAAATGTGTTTGCTGATAGACTACTTATATACCTACTATGCTAAACAAAACTACTTTGATGTGGTTTAATAACAGAACAAGTTATGCTGTATTTATAAACTTTTCAGTATCATCAAAGCCCTTTTGAAAATGTTTTTTCAAAACGAACAATCCCTATAATACTTTATTTCCAAGTTCTGTTCATTTGCATCCACTGTATGCTGTCTCTTCCAGCACAGGATATAAAATTCTAGTTGCATCCATTTGTCATCTGGCTGAATACCCAACAAAGGGGGACTAACTTTATACATTCATTATGCAGTTAAAATAGAGTAGATAACATTTATTTACGAATGCCACATGTAAATTTTGATACCATTGGGTGAGTGATGATGATGCTTTAAAGTGCCACTTGTGAGACTTTTAAATCCAAGAATTTAGGCTCATGAGAAATTCAGCAAGACAAATACACTAATGTGACTGCTGTTCTAATCAAAAATATAAGATTTTTGCTGTCCTTAAGGAAACATATCTACTATATAACTGTAGCTGACAATGAACCGTTTTCCTATTGGGAAAAAGTTCACGGTAAGGAAGGCAAGATGGCTCCTGGTGTTAGCCATAGATTGGTCATTCTGGTGGGAAGACTTGGCAAAGTCATTGTGCTGTTTTACTGTTGGATTATATTTGTTTTTGGTTTTGTTTTTTAACCTTACTGATGCCTAAACTTAGGTAGATTTTTTTGGATCTTCCCCTCTGAAGATGTTGTTCCCTTGTTTGTCCCAAGGAACAGATGAGACAGCTCAGGAATGTTAAAGCTGGCACTGGATGAATTGCCACAGTGAGCAGTGGGAAAACTTCAGAGAAAGGGGACTGTAGTGATGACATCAACCCCCAGCCATGTTGCAAGAAAGTATGGGAGGTGGGGTGGAGGTGTTGTGCAGAGCCCTGGTTCCGTTTCTCTCCTGCTAAACTTCTATGTATTGACTACTTCAATACAGCTTTGGTTCAAGTTAGAGGCTGCCACTGCTGTTGGTTCTCCTTCAGTGAGTGTGTGTTTGTTAGAGGCAGGTTAAATCCTATTTGGAATGGAACCTGAAGGGAAGAACACCATATCAGTATGTCAGGCTGTTCAGGATTTTCAGAGGAACTTATTTCAAGCTATGGTGCCTCCCAAGACTAATTTGCCATCTCTTCAGGTAAGGTTTCAATGATTCAAGATGTTCAGTCTTTGAAGGACTCTTGACACTATTTTGTCTCAGGAAATGGGAGAATTTGATGCTTTCAAGGCTGAGGTGGTTAAGGACAGTGTTCTAACTAAGAGGAAGACTGAGACACTTCAAAATTTGGCTCTCCAAAACGAATACAAGACAATTTTCCACCTTTTATAATATATCTGGACTGGAGTTTTCTAAATTTAATACAATATTTAAATTTCTCTCACAAGGCTTTGCAATCTAAGGTGGTTTACATTTCTAAAATTACTTCTCCATTGCAAACATTGTTACGCAAGTGTTCTATATAACTCTGTAATAGATAATTGTAACTCTTTGGTATCTCTTGTCTTGAGAATTTGGTTATGCATCTTTTATTATGCAATGGATAGAATTCATGAGCTCCAAGATAATGTACCCAGATGTGTTTTGTATTATCCAACTTACACATAAAACTTTTTTGTAAATGTAGTTCAGAAGAAAGCAACTTTTACCTTTGAATGCCTTGCTAAGGGTTGTGCTTACAAAAATGCACACTTTTTTGGATCCTAAACTGAGATTTCCTAGCGTGTAGCAGATGGACTCAGGACCAATGGGTATAGTGTACTCCTGTTAGCAGTTGGAGACTGATCAGATTTCAATCTGACATCAGCCCCTAGTACATATACCCCTGCAGGAAGTGCAGCTCCTCAGTATTTTCTGTCTCCATAGCAGTTAGGGACTATCTGCACGCTCTCAGAGCGTTAGACCAAAATTAAAGAAATTTAAAGAAGAAACCTACCTGAAGACGAGCCCCACACTCTTGCGGTGATACCCTCTGGTCCCTCCTCCAGTTGAGTTTCCCGAGGTGATTTCCGTGGTCCCTCGGAGGTGAGTCTCGGTCCGGTGGCCGATTCGTGGCAGGGACCTAGCTCCCGAAGTCTCGGGCGCGGCGTAGAGGCAGCTGGTGCACCCTCGAGCGTGGCAGTGAAGGTATTTGCCCTCTCCCCCCGCAGCCGATGCCGCCCGGAACGAAACCAGGGAGTGCCGAAGACAAGGTAAGGTAGAAATCTTCTCTTCATCTGGTCTCCGAGGATCGAGGAGGAGCGCAGGTCCCGATCAAGACCAGCGTCACCGGGTTGATCCACCCTAGCAGGGCTAGGCCCCAGCTGTTCCAGGGTCTGCCCACCTGGAGACCCGCCGTGGAGGTCACCATATTGCCCGCATGCTCGCCGTCGCCATCTTGGCCCTGTTCGCCGCACCGCCCGCAGTCCGATCCGAGCGCACAAATTGAGCTAAGCCCCAGTGAGTCCGCCCCACAGTCGGGAACCAGAGAACTGGCACCCATCAACTTAGACCCAGCATCGAGCTCTTGGGTGGAGTTGTTCAAGGGGATTCACGCCGTCGTTAAAATACAGCCTGAACCCCGGACGGAACAGCCACATGTCGTCCCAGGACCCTCGAGGCCTAGGCACAAGCTCACACCGTCCAGAAGCCTCACCTACGGGGACACGGACCTCTCTGAAGAAGAAGTCGAGCCCCTGGAGGAGGGGGAACTCCCCCCGGGGACAGAACCACACCGATCCATGAGACGCTTCTTCACAAAGGATGAGCTCCCGGACCTGGTATCTTAATGCCTATCGGAGCTCGCTACCTCGGGGGAACCTAAAATGAACCCCCTGCTAGAGGGCCTTCGCCAGACGTCGCGCCACTTTTCTCTCGCAGGCGGCACAACAGCTAATTGACCTAGAGCGGAATGCTCCGTAGTCCTCATGCAAAAGGGGTTGAGACTTGTCTGCCATGTACCCCCTGGATCCAACAACCAAGGAGCTCCTGGCATGCCCTAGAATGGACGCCATAGGCTGCGCGATCGCTAAGCGCACTACCATCCCAGTGGGGGGAGGAGCGGCGCTCAAGGATACATATGACTGGCGCCTGGAAGCCATACTCAAGCAATCATTCGAAGTTGCAGCCCTGTCCTACAGATTGCGGCCTGCTGCACCGTGGTGGCATGTACCTGCTTATCACAAGCCAGGAATGCCACCCCGGGAGAAGACATGGAATCAGCACTATCTTCTCTCACTGATGCGGCTTCCGATCTAGTGCACACAGCGGCCAGAGGAGTCTCGTCCACAGTGGCAGCCAGCAGACAGCTCTGGCTTCGAAATTGATCGGCTGACGCCTCTTCCAAAACTAGCCTCACGAGGATACCCTTCAAAGAATCCCTCCTGTTTGGCAGCGGACTAGAGAAACTGGCCAGCAAATGGGGTGACTCCCCATTACCACGCATGCCGGAAGGCAGGACAAAAAGAAACCAGAGTCCCTTCCCCAGGTCCACCAAGGGGAGAAGTTCACAGCGCTTCAACCCTTACAAGAGCAACTATCAAGCGTCCCGCCCTACGGACAGGAACCAGCCCCTTCAGAACAAGCACACCAAGAGGGGAACCAGCTCAGATACAGGCCCCGGCCGCACCCCACAATGAGAATCAGCCAACCCATCCAAGGGAAGAAGCCATAGGGGGCAGACTAACCCTATTCGCAGATGGGTCAAGATAACTTCAGACAAGTTCGTGGAATACCCTGCCACCCCCCTCAAGAGGGTGGCAGTGGGAGCTACACTGAACAGGCTTCTGGCCCTCGAGGCCGTAACACCGGTACCTACACGGGAAATGAATACTGGTCATTATTCCATTAACTTCATCGTACCCAAGAAAGAGGGTACATTCAGGCCCATCCGGGACCTCGTCTGTCAACCGCCGCCTAAGGATCCCCCGCTTCCGCATGGAAACCCTATGATCCGTCATATGGGCAATACAACCAGGGGAGTTCCTCACATCCCTGGATCTGTCGGAGGCCTACTTACACATTCCAATTCATCAGGAACACCAGCGCTTCCTACGCTTCAAGGTCCTGAATCGTCAGTTCCGGGCACTACCCTTCGGGTTAGCCACTGCACCCGGACGTTCACCAAGGTGATGATAGTGGTGACTGCAACACTCAGGAAAGAAGGAATCCTACCTGAACGATTGGCTGATCAGAGCAAAGTCACCGGAGGAATAGCAGAGTCATAACACTACTGGAAAGCCTAGGATGGGTGGTCAACACCCCTACAGCCCTCACAGTCGCTGTTTCGACACCAAAGGAGACAAGGTCAGCCTGACCCCCACGAGGAGATCAAAACTGTGGAACTGGCTTCAGTCCTCACTGAGCGTCCCTCGTCCCACAGCATGGGATTATCTGCAAGGCCTCGGGCTGATGGTGTCCACGCTGGAAGTGGTGCCAGGGGCACTAGCCCACATGAGGCCCCTACAACGCTCACTTCTATTGCGGCGGAGTCCATGATCCCAGAACTACACCGTACATCTACCACTTCTGGGCAGAGTCCGGACCCAGCTACGGTGGTGGCTGCAGAACTGCCACACGAGCCGGGGATCAAGACTATCCTCCCCAACCTGGAACCTGCTCACCACAGATGCCAGTCTACACGGGTGTGGAGAACACTGCGAAGAGTTAATTGCCCAAGGGCAATGGAACGCAAAAGAAGCGGGATGGAACATCAACCGCCTAGAAGCGCGGGCAGTCAGATTAGCCTGCCTGCGGTTCGCCCACACATTTCGGGACAAAACGGTCAGAGTGATGTCTGACAATGCCACGACAGTGGCCTACATCAACCGACATCCCTAGAAATAGACCCCCTGATGGCGTGGGCAGCAGCCAATCTCCAGGAGATCTCCGCCGTCCACATCGCCGTGGAAAGAAAACATCACGACAGACTCCCTCAGCAGAGAAAGTCTAAACCCAGGAGAATGGAAACTGTCGTCCACAGCCCTCAAGATAGTGAATCGATGGGAGACCGCAGACATGGACCTTCTAGCAAACAGATCCAATGCTCAAATACCAGATACTTCAGCCGCAGGCGGGATCTACAGTCCAGGGGATCAAGGCCCTGGTACAGACCTGGCCACCAGGGACCCTGTTATACGCCTTCCCACCGGGGCCCTTGATAGGCACAATCATTCACAAGATACAGCAACACAGGGGACTAGTTCTGGTGGCCCCAGATTGGCCAAGAAGACCCTGGTACGCAGACATGAGAAGACTACTGGCAGGGAATCCGCTAGCCCTGCCTCCACACAGAAACCTGCTCCAACAAGGCCTGATCCTTCACGAGGACCCAGCTCAATTCTCCCTTACGGTCTGGCCATTGAGAGGGCGCGACAGAGAGAGCGCATACTCGAGGGTGGTAATAGATACCCTCCGAGCACGCAAGTTCTCCACATCTCTAACGTACATAAAGATCTGGAGAGTTTTTGAGGCCTGGTGCGAAGACCACAACGTCAACCCACTCTCCTCTAAAGTTCTCGTGATTCTGGAATCCTTACAGAATGGACTACAGAAAGGTTTGTCCCTCAACTCCATCAAGTTACAGGTGGCAGCATTGTCATGCTATGGCTCCAGGAGTGAAGGCGACAGCATAGCCTCGCACCCATATGTTTCACGCTTCCTGAAAGGAGTCAAACACATTCGCCCGCCACTAAAGTGGCCAGTACCTCTGTGGAACCTCAACCTCGCCTTGGAGTTCCTAGCAAGATCCGCCTTCAGACCCCTCCGAGGCCTGTCCCTCCGTCTATTAACCTTAAAGACGGTGTTCTTACTGGCCGTGTGTTCGGCCGGATGCATCTCAGAGCTACAAGCACTGTCCTGCTGTGAGCCGTTCTTCAGGCTCACCCCGGGGCCCATCCAACTACGCATGGTCCCCTCCTTCCTCCCCAAAGTGGTCTCACGCTTCCACCTTAACCAAACCATCTCGCTACCAATGATGGATGGCTCGAAGAATTCGGAAGAAGCCCGTAGTCTACGCCACCTCGACATTGGCAGACTCCTATCCAGATACCTGGAAAGGTCGGAACGGGTACGAAAGACGGACCACCTTTTTGTCCTTCACAGCAGAAAGAGGCAAGGGGAAGCGGCCTCGCGGGCAACCATTGCCCGTTGGATCAAGGAAGTCATCAAGGCGGCCTACATAGAAGCGGGAAAGCCACCACCTCTACAGGTCAAGGCCCATTCTACCAGAGCCCAGGCAGTGTCCTGGGCAGAAACTAGAATGCTGTCACCTGCCAAGATCTGCAGGGCGGCTACGTAGTCCTCCATCCACACCTTCCCCAGATTCTACAGTCTGGATGCGCAGGCTCAGGAGGACACGGCATTTGCAAGGTCAATTCTAAGTGGGTCACGGGCAGCCTCCCACCCGGTTCAGGAGTAGCTTTTATACATCCCATTGGTCCTGAGTCCATCTGCTACACGCTAGGAAATGGAGAAATGACTTACCTGTTAATTTCGTTTTCCTTAGTGTAGACAGATGGACTCAGCATCCCACCCTTGGCTGCCATTATGCATGGTTTTCAATGAAGTACGGGCAAGCCATGTTTTAACTTACCTAGAGCGTCCACCCTGTCGGGTGTCGACGCTTTCCAGTTGAGTACACTGGCGGTCGCCAGCTATAGTCAATCAACCAGTTCAAGTCACTCAAGTTTAATCAAGTTTTAAACGTTATTAACAAGTTAATTAAGTTAACCATATGATGAAGTTAATCAATCAGTCACACATATATCCACAATGCTTTTCAAGGAAGAATACTGAGGAGCTGCACTTCCTGCAGGGGTATATGTACTAGGGGCTGACGTCAGATTGAAATCTGATCCGACTCCAGCTGCTAACAGGAGTACACTATACCCATTGGTCCTGAGTCCATCTGTCTACACTAAGGAAAATGAAATTATCAGATAAGTAATTTCTCCATTTCTTGCAAAAACAGAATTTTCCCATTTGTACCTGTTATGCCTATAGAGGTTAGCTCTGTTTCATCTAAAGAGATTGCGTTCTCTAAGGTGGCCTTCTCTTGTTTCTTTTTTTTCTTTAGGATGGTATTTTGCAATGGCTTGTGACTTGATGCCCTGAGAGTTTTTCATTAATCTTTGTTGCCTTCTCTCTTATTGTGTGAAGGTCTGTCTCTAAATTTACTTGGTTTTGTATATTAGTACTTTTTTGAAGGGAGGATTCTTTTCTTTTAAACCCTATCTGTAGTATGTTTGTTGAACTTGCATATAAAATGAATAGTTAAAATGTTCATGATAAAAACTTCTAGAAATATATTTATATAACTAGGAAAAGTTAGAATGTAATGTGGTTCTCACTATTAAGTTGGGCATAGAACAACATAACCATCATTTAAGTATGTCCTCTCTCCAGTCAAAAAAGCAAACTTGGAGATTTACTGTCTTAAGGACCATTCACTTTGATGGACTACCTTCCATCTAAACCAATTCATTCCATGGTAGAACAGTAGTAGATCCAGGAGTGCATTTTTCTATGTTCATTGAGAATCACAAATTATGGTACAATAGAAACATAGAAATGACGGCAGAAGAAGACCAAACGGCCCATCCAGTCTGCCCAGCAAGTTTCACACATTTTTTCTCATACTTATCTGTTTCTCTTAGCTCTTTGGTTCTATTTCCCTTCCACCCCCACCATTAATGTAGAGAGCAGTGATGGAGCTGCATCCAAGTGAAATATCTAGCTTGATTACTTAGGGGTAGTAGGGGTAGTAACCACCGCAATAAGCAAGCTACACCCATGCTTATTTGTTTTACCCAGAATATGTTATTCAGCCGTTATTGGTTGTTTTTCTTCTCCCCTGCCGTTGAAGCAGGGAGCTATGCTGGATATGCGTGTAGTATCAGTTTTTCTTCTCCCCTGCCGTTGAAGCAGAGAGCTATGCTGGATATGCGTGAAGTATCAGTTTTTCTTCTCCCCTGCCGTTAAAGCAGGGAGCTATGCTGGATATGCGTGAAGTATCAGTTTTTCTTCTCCCCTGCCGTTAAAGCAGAGAGCTATGCTGGAAATGCATTGAAAGTGAAGTATCAGGCTTATTTGGTTTTGGGTAGTAACCGCCGTAACACGCCAGCTACTCCCCGCTTTGTGAGTGCGAATCCTTTTTTCTTCTCCCCTGTTGTTGAAGCAGAGAGCTATGCTGGATATGCGTGAAGTATCAGTTTTTCTTCTCCCCTGCCGTTGAAGCAGGGAGCTATGCTGGATATGCGTGAAGTATCAGTTTTTCTTCTCCCCTGCCGTTGAAGCAGAGAGCTATGCTGGATATGCGTGAAGTATCAGTTTTTCTTCTCCCCTGCCGTTGAAGCAGAGAGTTATGCTGGATATGCGTGAAGTATCAGTTTTTCTTCTCCCCTGCCGTTGAAGCAGAGAGCTATGCTGGATATGCGTGAAGTATCAGTTTTTCTTCTCCCCTGCTGTTGAAGCAGGGAGCTATGCTGGATATGCGTGAAGTATCAGTTTTTCTTCTCCCCTGCCGTTGAAGCAGAGAGCTATGCTGGATATGCATTGAAAGTGAAGTATCAGGCTTATTTGGTTTGGGGTAGTAACCGCCGTAACAAGCCAGCTACTCCCCGCTTTGTGAGTGCGAATCCTTTTTTCCACATTTCCTCTTGCTGTTGTAGCTTAGAGCGATGTTGGAGTCGCAGTAACCATGTGTGTGTTTATTGAATAAGGGTATTATCTCCAGGCAGTAGCCGTCATTCTGGCGAGCCACCCACTCTTTATTGACGGCCTCTTGATTTTGTGGATCCACAGTGTTTATCCCACGCCCCTTTGAAGTCCTTCACAGTTCTGGTCTTCACCACATCCTCCGGAAGGGCATTCCAGGCATCCACCACCCTCTCCGTGAAGAAATACTTCCTGACATTGGTTCTGAATCTTCCTCCCTGGAGCTTCAAATCGTGACCCCTGGTTCTGCTGATTTTTTTTTCCTACGGAAAAGGTTTGTCGTTGGATCATTAAAACCTTTCAAGTATCTGAAAGTCTGTATCATATCACCTCTGCTCCTCCTTTCCTCCAGGGTGTACATATTTAGATTCTTCAATCTCTCCTCATAAGTCATTCGATGAAGACCTTCCACCTTTTTGGTCGCCCTTCTCTGGACCGCCTCCATCTTGTCTCTGTCTCTTCGGAGATACGGTCTCCAGAACTGAACACAATACTCCAGGTGAGGTCTCACCAAGGACCTGTACAAGGGGATAATCACTTCCCTTTTCTTACTCGATATTCCTCTCTCTATGCAGCCCAGCATTCTTCTGGCTTTAGCTATCGCCTTGTCACATTGTTTCGCCGACTTCAGATCATTAGACACCATCACCCCAAGGTCTCTCTCCTGCTCCGTGCACATCAGCCTTTCTCCCCCCATCGAATACAGTTCATTCGGATTTCCACTCCCCATATGCATGACTCTGCACTTCTTGGCATTGAATGTCAGCTGCCATATCTTCGACCACTCTTCCATCTTCCTTAAATCCTGTCTCATTCTCTCCACTCCTTCCGGCGTGTCCACTCTGTTGCAGATCTTAGTGTCATCCGCAAAAAGACCTTCCACCTTACCTTCTATCCCTTCCGCAATGTCGCTCACAAAGATATTGAAAAGGACCGGTCCCAACACCGATCCCTGCGGTACACCGCTTAAAACCGCTCTCTCTTCAGAGAGAGTTCCATTTACCATCACACATTGTCTTCTGTCCGTCAACCAGTTTGCAATCCAGGCCACCACCTCGGCACTCACTCCTAAGCTTCTCATTTTATTCACCAGTCTCCTGTGCGGGACAGTGTCAAAAGCTTTGCTGAAGTCCAAGTAGATGACATCGAGTGCTCTTCCTTGATCCAATTCCTTGGTTACCCAGTCAAAAAGGTCAATCAGATTTGTCTGACAGGATCTTCCAATGATGAATCCATGCTGCCTCTGGTCCAGCAATTCTCCCGACTGTAGATAGTTCACTATTCTCTCTTTCAACAGTGACTCCATTACTTTTCCCACCACCGAAGTGAGGCTAACCGGTCTGTAGTTACCAGCCTCTTCTCTGTTCCCACTCTTGTGAAGCGGGACCACCACTGCTCTCCTCCAATTATTCGGCACCACTCCCGTTTCTAGGGATCTATTGAACAGGTCACAGAGCGGACCCGCCAGCACATCTCTGAGCTCCCTCAGTATTCTGGGATGAACTTCATCAGGCCCCATGGCTTTGTCCACTTTCAGTTTCACCAGCTCTTCCCATACATTTTCTACTGTAAATGGAGTTACATCTACTCTATTCCCCTCCAGTTTCTTGTTAACTAGTGATGGTCCTTCTCCAGGGTCCTCTTTAGTGAACACAGAACTGAAGTATTCATTTAAGATTTCTGCCATTTCTTTGTCTCTCTCCACACATTGATCCTTTCCACCTTTTAATTTCACTATACCACTTTGAACTTTTCTCTTTTCACTGATGTATCTGAAAAATGTTTTGTTACCACTCTTTACCTCTTTGGCAATCCTCTCTTCCGTTTGACTTTTTGCCATCTTGATTAATTTCTTCGTCTCCCTCAGTTCTACCAGATATTCTTCTTTGTGCTCCTCCTTTTGGGACCTTTTATATTTCTTGAACGCTGTTCTTTTAGCCTTTATTTTGTCAGCCACCTCCTTTGAGAACCAGATAGGTTTCATTTTTCTTTTGCTTTTCTTTACTTTTCTAACATATAGATTAGTTGCCTTGGTAATTGCTCCTTTTAGATTGGTCCACTGTTGATCCACATCTCTCTCGTTTTCCCAGCCTTTTAGTTCTTCCTCCAGGTACTTCCCCATTTCATCAAAGTCTGTGTTATTGAACATCAAAACTTGGGTTTTTGTGCTTCTTTTCCGTGTCCTTTTTGTGATATTAAACCATACCGTTTGATGATCACTGGTGCTGAGGTGGGCACCCACCTGGACGTCTGAGACATTATCTCCATTAGTGAGCACTAAGTCGAGTATAGCTCCTTCTCTCGTGGGTTCCATTACCATTTGTTTGAACAAAGCTACTTGCAGGGCATCTACTATTACTCTACTATTATTAGATTCTGCAGATGGGATTCTCCAGTCTACATCTGGCATATTAAAGTCTCCAACGATCACCACTTCTCCTTTCTTTGCTATCCTTTCATATAGCATTTAAAAAAGCCAAAGCAGCTGCCATATGCACTTCATCTCATCACCTCTCTCAAGCAGAAAATCAAGAAACAAGTTTTCATCAGTTCTGTTTGCTCTTAAATGGATCAGAAGATTTAGGTATGACAACCTGATTTAAATGCCTGCTTGTTTCCCTGACCAACTACTCTATTGTAAATAATCATGCTTTATAATTTTTGAAAGCATGCCATGGTAAACTTCTCAGATGTAATGATTTCGATATAGAAATTGCAAAGGTTGTGTGTCAGAAGTCTGACATCCTTAGTATTGAGATGAAGTCAAAGCACTCTATCGACATGTTCAGCAGTAATATATCATTTAAATGCTGTTGAGAAATTTTAAAATATGGTTGCTGTGTTTGTACACTAGAATTGATAGAAATAACGGTCAACACTAGTCAGAAATGTATGATATTCCAATAAGTAACATCTATGATGTATTTGTTGACCTTTATTTCTCATAGGACATCATATGGAGCCCGGCATGGAAAACTTTGACAAACAGCATGCCACTATCCACGTGTCCTTCAGTCTTTTTTTTTTTTCTGCGGTGTTAGTGGCCTCACAGTTTTTGAAGCTCTGCTCTTCAAAGTTTCCTCTTCAGAATTTCGGAGTTTTCTTTTCCGCGTCTGGTCCCCCTTCTTCGATTGGTGCCCTCGGCGGCATGGTAGGTTTCTCTTTTTTGCCTCCTTGTAGTCTATTCCCGACATTGGCCATCAACTGCTCGCTGGTCATTTTCCAGTGCGCCCAGACCATGTCTATTACTGATCCACTCTAGATCTGTATCCTCTGCCTGGGGCCATCGCACGACATCTTGAGTGTCAGCTGTGCAATCAGATGACTCCCAAAGGCTGTCGTGCTTGGCTGCACAAAATGGAGGAATGTTTTGGTTCTAAAATGTCTACTCCATGCCAGCATCGGGGACATCGATGCCCGGGGGCCAAGGGGAGCACTTAGATACCTTGTCCCCCTCTACACCCCCAGTAGGATTGTCCCGAGAGAGAGGAGCCGGTGATAGGCACTCTGTCGCTAATGCTTTCAAAGGCATCAAGATCTTAGCATTCTCGATGCTGGGGAAGGACCGTACCAGGCATTGAGGAAAATACCAAAAGCATGGTCACTATGCATGGCTCTGGATCGGCAGCAGTGGCTGCCGTGCCGCCACCGAAGTGACCCCGCGAAATGGAGGCCCCATCCTCTGATAAACCTAGCAGTCCCAGGCGTTCCCCACAGTTATCGGTGCTGGGCTCTGAGCCTTCTCAGGGCTCCAGGAAGCTTCGGTGATGCCTTGTCCTCTGTTGGTCCTGGCTTCCCTGGACTTCCAGGAGGAGTTGGAGTGCAGGGTACAGAGCGTAGTACTCCAACCCCTACAGGGCATCAAACCGCCCCTGGTGCTGGCCCCCCATTCTGGTGCCAGAGCATGCACCTTCACCGTTGGTGCCCCTGCTAGAGCATGTGGATATCCTCCTTGGAGTCCTTCCAATGCAACCGGTGCTCTAGGAACCCTCTGTTCCCCAGCGACCACAGATGCCCTCGTCTTGAGCGATACCCATTATCGGGTCCTCTGAAGAAGATATGCTGCAGCCACCGGAACCTATGGGTCTCTGGTCCCGCGGCCATGGTTTCCTGAACCTGTGCCTGGAACATCGGGAACCTCCCATCAGTGCCATTACTGCCCTCGTAGCCACTCGGCTTGGGCACCGGTGGCCATAAGGCCCACCCAAGCAGCCCCCTTAGGGACCTCAGCGAGGAGGAAGGCCCCTATGACTCCTGAGGAGATGATACGTAGGACTCCTGAGGAGTCCAGTGACCTCTCAGCCTTTGCCACTGGATGAGAGATGCAGGTCTCTACCAGAGAACCTCCTTTATGGGATTCGACCAACTATGGCTGAAGCCATTACCTTCTAGCTCCTTACAGAGGGGGACGCTTGACACAAGATGATGGAGGTTCTCCAGTTTGTCAATGCACCAAAGGAGGTAATGGCTGTCCCAGTCCATGAGATCTTCAAGGAACGTCTCCTGAAGATTTGGGAACATCTGGTGTCAGTTCCTCATGTTAACAGGTAAAAAGGTAAAGTGTGCAAGAGGTGTGGACATTGTTTAAAAAAAAAATAAAAATCCTAGAAGCACAGTCCAGATGTATTCCACACATTAAAGGTGGAAGGAAGGCAAAACAATGACCAGCATGGTTAAAAGGTGATGTGAAAGAGGCTATTTTAGACAAAAAATCTTCGTTCAAGAATTGGAAGAAGAATTCAACAGAAGAAAATAGGATAAAGCATAAGCGCTGGCAAGTTAAATGTAAGACATTTGATAAAACAGGCTAAGAGAATTTGAAAAGAAGTTGGCCTTAGAGGCAAAAACTCACAGTAAAAACTTTTTAAAATATATCCAAAGCAGAAAGCCTGTGAGGGAGTCAGTTGGATCATTAGATGATTGAGGGGTTAAAGGGGCATTTAGAGAAGATAATACCATCATGGAAAGATAAACTATTTCTTTGCTTCGGTGTTTACTGAAGAGGATGTTGGGGAGATACCTGTTCCAGAGAAGGTTTTCATGGGTAATGATTGAGATGAACTGAACCAAATCACAGTGAACCTAGAAGATGGGGGGTAGGCCTGATTGATAAACTGAAGAGAAGTAGGGGTGGAAGGAAAATTAGAACCAAAAAGTTACCACTAAGGGTCCTGACCTCAGCGGTCAGAGTAACAGATAAGTATGAGAGAAATAACTGTGAAAGCTTGCTGGGCAGACTGGATGGGCCGTATGGTCATCTTCTGCCGTCACTTCTGTTTCTATGTAGTAAATCACCTGGACCGGATAGTATACACCATAGGGTTCTGATGGAACGCAAAATGAAATTTCAGATCTATTAGTTAAATTTTGTAACCTATCAGTAAAATCATCCACTGTACCTGAAGAGACTGGATGGTGGCTAATGTAACTCCAATATTTAAAAAGGGCTCCAGGGGTGATCCGGGAAACTACAGACCAGTTAGCCTGACTTCTGTGCCAGGAAAAATAGTGGAAAGTGTTCTAAAGATCAAAATCACAGAACATATAGACATGATTTAATGGAACAAAGTCAGCATGGCTTTACCTAAGGCAAGTCTTTCCTCACAAATCTGCTTCACTTTTTTGAAGGGGTTAATAAACATGTAGCTATAGGTGAACCGGTGGATGGTAGTGTATTTGGATTTTCAGAAGGCATTTGAAAAAGTTCTTCATGAGAGGCTTCTAAGAAAAGTAAAATGTCATGGGATAGGTGGTGATGTCCTTTTGTGGATTATAAACTAGGGATGTGAATCGTTTTAGGACGATTAAAATTATCGTCCGATAATTTTAATATCGTCTTAAACCGTTATGGAACACAATACAATAGAGATTCTAACGATTTATCGTTATAAATCGTTAGAATCGTGAGCCGGCACACTAAAACCCCCTAAAACCCACCCCCGACCCTTTAAATTAAATCCCCCACCCTCCCGCACCCCCCCCCCCCCAAATGACTTAAATAACCTGCGGGTCCAGCGGCGGTCCGGAACGGCAGCGGTCCGGAACGGGCTCCTGCTACTGAATCTTGTTGTCTTCGGCCGGCGCCATTTTCCAAAATGGCGCCGAAAAATGGCGGCGGCCATAGACGAACACGATTGGACGGCAGGAGGTCCTTCCGGACCCCCGCTGGACTTTTGGCAAGTCTTGTGGGGGTCAGGAGGCCCCCCCAAGCTGGCCAAAAGTTCCTGGAGGTCCAGCGGGGGTCAGGGAGCGATTTCCCGCCGCGAATCGTTTTCGTACGGAAAATGGCGCCGGCAGGAGATCGACTGCAGGAGGTCGTTCAGCGAGGGTTCCGGCGCCTCGCTGAACGACCTCCTGCAGTCGATCTCCTGCCGGCGCCATTTTCTGTACGAAAACGATTCGCGGCGGGAAATCGCTCCCTGACCCCCGCTGGACCTCCAGGAACTTTTGGCCAGCTTGGGGGGGGGGGGGCCTCCTGACCTCCACAAGACTTGCCAAAAGTCCAGCGGGGGTCCGGAAGGACCTCCTGCTGTCCAATCGTGTTCGTCTATGGCCGCCGCCATTTTTCGGCGCCATTTTGGAAAATGGCGCCGGCCGAAGACAACAAGATTCAGTAGCAGGAGCCCGTTCCGGACCGCTGCCGTTCCGGACCGCCGCTGGACCCGCAGGTTATTTAAGTCAGTTGGGGGGGGGGTTCGGGAGGGTGGGGGATTTAATTTAAAGGGTCGGGGGTGGGTTTTAGGGGGTTTTAATGTGCCGGTTTTGCGATTTTACGTTTTTTCGATTTTTTACGATTTTTCACGATATTTTACCCCCCCAAACGGCAACAATACGATTCCCTCCCCCTCCCAGCCGAAATCGATCGTTAAGACGATCGAGGACACGATTCACATCTCTATTATAAACTGATTAAAGGCAGGAAACAGGATTAAATAGACATTTTCTCAGTGGAAAAGAATATACAATGGCGTGCCTCAAGGATCTGTACTAGGACTTGTGCTTTTCAATATATTTATAAATGATCTGGAAAGGAATACGAGTGAGGTAATCAAATTTGCAGATGATACAAAATTATTCAGAGTAGTTAAATCACAAGTAGATTGTGATAAATTACAGGAGGACCTTGTGAGACTGGAAAATTGGGCAACCAAATGGCAGATGAAATTTAATGTGGATAAGTGCAAGGTAATGCATATAGGGAAAAATAACCTATGTTGTAGTTACATGATGTTAGGTTCACTATTAGGAGCTACTGCCCAGGTAAAAGATCTAGGCATCATAGTGGATAATACATTGAATTAGTCAGCTCAGTGTGCTGTGCAGTCAAAAAAGCAAACAATCGGGCCAATACAGTACAGTGCGCTCCGACGGAGCGCACTGTTAACTTACCATTGGATGTGCGTTTTCCCTTACCCCTTATTCAGTAATGGGCGGAAAATGCGTGTCCAACCCGCCAAACCTAATAGCGCCCTCAACATGCAATTGCGTGTTGATGGCCCTATTAGGTATTCCCACGCAATACAGAAAGTAAAATGTGCAGCCAAGCCGCACACTTTACTTTCAGAAATTAGCGCCTACCCAAAGGTAGGCGCTAATTTCGTCGAGCACTGGGAAAGTGCACAGAAAAGCAGTAAAAACTGCTTTTCTGTGCACCCTCCGACTTAATAATGGTGATATTAAGTCGGAGGTCCCGAAGGGTAAAAAGAAAAAAAAATTTGAAGTCAGCCCGCGGCTGTCGGATTGAAAACCGGACGCTCAATTTTGCCGGTGTCTGGTTTCCGAGCCCGTGGCTGTCAGCAGATTTGAGAACCGACGCTGGAAAAATTGAGCGTCAGCTGACAAACCTGCTGACAGCCGCCGCTCCAGGCCAAAAGGAGGCGCTAGGGACGTGCATATTTTGGTTCACATACCGCAAATCCAAGTGGCAGCCAAAGCTCGTCAATGAAGCGGTAGGCCTGTTGGAAACTGGATGCTGGGGTTGATGGACCCTTAGTCTGACCCAGTATGGAAATTTCTTATGTTCTTATTTCTTTGGTTCAACAGGCGTTGGGATTTGAGAGGTGCCACCTCTCTCACGAATTGGTGGTGGAATCTGCTCTCAAAAAAGCCAAATGCTCCCGCACCCATGCCTCTTCCCCTCCAGGCCAAAATCACAGGAGCTGGATGCCCTCAGTAGGAAGATGTTTCAGGGCACTATACTTATTGCCGGCATCACCTCCAACCAATTGTATATGATCCAATACAATCAGAACCTCTGGAAACAGGTCCAGGAACTGGCAGAGTGCCTCAGGGAGAGGAAGAGGCAGATAGAGGTGAAAGGGGTGGGGGGGAGAGGGTGGCTGTTTGAGGTAGGATGGCTGTTTGAGGAGAAGGAGAGGGAGGCTGATTGGGTAGGATGGCTGTTTGAGGAGTAGGAGGACATTATGTATAAGCTTCTCTGAAGAGCCAAGTTTTTAAGTTTTGTTTGAATTTCTTGTGACAAGGCTCCAGGTGCAGGTCTGCGGGCATTTTATTCCAAAAGTTGGTTCCTGCTATGGTAAATGAACGTTCTCTTGTGGAAGCATGTTTAATTTGTTTGAGAGCGGGAATCTTGAGTTTGGCTTGGTGTATTGTTCTTGTAGGTCTATTAGATTTGTGGAATGTAAAAGGGTCAGAGAACCATTGCATTTCTTGGTTGTAGATGGATTTGTGTATGAGGGTAAGGATTTTGTATGTAATTCTCGATTCTACTGGTAGCCAGTGAAGGTATTGGAGTACCGGTGTTATGTGATCATGGCGATGCGCATTGGTGAGTATTCGGGCGGCTGCATATCATATACATGCGGCAGGCAGAGACGGATACGCGTCCATTTCGGCAAGCGGTAAGGATGTGTAAAACTGGATACTGAATCGCGGGTTCGCCTTAAGCGTCCAAATTGTGCGTCGAAAGCGGGTTAGAAACAGGGTAACAGCGGCCGCGCTTTACTGTATCGGCCCGAGAGTTAGTGAGCTTCAGGCCTTTGTTACGTACCCACCCTACACAAAATTCTTTCATGACCGGGTGGTTCTTCGTATGATCCCAAGTTCCGCCTAAGGTGGGGACTGATTTCCACCTCAATCAGTCCGTTGTTCTGCCCACCTTCTTCCCGAGGCCCCGTTCTCACCATGGTGAATGGGCGCTACACACGGGTTGCAAGAGGGCCTTAGCCTTTTTAGAACACACAACAGGCCATAGGCAGTTTACTCAGCTCTCCATCTCTTTCGATAAGAATAGATTGGGGGTTGCAGTGGGCAAACAGACTGTCCAATTGGCTAGCAGATTCTATTTCTTTCTGCTATGCCTAAGCGGGCCTTTAGCTAGGAGACTGGGTCCAAGCTCAGTCTGTGAGGGCTATGGTGACGTCGGTAGCCCATCGCCAAAATTCGCAGGGCTGCGATGTGAGTTCTCTACAAATGTTCCTGGCCCACTACTTCTTGGACAAGGATGGTTGGCAAGATGATAGCTTCAGCCAATCTGACCTTCGCAACCTCTTCCCACCTAAGGGCCTTTTTTTTGGGACCAGGCTGTCCCCCAGTTTTCCCAGCTGCACCGCAGTTGTTTGGTGCCCATTGGCACCTGTTTTTCTCTGCAGATTGGTAATAGGTTTCCGGGAATAGAAAGCAAAGTTGCTTACCTGTAAAAGGACAGCAGGATGTTAGTCCCGAGGAGTTGGGTTCTCCTGCATTTTGTTGTTTTGTTTTTCTCCGCTCGTGAATTCTGTTACGAGACTGAATGGGGACCCTGCATGGATGCACGGATAATGGCATGCTGGGCATTTTCAGTGTGCCAGTCAAAGTTTCTAGAAACTTTGACAAAAGGTTTCCATGCTGGGCTCCATCTGATGATGTCACCCATTTGCGAGGACTAATATCCTGCTATCCTAGGAGAACCCCTGTTACAGGTAAGCAACTCTGTTTTCTCCAAGGGCAAGCGGGATGGCAGTCCTCACAAGTGGGTAAGATCATCAGATGGAGCCTTGCATGAAATCTTTATCTCAAAGTTTCTAGGATATTGAGCATGCCCCACTGCTACATGCCCATGTGGGAGCCCCTTCAGTCTTTTCCACAGAGCTCACCAATCGTGGATATTTGCCCTCCCTGAGTTTGAGTTCCTATCGGTGCAGGAATTGCATCTTCACAGGGCTCTTTGGTCTTATTTTCTCCATTTAGTTATCCTTATTTTTAAGGTTGGTTCCTTACATTTACTTTTTCAAGTTCGGTACACCAAAGTGGTATTAACCTTGTACCAGTCATAGAGTAGTTTGATTTAGCTTTGCTAGTTATCCATACTGGTAACTGGATGAAAAAGAATCAGTAGCTTCAAAAAATACCCCCTGTGTGACAGGGTCATGTCTATCAGATCCCCATAATAGATGTGTCCTATGCCTGGATGGGAGTTATGACACCTGGAAGTCCTGGCTTAACCTTGGGAATTAAGACTGGAATAGGAGGTATCGACATCGATAGACCCAGGAGTTGCATTGGACACTATTGGTGCATCCGGAATGAGGGGGCATCATCTGCTTCCTTACATCTGAAGAAGGTGAAGGGTTCAGCCTCTTCAGTTAAAATATTGAAGAAAAAGAAATATCTGTCAAGGCCAGAAGCGGCAACATTCTGGCTGCAGCCAAAAAAACCTCTGAAGCATTCCCAGAGGTTCAGGTTTTGCTGCTGTTGTACCTAAGGTTTCCCAGGAGGACATGGCCAGCCCTCCTCCTGCCTCCCAACCTGTGTTGTCAGCAATCTTTGAGGCGCAGCTGGAAAGGAAGATGCAGCAGGCCCTGGACAGAGAGATGCAGAATCTTGGTGCACTGGCATCGAAGGCATCGGTGTAGATTCAGACGGATGTCCAGCCACTATGTCCTTTTGCCTGGCAGATCGGCACCAATGTCAGTTCCCGAAGGGGAGGTGACATCGATGTCTGCCAAAACAATGATGATCTCTAGTCCATTGGGCAGGGGATGGAGGAGCTCCTTGGGGTCCAGGCCTCAACAGATGAGTCCTCCTTCTGAGGTATTTGCTGGCCAGACAAGATCTGAGTCATCAACTCCAACATACTAGTCTGATTCAGACTCCTTGTTCTTGGGGTATGATTATGGGTTTCTCTGAAGAGAGTGAATAGACTAATCTCTTCTCTTCCCCTTTTTTGCAGGAAAGGAAGAAGTCTCCACCTGAAGACCTTACCTTTCCTGGTTTCATCCACAGAACAGTTACTACCATTCCATTTACTTTATGGGAGAAGGATCAGTCCATGAAACAAGATGCTGTACATTGTCCAGTTCATGGAGCCTCCTATGAAGATTGTGGTAGTCCAGTGCATGTGCTCCTTCAAGAGATGCACATGAAGATATGAAAACCCTCTCTCTGTGCCTTCTGTTAACAGGAAGGCCAGCACAACTTCTCTCATCTAAATGGTTCCCAGATTCAAGAAGACAGCTACTGCTCCAGTCTATAATCATCAAATCTGCTCTCAAGAGAGCCAAGACAAGCAGAACCCATTCCTCTGTGCCCTTGGGTAAGGATTTTAGGACTTTGGATGCTTTTAGATGAAAGGTTTTTCAGGCTGCTATGCTTAATGCCTGCATAGCCTTCTGTCAACTTATGAGCCAATTTATGCAGGACATCCAGAAGCAGATGGTTTAAGTGGCAGAGCAGCTTCCTCAGAAGCAGTATGATAGTTTCTAGTCACTAGTGGACAAGGATATGAAATGTGGAAAATAAATTTGTCAGGTCCACATTTTTTTTTTAAGTGTCATCGACAGTGTCTGCCATGGCAATTGATGCCTATAGCCTTACCTAGATGCAGGCCTCAACCCCCTGAACTGAGGTCTGGGAAAGAGACATACCATGTACTAGAGAGAATCTCTTCAGCAATGAGGTAAGGGAAGCAGTTGTAATGTCAGAGCACAGTGCAATGCTTCAGCAATTCTCCACTACCACTCCAGACCATTCCTACTCAGCTAGGAGATATCTGAGCATAGGGATGAGGCAGCACTTATATTAGCTGAGCAGATGTTTTCCTTTGTCGTCTCCTCCTCCCCACCCAGTCATGTCAACAGACCTCTCAGATGGGCATGAGACAACAGAGGATCCCTAAGCCACAGCCAGCATCCCAGCCAAAACATGGGATGGGATTTGGCTGGATTGACAAGAGCATAGCAGGATCCTGGTACCAGTGCCAGAAGACTCTCCTGTCAGAGGCAGGCTGAGGTTTCTCGTAAATTGTTAGCTCAGTGAACCTCAGAAATGTGAGGCCTTAGCATAATAAGGAAAGGGTACAGATTGACCTGTTGGATATCCATCCAAATTGTCCTTCAGGTACAGCTTGGGGAAAATCTCAGCATTGGGAACTGCTGCAGAAGGCACTCTTCTCCCTTTTAGAGACTCATGCAATCAAACTTGTTCCACCAGGGGGAAGTGGGGGGAGATGGCTGAATTGTACACAAAGTATTTCCTGATTCTAAAAAAAACCAAACCCATCCTAAATGTAAGAGCTTTGAACAAATTCATAAAAAGAAAATGTTCAAGATGGTTTCCATGGGTACTTGGATTCCCTTTTTCGAAAAAGGCAACTGATTATGCTATCTCAACCTAAAGGATGCTTAACACCAACCTCAAGAGCTTTCCAGCTCTCAGAGATTATCTCGGATTTATAATAAGGAATCATCACCTCTAATATCGTGTGCTGCCTTTTCACGAAGCAGCCCCACATTGGTTTTTTTCAGAGTACTTCACCATGGGAGTGGCACACATTCCCCTACCTGGACAATTGGCTGGTCAAGTGCACATGTGAGGTAAGAATCATCCTGCGGTGACCCACAAAGAGGAAGCCAAGAGTGAGGTCTTGTAGAGAGTGTGTGTGTGTGTATGAGAGTGAGTTGAATGATTGGGGTAGATTTTACAAATTTGTGCACACGAGTACTTTTGTTCGCGCACCAGGCGCAAACAAGAGTACGCGGGATTTTAATAGATACGCACATAGCCGTTAAAATCCGGGATCGGCGCGCGCAAGGCTGTGCAAAATCGGCAGCCTGCGCGTGCCAAGCCGCGCAGCCTGCCTCCATTCCCTCTGCCTCCCCCCACCTTCCCCTCCCTTCCCCTACCTAACCCACCCCACCAGCCCTATCTAAACCCACCCCACCTTTGTAGGCGTAACTTGCGTGCACCGGGCCGGCCGCCAGCGTGCGATTCCCAGGCCCAGGAATCGTTTTGGAGGCCTCGGCCCCGCCCCCAAATGACGCACCATCGCAACACGCCCCCAGGGAAACCCCAGGACTTGCGCGTGTCTCGGGGCTTGCGCACGCTGCCGAGCCTACTCAACATAGGCTCGGCGCGCGCAGAGGGTACTTCGGCCAGATTTTTGGGGGGTACGCGCGTATCCCTTTGAAAATCTGGCCCATTGTGTGTGAGAGAAAGTGAGCTGAGAGATGTGTGTGGGAGTGAGAGCCTGTATGATTGGAGCGACAGCATGTAAGAGCCTCTGTGTGTGAGACAGCATGTGAGATTGAGCCTGTGTGTGTGAGAGAGAGCAAGTAAAAGTGTGTATTTATGAGAGAGAGCATTTGAGAGTGAGAGCTGTGCGTGAGAGACTATGAGTGTGAGAGCCTGTGCCTGTGTGTATGTGTGTAAGAGAGAGACAGCGTGTGAGAATAACAGCCTGTGTGTGTGAGAGAGAGATAGACAACAAGTGAGAATGAGAGCCTGAGTGTATGTTTGAGGGAAGAAAAGAAGGTGGATAGAGAAGAAACAGAAAAAAAGAGATCCTGTGAATGGAATTGGCAAAAGACCAAGAAAGAAAGGTGGGGGAAAAAAAGCCTGTGACCAACCAATTAGAAAACTAAGATCAGACAGCAAAGGTAAAAAAAAAAAATAATAATTTTTTTCATTTTCTGTGAGTGGCATATGTTATCCTTGGGAATGTGCAAGAGTAGCACTTTCTCTATGCCGATCTCGCATTGTATGAGATCAGCATATCAGAACTGGAAACTGCAAATTTTTAATACCGCAGGGCCTGCATAGAGGCAGCAGAATGGACTTCAGTGCCAGTAGCAGCGATTGGCGCCTCTCCAATAGCCACGCGGCAGCAGTGACAGTGGCAGCAGAGGAATGAGAGAGGCTCCGAGGTTGCTGGCAAAAGAAAGAAGGTGGGGGGGGGGGGGTCTGCCTTCAATGTGTGCATGTGTATGAATAGGAGAGGGGTGTGTGTGAGAGTGAGAGGGAATGGATGCTGCAGGTGGATTCCAACCTACCAGCAGCTGAAATGAAGATGAGGACCTGACGCTGCTGGTGGATCCCAACCAAAGAAGAGCTGGAGGCGC
Organism: Rhinatrema bivittatum; assembly: GCF_901001135.1. Taxonomy (NCBI): domain Eukaryota; kingdom Metazoa; phylum Chordata; class Amphibia; order Gymnophiona; family Rhinatrematidae; genus Rhinatrema; species Rhinatrema bivittatum. The sequence continues at coordinate 362,293,520 of NC_042615.1, read as the reverse complement.
CTACGGGTTTGTCTGAGAGAGAGCGTATGTGTGTATATAAGAAAGAGAGAAGAATGTTTGTGCATCTCTCTTCCACTAATCCATGACAATCTCAGGATGTCTGGAAATCAAAGTTCCCAGGTATGGAGCACGTGAATCTTTGTCTAGCAAAGCCATGAGGAAAATAAAACCAGAGAAACCGAAGTCCTCAGGAGTATTTATTAGAAAAACACTATTCCAGTAAGTGCCCGACTCAAGGCCTGAGTTTCGCCCGATTACGGGCTGCTTCAGGGGCTGTTCATGATAGATTTTGTCAATTGACGGGAATCAATATAGTTATCCCGTACCTCATCCAGAAGCACAAGATCATTGGTAAAAGATGTGTTCCAATTTGTTTGTGAGGATACTTTCAGATTAGCATCATGCAGGTGCATACAAACATGAAATTGCTCCGGATCACAGTGTTTGGGGTTGTTGGTTTAGAAATGGAGAAAAGAACAATTTAGGAGATATTTCTTGATTTTTAGGATGCGGCATATACTGTGGGGTAGATTTTATAAAACTGCGCTCGTGCATACATTTATAACACCAACATTTTTTTTTTTTAATTACTGATGCAATAAGCAAATGATATGCTAATGCATTGGGAGTTAAAAAAACAAAACACGTAAAAACTGCAAAATGTGCGTTTGGCACAGGTCAAGCACACATTTTAACTAGGGAAGGGGGTGGAGGCATCCCTGACAGGACCGTCTGGGTAAGTGGTGGCAGCAACCAGCACTTACCTGCATACGTTCTAACTTATTTAATATGAGACCCAGGATGTGGAGCATGTAAACAGAATTACTATAAATATGAGACCTGCTATGTGAGAAAACTCTTAGCGAGATCAGGATTTACCTTCATACGATGCTATTAGTACGATAGCTATCGTGTCTGTGAGCCATTATTATTAGGCTTCTTAAATCATTAGATAACTTGATCGCTTCTGCTTGCACTTGCTTGTACTTGTGCTTATTAAAGTCCACTTCCAAATCCAAAAATGAAAATTTTCACTTATCTTGTGCTGCTGGATTACGTCTGGCCAAAATTATGAAGCCAACATCTAGACGTTTCGGAGCGGCGAAGCTCCTTCTTGTCAATGACAAGCCCTTGAAGAAGGAGCTTCGCCGCTCCGAAACGTCTAGATGTCGGCTTCATAATTTTGGCCAGACTTAATCCAGCAGCACAAGATAAGTGAAAATTTTCATTTTTGGATTTGGAAGTGGACTTTAATAAGTACAAGCACAAGTACAAGCAGACGCGATCAAGCGATCAAGTTACCCAATGATTTATGAAGCCTAATAATAATGGCTCACAGACACGATAGCTATCGTACTAATTGCATTGTATGAAGGTAAATCTTGATCTCACTAAGAATTTTCTCACATAGCAGGTCTCATATTTATAATAAGTTATAACTTATGCAGGTAAGTGGCTGCAGCTTCCACTGCCACTTTCCTGGGTAAATTCCAATTTATCCATCCATCTGGCAGTGGGAAGCAGCCATCAGGTCGATCCATAAATCAGTTCTTATAAGGCTATATGCTGCGGGTCGCTTCTATGTAACCAGATAAGACTTTAATACTGTAAGTACTGACTTTTCATCTAGGTTAGCTAGGTGTCTGAATATTTGCCCTCCTTCAATTCACAGGGTTACCACCACATGTAGTTTGCTGTATTTGGAGAAGGCATTCCTGGGGAGCATTTTTGGATAGGATCAGAGAATAACAAGTGTAGATTGCATTTTCAAATCTACCTGCTTTATATTCCATACAAATTCCCCTCCCCACCCCCAACCAAACAAATAAAAAAAAAAAAGCAGGAACAAACATCCACAGGTACTTTGTATCCATGCTCATTTTCAAAGGGGAAGTAATCATGTACTTTTCCTTTAAAATGTGGTGTGTGGGCCATGGGTCAAAAATATACCCATGGACTTGGCACCAAAGCAGATAGTTTATAAATTGTCCCTTAACCTAAAATTTCACACAGTTTTTTGTTTTTTTTTTAGTGGGTATAATACAATCACACTTTAGCACTTTTATTAAAATGTTGATAATGCAGACCACACAAACCCTAGAAATGTTCATGCTAAACATTTTCCATGCATGCTTGTGGGAAAATGACTATTAAACCGTAATAATGACTGCCCGCCATACTATTGTCTATGTGCTCTTTTGCACACGTACGATACTGCTTTCCTCCCAGCTTCTCCTCCTCTCTCTCAGAATATATAAAAAGGAGGGAATTACCTGCTGTCACTGACAGTGCTGTGTGCAGAGGGAGGAGAGCAAATGGGCTCAGGTGTGGAGGATGAATTGGAGGGTAAAGAAGGGATCATTGAATAGCTTGTTGTCTTGTGTCTTGTTTACTGTTTCACTTCTTTGTCTTTTTGCTCAAATGGGCAACTAAGGTGCTTGTGAGGTGTGTGTGTGTGTTAGTGTGTGTGTGTTAGTGTTAGTTAGCTATGGGAAGGGAGCCCGGAATTGAGGTTGCATCATGGAAGTTCACGATAGCCATCACTTTAGTGTGTGTGTATGGCGCGGGCATGGCCGGCGCCATCTTTAAAGATGGCGCCGGCCATCCAGTGCTCCTACCATGTGACAGGGGCCGGCCAATGGCATGGATACCCTGTCACATGGTAAGGGCAAAGGGCCATTGGCGCCATTTTTATTAGTGGCAGCCGACGGCCCGAGAGCGGGAGATCGCTCCCGGCGCCCCCCTGGACCACCAGGTAATTTTAAAACATTTTTGGGGGGGTCGGGAGGGTGGGGGAGGCTAAGGGGTCAGTTTTAAAGGGTCGGGGTGGGATTTTTTTTATCGGTCCATCGGCGCCATTTTTATTAGTGGCAGCTGACGGCCTGAGAGCGGGCGATTGGTCCCGGGGCTTCCACTGGACCACCAGGTGATTTTAAAATGTTTTGGGGGGGTTTGGGAGGGTGGGGGAAGGTAAGGGATTAGTTTTAAAGGTTCGGGGTGGGTTTAGGGGTTGTTTTGGTGTGCCGGTTTTCCCGCCCTCCCCCCAAATAACTCCCGTTAGTGGACACAAACCCGATTAACGATTTTTCACGATAAATCGGGGGAATTTCTATTGTATTGCACTCTTTAAAGATTTTTGACGATTTAAAAAATATCGGACGATATTTTAAATCGTCAAAAAATGATTCACATCCCTAATTGTGAAGTGTGTTGGGTGTGAGCTTGACCCTCCGAATCCCTAAAACACTAATACAATTCCTGTTAGGAGAATCCCTCACCTCAGTTACACATGCAGAACATAAACAGACCCTCACCAAATACAGAATAGAGCAACCATAAAGTAGAAATGCAAATGTGCAGACAAAAACTGAACTGGAAACCACAAGAAGCCAGAATCTCTATGCAGTGCAACAATGAAAACACAGAACTATCACCATTCCTCAAATATCAAACAATAAAATCAAGAAATAAAATAAATACATAATCATAATACTAAAAACATGCTAATAAGCTGATGAATAAAAGATCAAATAATTATAAACTCATGTACAAGTTTTCTAAATATCCCAAACACCAATAAAATATTTCAAAGCAGCAGACACGGCAAATAGCACCTGAAAAATGAAACTAAAAAGGATTTTAAAAATTCATGCTCTCCATACTCTGGAACTTTGATTTCCAGTCATCCCAAGATTGTCATGGATTAGTGGAAGAGGGATGCACAAACTTTCTCCTCTCTTTCTTATATATATACACACACACACATACAAGCTCATACACACATATGCTCTCTCTCTCAGACAAACCCTAAGGCATCTCCAGCTTTTCTTTAGTTGGGATCTACCAGCAGCATCAGGTCCTCATCCTCATTTCAGCTGCTGGCAGGTTGGAATCCACCTGTAGCACCCATATTCTCTCACTCACTCTCTCTCTCTCTCACCCCCGCACCCCCACCCCCCCCCTCCCATTCATGTACATGCACACAGTGAAGGCAGACCCCCTCTCTTTCTTTTGCCAGCAACCTCGGAGCCTCTCTCGTTTCTCTGCTGCTGCTGTCACTGCAGCCGCGTGGCTATTGGGGAGGTGCTGATTGCTGCTACTGGCACTGAAGTCTATTCTGCTGCCTCTGTGCAGGCCCTGTGATATTAAAAATTTGCAGAGTTTCCTGTTCCTCCATGCTGATCTCGTACATTGCGAGATCGGCATAGAAAAAGTGTTACTCTTGCACATTCCCAAAGATAACATATGCCACTCACAAAAAATTAAAAAATAATTTATTTTTTTGCCTTTGCTATCTGATCTTAGTTTTCTAATTGGTTGGTCACAGGTTTTTATTTTTCTACCCCTTTTTGGTCTTTTGCCAATTCCTTTCCCAGGATCTCTTTTTTTCTGTTTCTTTTCTATCCACCTGTCTTCTTCTTTTCTTCCCTCAAACATACACTCAGGCTCTCATTCTCACTTGCTGTATCTCTTTCACACACACACACTCAGGCTCTCATTCTCACTTGCTGTCTCTCTCACACACACACTCACTCTCATTCTCACACTGTCTCTCTCTCACACACACACACACTCTCAGACTCTCATTCTCAAATGCTGTCTCTCTCTCTCTCACACATACACACACAGGCACAGGCTCTCACACTCACATTCTGTCTCACACACACAGCTCTCACTCTCAAATGCTCTCTCTCATACATAAATGCACACTATCTCTCTTTTATGTGCTGTCTCTCTCACACACACAGGCACTCTCGCTCTCACATGCTGTCTCACAAACACACAGGATCTCACTCTCACATGCCGTCTCACACATACACACACACAGAAGCTCTTACATGCTGTCTCTCCGATCATACAGGCTCTCATTCCCACACACAGTCTCTCAACTCACTTTCTCTCTCACACACAATCTCTCAACTCACTGTCATACACATACACTCACTCTTTACAAGACCTTACCTCTTGGCTTCCTCTTCATGGGTCACCGCAG